>NW_027122198.1:2400000-3000000 GCF_030686945.1 Centruroides vittatus | reverse complement strand
TAACATCGAATCCATAAGAATGGTGAGGGCGCCCCAGAGCGTGAAAGGTGTCCGCAGTTTCCTTGGCGCGGTAGGGTTTTTTCGAAATTTTATACCATCCTTTGCTGACCTTGCCGCACCGCTTACCGAGTTAACAAAGAAGGGAAAAAAATTTGCGTGGGGTCTGGAGTGCCAACAAGGGTTCGAAAAGTTGAAGGAAGCCATCGCCACACCGCCATTATTAGCACACCCTAATTTTAATGAACCCTTTTTCTTACACACCGATGCGTCTAAGATAGCGGCTGCTGCAGTGCTAGAGCAACGCAGAGAGGGGGGCTTAGTACCGATCGGCTACTTCAGTAAGAGGTTTCAGGGAGCTGAACTTAATTACTCGACCATAGAAAAGGAGTGTTTGGCCATAATCATGGCCCTGAGGCATTTTAAGTTTTTAATCTTGGGGCAAAGGACAATAATTCTCTCCGATCACAAGCCTTTGGTCTTTCTTAGTAACATCAAAAACGGAAGCAATCGCTTAATCAGATGGGTGATGGAGCTCATGGATTATGACATCGAGGTGCAGCACGTTAAGGGCGTGAATAATAATGTGGCGGACTTTTTGTCAAGGAACGTTAATGGGGTATATCACGTTGAGGTAGGGGCCACGAATTTTGCTATTCCTGATAGGTACGAAGTACGTTTGTCGCAAGACAGAGACGAATTTTTTGGACCTATTAAACGGGATTTAATGAGAACTCCTGATGGTAACGGCATAAGGAATAAGATGCCACAGTATATAGTAGTGGACGAATGCCTATATAGGCAAAGTTATTTCAGGGCGCGCGATCAGTATTACAGCCAGGTCTGCGTGGGGGAAGACATTTCCAAGGAGTTAATCAAGGCTATTCATAATAATAATCTGTCGGGGCATTGGGGAGTACGGAAGACGATGATGAGCATCGAAAAGCATTATTATGTCAGAAACCTAAAGGATAAAGTAGAGGAAGTGGTTAGGACCTGTGAAAAGTGTCAGAGGCACAATATTCATAAGGGAAAGGCCCCATTTCAGGAGAATGAGGTGGCTAATGCCCCTTTTCAGAAGATCGCCGTCGACATCATAGGTCCCCTTAATACGACGAGTCAAGGGAATAGCTTTATCCTTGTGATGATCGATATTTTCACGAGATTTGTAGAGATTCACCCCTTAAGAGATCAAACTGCGTGGTCGGTTAGCAATGCTATCTTTAACTCAATAATCTGTCGTTATGGTGCACCCGAAACTATTATCTCGGATAGGGGGACGAATTTTCTTTCGTCCCTGTTCTCCGATTGTTGTAAGTGGCTTGGGATCAAGAGAAACATTACTACAGCCTATAGACCGTGTTCAAACGGGTTATGTGAAAGAGTTAACAAGTCGCTAATAGAGATGATATCAAAGTCCTCGGAGAGAGGAGGGGCGGAATGGGATGAAATGATTTATCCGGCCTGCTTCGCTTATAATAATTCGCACCACTTGGCAATTGGCGAGTCGCCTGCATTCCTGTTATATGGAATAGATCCCCGCATTCCGAATTTCGAACAACACGTCGATGAAAGCACGACTGACGAGCGTAGGACGTTTCTCATCACAAAACTTCGTGCTCTAAGGGAGTCTGCAGGGAAACGCGCTACCAAATTTAACGAGAAAAGAAGAGAATACGGGAGTAAGGGGCGAAAATTGGAGAAGTTTTTAGTAGGACAAAAGGTCTGGGTGAGAAAGAAGGGGGGAAAGAAAAATAAATTCGCGGATAAATACAAAGGGCCCTTCCGCATCATTAGAGTTGTGAACCCGACTACGTATTGCGTAGAAGGGTGTAACTTCAAAGACAGGGAGACTGTCCATGTTGACCGTATAAAGATGTGCTACGGAGAACCGGTAGAAAAAACTAGGCGTGGGGAGAGAAAAAGGGGAGGAAAAAGGCAACCTAGCGATCATGAAATAGAGGATGAAGAGGAGGGTCAAGATGGGAGATGGAACAGGAGATTGAGGAGCAGTGATGTTAGGGTAAAGGGTGTTGGCAACGACGTTCCGCAGGGGAATAGCGATGACGAAGGCATAAGCAAGCGACCGTACAACCTAAGGCATCGTGAGATTGACTTCCGTAGGCTACACTACGGTAGTTAATCGTCTCCGAGGGGAGATATGTAGCGCTTCGTCGCTATTAACTATATGTATATATTTATGTATTTTTTTTTTTGTTCGATTGTTCTATTTATATGTTTGTTTTTTCGTTTATGTCGCGTCGCGTATATGTTGTTGTATCGGGTTTTAGATGTGACGCACAGCCATTTTGTTGTGTACCGTACCGTCTGTTGTCGTCATTGCTGTGCCGTGGTTTGTGATTCGCTATTTGGAGGATCACGTGGGAGGAAAAGAAAAAGCTCCCGGATGGTGGGAGATATAAACGGGTGACTTCCACGTGTCGAGATATTTTTTTTTTCATTCTTCTCTTTCGTGGATCGGGGATCTGGAGCGGTGAAGAGACGAGAGAAAGGATTCGAAGCAGAGCAGCCGATCAGGAAGAAGAAAAAAAAAGACAAGAACCAGCGAGAAGAATCTCATTTCGTAACTACGTGTCCCACGAAATACGGCGACGGTATCTACCATCTTGTAAATGTTTGTATAGTTTTTTAAGGTTTAATCGCGTATTAGTTTTAGTCTCGCGATTAATTACTGTTGTAATCTTAGTGTTATTGTCATCCTTAATTTTGTTAAGAACGCTGTTTGCCTGTTTAAATCAGGCGATCAATTCCCCCTTTTTGTGTGTGTAATTAATAAACCTTTGTTTGTTTATCTATACGCTTCTACCGACTATTCATTTCCACTTCCTTTCATACCCGCAAACCACGTGCTTGCGGAGTCCACAACTTCTAGTATTCGAGAATCTAGCACAAGTTCTTTGGAACAAGGACAACTTTCTGTAATATAATAGTTCTTCTTTTTTGTATTCAAATACTACCATCTTTGCTTGGAATTACAATAAAATCTCGTTTAACTAATATGACCTTCCGGTTTGCACCGAAATCGGGATATTTCAATTCAAATATTTTCCACTAAATGCCGGTAATCTATTTACATATATAACAAACATTCAATTTAATTCTATTGTTAACAGAAAAACTACGATGTAAAGGTACAAGACGCTACTAGAATTAAATCAACATAAGGTAGTAACGGACTTCCTTCGGAAGTCCGTTATTACCCTATGTTTCTCCAGAAGGAGTTACGAGATTTTGACAGCCAACCCACGACATAGTATCGGAGTGACTAGGCCTATTGGCGTTTATCACGAACTATAGAGAGAGCTGCATTTTTACAAAATGACTACTTTATCCTGGTGGCTAGTAACTAGTCAACCTAAAATTAATCCTATATTATTGTCCGATATAATCACATATGCCGCTCGTAACCGTTTATCCAGAAAATTTATAGAAGGAAAGGTAGTGTAGAAGGCATTAGTAATCGTTGGATTACTGCTAGCGGGACACGTCATTTTATGTCGTATCATCGAAACAAACGAGCGAGATGTTCTATACGTATTTGTGCTGTGTTCAAATACCGGTTTTGACGCAAAATTACCGGCATTTTAAACTTTAAGGAAAAATCCTATAAAATTGACTGTCTACACGTTTGACGAACGGCAGAAGGACGTTTGCGGAGTTTACAGGCGATAACTTTTACCCGGCCAATGTTAGCGTATAAGAAGTCATCTTTCTGCGTTCGTCGATTGGTTTATTTTCGGGGACCGCCACACGGTAACGATTCCACTCGCGCCGGTACGGACCAAGGGTTACGCGCCAGAAACTGGGCGTGGCGCCGTTTTTTCCGGGACTGAGCGTTCTGGTTTAAACATTTCCCTTCCCCACCTGGACGTTACATTCTGTAGTTGTAACAATAAATTTAGTGTAGAAGGCGGCATTATTAATTCTACGACGAATCGGTTTTCGTCGTCCCAGTCTCTAGATCGGAGGACGGCCAAACCGCGTTACGAACTAGCCAAGGAAGGGGATTTACAAACATTTAAACTAGACCCTATTCGATAACTTAAGTCGTAGATGTATATATTAATATTTATATTTTTTGTTATGGACGAAGGGGGAAACGGAAACAAATACAATAGTTTCATGCAATTTAACTAAAAATCTTATTGAAATTGAATAATGATTCTAGAGGTGGATCCTTAACGCTAAAACACGTGATTTTTTCAAGCTAAAATTACATTTACTGTATACACCTGTAAGAATTTGTATAATAGTTTGGTAGTACTTTGATCCCGGGTTTGGTTATAACTTGTAATGTTTCGGCAATTATTTCTTTATTTTAAATACGATTTATCGTCTTCAAATTGTTTATTTTCTAACGCCGTAGGTAAATTTTGCATATTCGGAACAGTCTGTTCTAAAATGAAATCTAAGTTTTTAATTAGGGGAGAGCGGGGCTAAAAGTTCCCGGGGTAAGTTGTTCCGATTGAAATAGCTCCACAAGGAAAAAATATATATATAATTAGTAAATATGTCATGAAATCGAACGTTTCTGCGCACCGACGGCAGCTATCTTAATCAGGCCAGTGACGTCCGGTACATTGGAAAGAGAGCCTGTACGTCGCTGATCCACATAAGTAAATATTTTCGTGTTTGATATTTTTGGTATATCTGGCAAATTTAAATAATTAGCGATTATGTTGTTTGGTATTTTTATTCAAAAATATATCGAGTATCTTGATATACTACGCTAAAACTGTATATGTCTCGTAACCTAATCTAGTAGTTGCTGTTTTGAATCCATGTGTTATCGGGGCTAGATGTTCCTTTCTTTGGGGGCATGTTGTGACCTTGGAACAACTTGTCCCAGTTTATCTGTACCGGTAATGCAGTAAAAATAATGTTTTTTTCCTTTTGCAGTATGCGGACTTATATTCGAAAAACAACACGGGGTTCTGTATCTCAGGAGTTGGTGCAAAGAGCTGCAGATGCAGTTATTAAAGATGGTTAAAAAATAAAAACTGTTGCCAGAGAATTAGATATTTGTCATATGACGTTATATAGATTTGTAAAAAAGTTGAAATCTGGAGTAGAAAACGCTGCGATTGGCTACAGAAAAGTAAGATTGGTCTTTATTGAAGAACAGGAAAACAAGTTAGCAGAGTATTTGTTAAATGTAAGCTTTACTGACGAAAGACAAATCTTGATCAGCCAGGGTCATTAGGAGTTGTAAATTTGCCTGCGACTTCTGGTGTTATACAAGAACTTGGAAAGAATGTTCCTTTCTCCCCTTTTCTTTAAGTAAAAGTTATAAATGTTGAAACGTAAAAATGTTTTCTTTATAATAAATTTAAGAAAAACAACTAATTATTGATAAGATATTATTGATTAGTCTTTAAATACATACTTAGTTAAATAAATTATTGTTTTTTTTTTTACATATTACACCTTCCATAGATCTTGTAACAACTTGCCCCACCCAGTTAACAACTAGCCCCGAACCGGGGTAAGTTGTTACTTTCCGACTTTAGGTATTGTATTATTAATTATAAAAAAACTTACAAAAAAATCAACCCCAAAAACTGTATTTACAGCAAAGTTAGATATATTACTAAATTTTAATCTCTTAATACTTATGCTAGAATTATGTTTCCTTAACAAAATATAAGGTTGATTAAAAAACGGAACTTGTAGCCCCGCTCTCCCCTAAACTTGATTAAACGTGTTCTAATATAATGGTAAAAAGATGTGGTAAATAGAAATCTGTCGCGGTGTGACGGTAAAAGTCGATGGTTTGTTATGGAAAAACGGAGAACTTTAATTATATGACCAGTTTAATTCAATCGTAATATTCGTGTAATAATACATAGGATAATTTAATAAAAAGTAAAACAAACAAATACATAGAATAATGTTTGGGAACAAATAATTACCTCTCCTTTCGACAATAAATTAAAGCATTAGCGCAACTAATTAAATATAAAACAATAAAAGCATAAATTTTGCTGCATTCTATTGGCTTTCGTTATTTAAGTATTTAAAGAGTATCTTGGTGTCCTTCCCATACGAGTTTATGCGCTCTTGAACTGTTGACGATTATGAGACCAGTTTTGCTGCAAAGAAAAAAATGGATATTAATTTAAAATAATATAATTTTTATAATTTATTCCAAATTTAGAAGTTTCGACTTTTAATCCTATCCAAACAAAATTTTAAAAAATTGAAATTTATGATAATAATTCATTATGTAGCATCTCTTTTTAAATGATAATCTAATATTACACGTCGTTTATATTTGTTATTTATTCATATATTTATATTCTCGTGTACTATAAATTAAAAATCACACCTTTATCGTCAGTAAAAACATTTAATGTAAACAAATATTTATAATTACTGTAATTAAAAAGCCATGTTTTTGTTCTATATAAACATCTTAATATTTATATAGAACACAAAGTGATTACTATAAAAAATAATAATAAATGAACTATTTAATATATTTTATAAACCCCCTCGGATAAATTTTGTTATATTCTTATTATTTCCTTTTATTATCTATTAACTAAAATATTCTAAAATATTTTTAAAATTTCATCATTTCCATAGTTTCTAATATTTAAACTTTATAATCGATTTATCACGTTGCTGGTTTTTTTTTATAAATTTGATGATTTACTATCGATATTTTTCAAAAAACATTTCTAATGATTTCACATATAACGACAATATGTGATACTGTTATTTATAGCTTTATAATACAAAATACAACATTGATACTGAACACTATACTGTACTGCAAGAAACTGATGATAGGTTTAACGAAAGTTTCATTTATTTATGTGAAAAACCTACAAATTATCGATTTTCATAATAATGTTTGTCATAAATATAAAAATTCATCGGTTTAGTAATGCTGTAATTGATTTGTAATAAAAATAATTATTTCATTACTTCATTTCTCTATTGTCAGAATTAATAAACTCTATTTTTTATTTGACTATTCATAAATGTTTCTGGCATTAAATACTCTAACTTTCATTGATGGCATATTCTGATTTTTGCAATAAAAATGTGATGCCTCCTTCTTTTCTGATTATAAAAAACTCCCAATTTATTTAAATAAGTGAATAAAAAATATTTAAGACCTATCCTCATTTTAATATTTCTACAAAATATTAAATATTTAAAATATGTATCTATTAAAAACAACTTACAACGGACTTCAGAGCTTGACTCAAATCGCTTAAGAGATCTTCTTTTGTTTCTAATCCCACGGAAAGACGAATTAAATTACTTGTTATGCCTACTTTTTTTCTGTGTCCTTCTGGAACATTCTGATGTGTCATCAGATATCTAAAAGAGAACATTTTAAAATTTAAATATAACAGATTTAAAACTAATAAAAAAAGTAATTTAGAATAATATTTTCATTGTTTTAGTTAACATTTCTGTTTAAATAATTCATATCTTAAATATATGATTATACACAAAGTAGAATGTATTTAATTGTTGAATGACATCATCTCAAACAAATATGCATATAGGGCCAATTACATGATTTAAAAACAATAAATCAATACCGACATATATAACAATTAACTGGTGCATTAACGATCTGTTTCATCAATCCACTGAGTCACTATTTAGAGTTTATTCTGACTCTTTATTGTTTTTAATGCTTTAATTGAAATTTTGAAGAGAAACTACATTTTCTTAATGACGTAATATTTATTAAATCAATAATTAATAAATAAATATACACCTTTGTAAAGAGTATAATTTTCCAATATAAAATGGAATATAGTGAGAAATATCCAAGTTATTAAAAAAGAAAATGATGATATCCTATAATACAACTGATATGGGTGATTGAATTTGCATTATACAAAAATATAAACATGATGCTTTTAAAATACGCAAAATTAAACGAAAATAAAAACCTTGATTTCTAGTTAGTTTAAATTAAAATGTAAATCAAAAGTAAGCAAAAATTCTCATTCTACAAAATATCAGACCATGAATAAAAAGCAAACTTTTGGAAATTTAGGAAATAAGGATGAAAATTTATTTTTTAATTCTGATCTGAATTAATTGTATTAACTAATTATAATAACTGACGAAAAATATTTAGAAAGAAAATTTGGATATATAGCAAACAATTCAATCAACAAATCATACATGTAAGTTTATGCCTTATCTTTCTGCTTCTATTCCGTTTTTAAATTTCAATATGCAACTGATTCAAACACTGTTATTTCTTAGGAATTATCACATCCACAAACTTCAAAAATGCTAGCCAATCAACAACTTTATTTTATCCATTTTGGAAAATAAAATATTTTTCTCCTTGGAGGGTTTTCTTTCATATAGGCTAAACCAGGCACAAACACTTTTTTAACATATCACACAATTTTTCAATATTCCAACTGTTTTTTTTTACCAATTTTCATAATAAAATCATTTTTTCTTATCTGTGTTCCTTTCCTTAACTATAAATATTATCCACAGTCCTTGCTGTCATTACCTTCATTCATTATCTTTTCGCATCATTCACCAACATCTCCTTACTGCATCATACACCAACATTAATCTTTTTGCCTCATTCACCAACACTCCTACTGCAACTTGTTGCAGTAGGAGTGTTGGTGAATGAGGCGAAAAAATGAGGTGAAAAAATGATCAAATTGCCTGGGTGAGCAGTAAGCAAGCTCAGGCTTCTAGGATGACTTTTACAGTTTCATGACTGAGTTTTAAGAAAAATTCCCAAATTAGATTTTGATGTATTTGCTGTCAAAATGCTCAATAGAATGCTGGCATATGCATAAATATATTTCTGGAAAATATAATGAACTTTTATAAGATATAATCAAAAAACAAAAATGTTGACTTTTGCCTCTTTGATGCTTAATTAATAACAAAAACGTATTTTGGCATTTTTGGGTGCTGTTTTTTGAAATATAAAGCCAGAGAGTTGCTTAATATTTTTACAGAGTTTGGTGAATTTCGATTGAACTGTGGAAAAGTTATCTGAGTTCAAAGAAAAAAAGGCAGATTTATGTCCTATGTGAACAGACCCCACCTGCTGCACTTGCTTTTGCTGTTACAGCAGCTGTAGTGTTAGTAGTACTGCCTTGTTTTCCAAAATTTTCTCCAATTAAAATATTCTGGAACTTTCCGGAATATCTTGCTAGCAGTTTGTGGTAGTGGCATTGTTCTGGGACCTTCTGGGTTAGTTTAATTTAATTTTTTTATTACACTTTTCTTTTTTATCTGTACTTTTCATCATATTTTTTCTTTTATTAACAATAAATTACTTATAATCTTTCATTTGTGACATATTACTGCTCAAACTGGTTGCCCAAACTAACTACATTGAGAAACATCATGTCCAATTTTTCAACGTAACTTACTTTACTAGTTACATTATTAAAAATAGAAATGAATATTAATAATTAAAGTTCTTGAATATTTAAACAAAACAAAAATGCTTAAGTAGTTAAAAATATTCATCTGTTATTAGAATATTAAGAATTTAACTAGTATTCATTCTTTTTACTAGAATTCTCAAAATTGATTCAAAAACTTTCATCTAATAATGTTTTTTAAATTACGTATTAACAATATATCAGTGTTAATGTTCAAGATACTTACGGTATTTCCACCAAACTCTCAACACTGCCCAGGCTCACAGCAACTATAAACCATTTCAGATTTTTGACAAATATTTGAGCTTCTTCCAGACCTCCTTTTATGTAAAAACTAACCATCCCACTGAATCCAGAACACTGTTGTTTTGCTAGTTTGTGCTGAGGATGACTTGGAAGACCTTTGTCATAAAAAGTCAAATATATTAACAGGATATATAATAGTAACATTAAAGAAATGATCATTTATTTTATTGTGATTATTTCTAATATTTTGTTTCCAATTTTTTTTTTGTTTTATAATTTACTAAAGTTTAACAAAATTCATTCAAACTGAAAAAATATTAATTTTTCAATATGTAAATTATATTTGGATTATTATTATTTGATATTTTGTAAATAAATGATAAATGTTTTTATTTGAGAATCAATTGCAAAACCTTTATTTTCTTAATTTTCTAAGTTATGACTGCTACTATGATTATTGCTTTAAAGATTTATTAGATTTAATATACTTAATTATTCATAATGCATATTTCAAGGCAGAAAAGAATGGTATTCATTTACAGGTAGAAGAGAGGTGTACTCAGTGCCAATCAGAGGGGGTAACAGGAGGGGTAGCTACCATGGGCCTGCAATATTAGGAGCCTCAACTTGGCAACTCAATATGCTAGACAAAAATATAGAAGACAAAGCAATTTGCTAAATTTTAACATTTATAAAATTAATTTCTAAATTTCTGTAGGAGGAGAAAAGCTTTGTAAAATAATAAATGTAATAATCCAAAAAATATTAAAAACTATTGACTTTATTTTCTAGTCCACAATTTTATATTAAATTTTAAAGAACCTCTAAAATATTAGTTGCCCCGGGCCTTGCATTTTCTCTGAAAGACCCTGGATGTATTCATTGAGTATCCAATTGCAGAGCTGGTACTGAAATTGTAGTAAGAAAAGTGAAGGAAAGACTGAAGGTTGGAAATAGAATGAAGATAATATATGATGTATAAATTGTTTGAAAAGATGTGAAAAAAAGATAGAATGGTATTGGTAGAGAGTTTAGAATTGTATATGAAGTCCAAACAGAAATCAAAGTAGACAGTACATTTTCTAAATGTTTGTGAGACATGTTAGAATGTAAAAAAAGCAGTTTTTAGGGTATTGGTGAATATGGTGTTTAAGGCAAGAAGAGACAAGGGAAACTCAAAGAAAGAGTTGAATGAGATTGGTGAAATACCCAGAAAGCACATAATATATAAAACTATTTAAGAAAATGGGTAGTAATAAAAAAATTGAGGAGGTAGTTAAATTTAATGGAAGAAGAAAATATAGTGGTGGAAGAGCAGTAATGCATTTTATAGATGGGATGAGAAGACTTGATTAAGGGGGAATAGGGAATATAATGAATGAAAAAATTTTATTTAAAAGAAATAGGATAGCTTTTGATGCCCTAAGGAATGAAAAAAAGAAAAAATAAAATAATGAAAAGTTGGAGAGATAATACAGATCTGAAAACTCTGGAAAAGCAGTTTATAGGTGAATAACTTTAGTGACATTTATAGTTTATATAAGCATTTTTATTAAAAATTTTTTCCTTAATTGCATCATTTTCAATATACAAAAATTTATGTTTATGAACAAAATGTTTCTATGTTTATATAAAAAACAAAACTGTAATATTTGTTCAAAAATTGTTCATTAGAAATGAGTAATAACAATAATTATGATTTTGTAAAATATTATTATAAATTATTATGTGCAACAAAGGAAATAAAACCATATATAATAAACAATAAAAATTTTACAGTTACAAAAATAAATAATTTAATAAACTATAAAAAGATAAGGAACCAACAATTTGTAACAATTATTTAAAAATTATTACCTGGATGCAGAACTTTTTCAATCATTGGATGTTTTTCAAGAAATCTTGCTACGGCTAAACCATTTTCCATATGGCGTTCCATTCGTACATGAAGTGTCTTCAAGCCACGGTTTACAAGGAAGCAGTCAAATGGAGATGGAATTGCACCCAGAGCTTAAAAACATGTTATTACATTAATCACATATTTTTAAATATTGATAATGATCCAAATATATCATTTAAATAGTAAAATAAAATGTTTCAACTATTCTTTAAAATCTTTGCTAGCATCTAAAATATTTTTTAAAATACAAATGTTGAAAATTCCTTAAATTCAAAAAACAAAACTATTATTATTTTACCATTTTCTTCAAAAATACTATCATCCTTAACAAATGAAAAAAAGAAGTTAAGTCCAAAAGTGCAAAAAATGAGTTTTATCTCCAGATTTTATTGTTTTTACTCTATTAAATGAGAAATAGTAGCATTTTAAAAATAATTTACTGTGAAGAAGAGAAGACATTATCCGTGATTTTCATGAAAATAAATTCAGTCTAGGTAAGTTCCATTAATATTTAATGAAATTTAATAAATTAGGAAATAGTGCGAATATACAAAATATATATGAATTAGATAATATGAATATTCAAATAAATTAGGAAATATATGAATTTTTAACAAAAAAATAATTTTTCATTAAAAATTCATACATTTACAGTTAAATGTCATCAATTTTGGTCTAGAATATAAGAAAACTTTTAAAATGGACAATAAAATACGTTCATATGCTAAATAGGCAGCTTGGGAATGAAATAACATATAACAACACCAAAGTAAACAATCTGTATGTAGACAAGTTCAGTGCACAGACTTGTTCTGATCAGGATTAGAAAAGTCTAGCTTTTGGATTTGCAATCAACAGAAACTTACATAACATGAAGAACAACTTACAAGTGGACAACACAGAATACAAGTAATTTCATGTTACAGTTTTATTGCTCTCTGGGATTAGGATTAAAACAATCACATCCTAATTATGCTTATTTTTTAATGTACTGTATTTTGTGTACTGTAATCATAATTTCATTTTATTGTTTATTTTACTTTTTGTATATTAATTTTATGTTTAAATTTCTTCATACTTTCAGATCAAATATTTTTCTTAGTATTTTTATTATACCATTCTTTTTTTCAGTTACTGAGGATAACATATAATTTACAGTATAAGTCTATATCAAAATAATGAATAAATTATTCGTTATTTTAATATAGACTACATAAGGTTAATGCCAAATGACAGGAGGATAGAATTATTACTTCAATAATAAAATACTAATAATCATATTTACAGCCAAAATTCTTGTATCAAATTTTTCTTTTTTTAATGTTTTTGTTCAATTAATTTTAGTTAACTTATTACCATAAATCTGTCATTTATAAAAAAGAAAAACTATAAAAAATTACCATGTTGTAGAAATAATAGTCGTGAATAAAGTTTTTCATTATCAGTTGCAGCTGCTCCCATTATAACATCAGAATGACCTAAAAAATATAACAACAAACTGTTGTTTAAATCTTAATATAAATGTTTTTGTTTAATTTATTAACATTTAATTTTATCATCGAATTAAATATTTAGTGAATTGTAATCTTTATTTTTAATTTATACTAATTTACTAATTTAAGATTTACATAACAATTCATTAAATTTATTAATTTTTTAATATCAATTTCAGTAAATAAAAATAAATTTAAACTTTAAAATTTAAATATAAAATCTTTGAATAAATTTAATAAAAACAAATTCCATCATTTTAACATGCAATGAAATCATTAATTTAATTTATTTTTCTTTTAAAGTGAATTTTCTGATAATGTTTCAATTTCATAAAATAGAAGTATTTAAATAAAAATTTTATGTTGTAAAAATTCATTATTTTAAAAATTTAACTTTTAAAAATGAAATTATTATTGGCCTTAATTTCTTAAGTTAGTGATCAAATATATAAGCTTTTTATATATCCACTCAATTACTCTATATACAGTAAATATATAAAATATTTATTATTTATGAAAATAAAGAAATTTATTTACCATCAAGATTTGTGTTATAAGGACTTGTTATTTCAAAACTATAAATTATGATTATGTTGTAAATATAGTTTTGCAATGATTAAAATTAATTAGTTTTTTATTCTTAGATAAACAAATATGATAATCAGGCATTTAGATTATTTAGACAAGCTTTATTTTGGCAAAATATGCTTGAAACTTGAAATGAATTGGAATTAATACAATCTAACTGGACATTTCAATTTATATTAAAATTGATGAGGCTTGCATAATTTAATTATCATCCACCATTAAGTTTATTGAACTATCTAAATAACCTTTAATACATAAATTAAGTTAATTGATTACAAATATTACAAACCAAATTAATAAAAATTTAGATTTGATCTTAGTTTTTAGTGAATATGAATATTTTTTATTGAATTAACAAACAAAAAATGTAAATTAATCATCACTAAGTTTAAAGTGTTTTCTATAATTTGAGTTCTGTAATATTTATATGAAAGTAATCATCCATGAATAAATGTAATAAAAAATTCAGTAGACAAGTTCAATCATTTAGTTGAACTGTTCAAATTATATTTTTCTTCTTTTGCTAATCTTTAATTTTTCAAGGGAAGTGATAGAAAATGAATGAAAAAAGAAAATTTTCAAAATCCTTAAAATTATTGGCATTGATAGTTTCAATTGAAAACAGAAATTATTCAAATAAATAGAAATAAGAAACAAATAAAATCATTTTCTGAAAAATTAATTGCATAGTTTTTTTTTACAAAAATATCTGTTTTTACAAAACCTAAATTTGTGAGAAATTATTATAAAACACAGTTGTCAAAAAACTAAACATATTATTGAGAAACATTTGCATGTTGAAAATCGTTTGTTAATTTTAAAATAGATACATACAGAAGTTATTCTATAACAACCAGTAATTTCAAAATAAAACTAAATATAAACAATGTATTTTGTCACTGTATTTTAATTTGTTTTCATTGTTATTTTGTACATGTTCATTCTTTTGCAGTTCAATAGTAACAATGATTTGGAAAAGATCATTGAAACCAAAATTCATCTTTTATAGAATGTTATTTTCTATTTTCTCTTCATTTTTAAAACAAAGTAGAAG
This sequence comes from Centruroides vittatus, assembly GCF_030686945.1. Lineage (NCBI taxonomy): Eukaryota > Metazoa > Arthropoda > Arachnida > Scorpiones > Buthidae > Centruroides > Centruroides vittatus. The sequence goes on along the minus strand of NW_027122198.1, from coordinate 2,985,294 downwards.
CGTTGCTCCCTGCCCACCTATGATGACCCAACTACTCACTCAATTTACCCACGTGTTCCCAACATAGACAATTCATAATTAAAATTTCAATATGTATACCTTTATCTGTCTAATTCCAAGTGAGGATTCTGAAATGTAAACTAAGTTTAGATCTGTTTTGAAATGCACTTTCATATTCAAATTAATTGGAAAAATAGTTGCTTCACTTCCCTCTTGGCCAAATCTCCTACCCTCACTTGCTTTGCTCAATCCCTGCTTGCTTTGTTCCCTACTCAAGCCAACAATCTCCACTTTACTTCCTCTAGGGCAAACCCCCTTGCTTCACTCAATATCTCCCACTCACTTTGATTTTCAGTTTATTATTTTATATATGTAATAAGTATATATAATTAAACAAAACATATTTAACTGTTTACTTCTTTTATTTGTTTTTTGTAAATTTTTCATATCTATTTGTATTCTCCTTAACTGGTAAACTGTGTGATATGTTTATGAGATATTCAAAAAGTTCTGAAGATCTCAAGAAGATCTGATCAAATTGAAGAAATAGAATACATGATAATCAAGTATTCAAAACAAATATGAAAAATAAAAAGTTTCATTAAAATCTTACCATTCATATACTTGGACACAGAGTGCATCACTATATCAGCTCCTAATTTTAGAGGACGCTTTTGAAAAAAAATTTTTTAATCAAAACTTTTGTTTTTAAAAATTTTTAAAAATATAAACTCCTACTAAAAAATAAACTTTTAAAAATAATAAAAAAAATTGTAAAATGTACCTGAAAATATGACGACATAAATGTATTATCCACAACTAAAATTGGAGAAGATGCAGCATTCTTTGCAATATCTGCAATTGCTTTGATGTCAACAAGTTTCATTGTTGGATTTGTTGGTGTTTCCATCCAAATCATCTAGAAAAATATTGTTAAAATTTTCTGATTAATTTTAAATTTTTATTCAACTAATTAATAAAAAGAACAAAAATCAGAAATGTTTTTCGGTGGATAAAGAAATAGAAGTTGTTTTAAACTGTAATTTATTTGCCCATATGATACATAGACAGAAAACAAACTTACCTTTGTATTTGGTCTAATAGCTTTCCTAACATTATCAAGATTTTTTGCATCAACAAATGTTGTTTTGAGGCCCATATTTTCGGCACAAACTCGAAAAAATTCATTTGTACCTAGAATAAATAATAACAAAATTATTTATTTAAATTAACAAAATATTACTGTATATTAATTATAACAATTCAAATATAACATAAATTTGTTGTAAAAATAGTTTAATTTTAATTTAGTTAATTTACACTTTGTTATTAATTTAATTGCTAACATATCTGGAATTAAATTAAAAACAAATAACAATGCTAAAAATACTAAATGAAAACTTTATCCTCAAAACAGATTCTTATTAAAATTTAAAAACATAGAATACATAAAATGTGAAAAAAAAATTTTTGTTTAATTTTGAGGAACACAAAGAAAGCACAAATCAGAGAATTATTATATTGTACGAAAATGACTTTTAATAACTCATACTGACCATGAGCATATAAATTTTATGATTATTGATATTTTAGTAAGAGACTGTTAACATGTTTAATAAATGGATAAAAAAATACTTTAATTATTATTAAATTTTTCCTGTTTTCCTTTACTTTTAATATTTTCTGTTCTATGCAATTATAAAACATTTCAAAACATGCATTAATTATTCTCTTTTTACAAGTGTTTAAGTGCCATTAAAAAATAAATAAAAGTATTTATTCCTTTCAATGAATTTTGACATATTCTAAGTATTTGAATAATTTTTTTCATTTACAGTGTACTTAGTTATGAAGGTTTAGGCATACTCTGTTTATAATTTTTTATTTTTTTTTTTTACCTGGGGCTTCTCATACTGGTAATAGCTAGGATGTGACTTCAATATATAATAATTAATCAGTCTATAAAAAATGTAATTAATTAACTTTCATTTAATAAAAAACATTTACTTTGTATTATTTTAAAATGTGATAAAAGAAGATATGCTGAAAAATGGCCTACAATAATTTATAAACTGTTTCCATTCTTTTTTAAAGAATGTTTTAGTTAATATTGATACAGCAATAAGGAAATAATTATGAATGAATATTTATTTAATGAAATATATTGTATTCTTAATTTATGAATTACTTTGTTTGTATGGACTCAAATGCTTACATTACATTTTAATCTATATTGTACATTTCGACTTACAAAACAAATTAAATATTTAAAGTAATTTCAAGATATATTCAAATATAGGTTAGTATAATATAAAAAAGTTGAAAAATATTACTAAAATATATTTTAATTCTGACATCCTTACCTCCATAGACATCATCAAAACATATAATGTTATCTCCAACTTTCAATAAATGCACAATATTTTCAATAGTAGCTAATCCAGAAGAGTGGCATAAACCTGGACGTAGAATATAAATTTATATATTAATATTATGATAAAATTTAAGTCAGTAAACTATGCAATCTGCATAAAGAAGAGAGTAAAACTTGTGTCAAGTTTTTGCTGATATTTGAATCTGTTTTGGTTTTGTCTGAAATATTTAATTTAAAAGTGTGAAAAAACTATAATAAATAAAATACATCAATAAAACTGATCTATTTTCATGTTTGAATTAAGGTTAATTTTTAATTATCATCATCTGATTTATTAGATGATGATAATGATGTTTTTATATTAATAATAACATATATAACATCATTAACAGTGAGGCAATATTTTAATCATAAATATTTTTAATAAAATTTATAGACCATCATTAGGCTTCAAAAACAAGACAGAATATTATAATAAAAACAGAATCTAAAGGATAACAGGATAAAGAATTGGAACAGAATATAAAGAATAAGTTCTGTTCTAATTTCTCATGGTTAATAATGTGAATTTTCCTACATTTATAATTCAGTGATTTCTGTCCATTACTATCAGTTATTATCTGTCCATTACTATCAGTTATTATCTGTCAGCTGAATTTCAGTCAAACAAACAGAAGATTGCCTGAAAAGTTATTGCATTTCTCATCTTGGAAACAATTTAATACTTTCTGAAGGAAGGTGCTTTCAATTAAAGTTAAGTTTAACTTTTCTCTTACCATATTTTGCATCTTCTAAAGCAGCAATACATTTTTCCAAACAGTTTCTGGTTGGATTACTAAGTCTTGAATATATAAAATCCTAAATATAAAAAAATAAATTACTTCACATTCAATTACTAAACTTTTTAATAAATTCTTATCTATGGGTAAAACTTCATTTCTTATTAACATATAAGTTAAAACATAAATTTACACAGGGATTTTATTATTAAGTGAAAATAAATATTGGAGTGATTACTTTTACATTACATTTTAGAATATTCTTATTGAAAGGTTAAATGTTGGAATAAAGCTTTTGTTGAATATTTAAAAATAATTTATCCAAATAAAAAACATAAATAAGTTACTTTTATAAACAAATAATGATAATTTAATATTTATATGTTCTTAATATAGATATACAGTGGGTCAATAGAGATTTGTACACTCTAAATTTTGGGGAAAAATCTCTAAAACAATGTGCATTGATAAATGTTATCTATACAAGTGTTTAGGACCCATAATGTACATATAAATCATAATATTATAAAGTTTCGATATTCTCTTTTCCAAATATACAGTAATAAAAGTTGTGTGAATCAAGTATATGCACACCTCACTTTATACATTCATCAATAAAGAAATTTTTAAAAATAATTATTTTCTAGTCTTTCACGGTTTACAAACACTTTACTGTATGAATTAATCAGTAAAAGCATTAGAATTTTGGAAACAAGTCCAAAAGTAAATGAACTCAGTACATTTGAATGAACAGAGAAAAAGAAAATAATTGAAAGAAATATGATGGATTATCAAAAACACCATTTAGCACTGTTTATTCTCATATAAAGAAATTTATAAAAACCAAAAATTGAGACTATGCACCGTACAGGTCGACAAAAAAAAAAAAAAAAAAAATACTATACGATCAAAAAGGGCGATAGATGTTGAAAGAAGTGAATTGTATTGATCCCGACAAGCAACACGCTTCAACATCTGGAAAAAACACGTGCAGAAAGATAAGAAAAGTTATCAGGAAAGGATATAAAACAGAGTAATATGTGAAAACCATTCTTAAATGGACGGAATAAAATTAAATGCCTAGATTTTGTACCGCTCACATCGACAAGTGAATAGAACGTGCCATATTTTCTGATTAATGCAAGTTTGATTTATTTTCAACTGACGGAAGAACAATGGATCCGGAGAAAGCCGAATACAGAATAAAATAAAGTTTAGTTCTTAAAACAAAGCACGGAACTGGAAACGTGCCTGTTTGGTGTCACCTGTTATACGGTGTAGGAAATCTGGTATTTATTGGCAACATTAACGAAAATACGAGATCTAATCGCGTATCGGGACTTATTATATTTTCCTGTACATAAAAATTATTTTTATGATTTTAAGAATAAACTTATCTTGTTTTTTCTCTACCGAGTTCCAAAGCAGAATTCGCGCAGCGGCAAATCCATGCCTGTTTAGAATACGTTGCCAGCAATTTAAACATTAGATTTAAAAACGACTTTTAACCTATTATAAGTAACAAAGCACGATTTTAAATTCGTATGTAGAAGCATTAAAGATATACGATTGGCCACTTTCCCCATTACCAGCGGGTTGAAGCCACTCGCAGTGTAAACAGTAATAGCGAGGTTGAGGCCGAAGTTTTCAACGCGAAAACGTGTCGGACGTTCGACGCCGCTTTCCTGTAAGCCTAGAAGTTTGACAATGGCATTTGGAAAGTCAGTGGAATCATGCTCGACATTCCAAACGCCATTGTCAAACTTCTAGACTTACAGGAAAGCGGCGTTGAACGTTCGACGTACACGCTTTTGTGTTTAAATCTTCGGCCTCAACCTCGCTAATGTCAAAGTCGGGTTACCGTTTATGGTAAGAAGATAAGAACAACTTTGATTTTGATGTCAAATCGACTAATAACAATTACATTAGACTAGTAACCACTAATTATAATTTAGAAGACACTAACATTACCATCTAGATAACAAGCACAAACTTACCCCTTGTTTCATTGGGATCTTCAGTTGGAAAGTGGAGGTCATTGAGATGGGAGGAACGACTTCTCCGTGAGTCCATTGTTCGGGATCCTGGCCCGTGTGCACTGCTTTGGTGGGAAAGTGTGGGTCTTGGAGTGCTTTCTCTTCGTTGTTCATCTTGAATGATTAGGATTCCCGCCGATCGTGGATTGTATTTATACTTTGTAGAGGCATCACGCAAACCAAAAATTCTGATTAAAAGTTTCGTAGGCGATGCAATCGTTTTCCCAAACGGTGAAAAATGTCGTTCCTCCGGAACAAAGATTGCACGTGCAAAGGAAATTTTCCATTCGAACGTGACCGTGCAAGAAAATGCATGGTTACGTATTAAATACCCAATTCGAAATAAGATTACGTATTTGGTAACGATGACTGTATGATAGCGTTTCATTGATTCGACACTCGAATGAAAACAAATTGTCAGAGAACGACCTACTTGAACAGTTTAAAAATTGAAAGAGTCGAGAAACATCTTTACAAAACTCTCCTTTTAACAAAATTTAACAGGAATGATTTCGTAAATTTCTCTTAATTAAAAATATTAATGGAATCTATTATTTTGGAAGGAATGTCAAAATTCGAACAAGACTAAAAAATAGTTTATTATTGTATAAATATTTAATTTTAAACATTGAGTTGCTTTCTTTTCTGGCATCTTTCTCGGGATATACTGCACATTATTTTATTCGGTTGAATTGTGTTCTTTACGTTCTCTTCACAATTACAGGAAGCGACACGAATTTCCACATACCTTTCATTGTCAATTATTACGGATGTCGGATTGTAATACTCGCTATCACTACTTGTTTCCGTCAGAAGAAACTATTTGTTAGTAAATTTATATGTTGTTAATTTTAAAATAGCATCGATTATTAAGTTATGTATTAGATTATCATTTACTAGTAGACGCTATGCAAATGATATTTAATTGTTAATTTGAATTGTATATATATTTTTTTAATGATGCAACTTTTAAAGTTGTAGAATTTTCCGATAATTTTATTAAAAATAATAATATTTTCAATTAATTAAATCCCTTTTTCGGCAGTACTTAGCCAGGAAGATGTCCAATACAATTCGGAATAGCATCAATTCCTCCCACCCAATATTCTGGTAAACTTATTAATGGATAAAATTTGATAAAATTACATGTTTGTGTGCAAAAACAAATTGAAGATTTTCGGCAAACGGATTTTCCGCATATTTTCGAATTTAGTAAGACTTCGAGTTGGTCGAAGTTCTCGCAAAATTCCGACACATCTCCGAAATTAATTTCCTCTCTTCATGAGACAAAATGAAAACAAAAAACGGAATTGAACACGTCGCGTCACGCGACATCTGAAAAAATAAATTCGTAGGTTACGATAACCCCACGGATAAGGTTATTAGAGAGATTGAGGCCGAAGTTTTCAACGCGAAAACGTGTACGTCGGACGTTCAGCGTCGCTTTCCTGTAAACCTAGAAGTTTGACAATGGGGTTTGAAAAGTCAGTAGAATCATGCTCGACATTCCAAACGCCATTGTCAAACTTCTAGGCTTACAGCGGTGCTGAACGTCCGACGTACACGTTTTCGCGTTGAAAACTTCGGCCTCAACCTAATAATAGGGTATTCGAAACGTCAGGATTACGTAAAGTTTGAGATATGTCTATTCGACACGTCACTTCCAGGAGTGTTGGAAACAATTAGTAAGGATGAATCGACCCGGATTTAATATCGAAACAATAAAACAATGAAACCAAATTAAAAGTGAAATTTTCTTTTCATCTTTCTCTTGTAACTAGTTATGACGTCATAACCAAATTTGGAAAAGAGTAAAATCCGTATTCAATTGTGTGGGGATTGCCGAAACTCACCTAGTCTTTCCTCGAAAGTTACTTCGAACATAAAACATCATTCGAATATTTTCAGTCATAAAAATATTATTATATACGCGAAGTTTCCTACTTTAGTTGATAATTGTAAAAATTAATATTAAATATGAACAAATTTTTAAAATAATTAAAATGTTATTAAAATTAAATCTTTTGTGTGGTAATTACTTGAATTATCCAACTTAAATATTAAAAAAGTGATCCGAAATTTTAAGAAACTTCATTAGTAAAATTTCAAATGACAAAAGCACCGATTAGAATAGAAAGATTTGAATAGAATAAGTGAGTGAATGTGAATATAAGTGTAAATAGGAGAACGTGAGTAAGTATGAGTATATGTGAATGTGAGCATGAGTTTAAGTAAATGTGTGTGATTGTGAACCTATTGAAATTAATTATTTCATCAAATCGTCAAGAATCTCGAAACGCAGAACAGCATCGCCATTTTTTCTTTCAAACGAACACAAAAATAAAATTTTATTTATCATTAGCCTTTAATCCTCTTTTTATCTATAATACAATATACATTTTACAATTACGTAGTACATAATTTTGAAGGGTTATCGTACAATTGAAACTGTTATTGCCTTGTATACTTCTGAAATGCATTTCGGTCCCTGAAATTAATGGCCCTCTTTAGTTAGGTAATCATAAAAAAAACTAAAATTTTACAACCCACACACTCATAAACCAATTAATTTCATTAAAATGATAAAACTATTAACCAATAAAATATGTACAGTACACCATACGCTTAGCTGCCGACAGCTTTACAATTATATGGTAAATATTTAAACAATATACTATACAACATAACAATTAAACACACAAACTAAAAACATGTCGTTTTACTAATATTGCTGTAATAAAACCTTACAGCATTATTTGTTCTCATTCATCAATGAGCCATAATTATTTCTTCTAGTTGATTTACTGTTAATCTTCTCACGTGGTATTATGCTCCATTTCAAGCCTTTGTATAACAAATTCACTTTTACCAGTTGAAGGGGTGTGCTAAACTTTAACACGTTTATTTATTACTAATCATGTATTATACATTACTAATCATGTATTATACATTACTCATCAGTATTATAACTTTAGTTACTCCAGGCACAAAGCCAATATCTTAAATTAAGTACAGGTAGGCCTCGTACAACGCGGTACTTTTATAACGCGGTTTAGGGTATTTAGAAACGAATTATCTTTCACATAACAGAAAAATCGCAACGGATCACATAAGTGCAGTGGAACTTGATGGAACAAGCTCAGATCTTGAAATAAGGCTAGTCAAACATTCTCGAACAACGATAATAAGTGACGATGAGGACTAATTTAGTTTAGAGGACCGATTTATTTATAATAAGTGATGATGAGGACTGATAGAACTATAATAAGTGACGATGAGGAGAATTTGAGCATAATATTATGTTTCTTTTTGATTTTGACTTGAAATCATAATCTTTTAGTTTTTATATGATGTTGAATTTTATTTAAGCTTTTTATGTACATAAATTTAAAAAATGATGAAAATGTTACACCATAAAAGGCAATTTTCTCTTTTTAGAACTGAATACCAGTTTTTGTATTAAGTTGGTGTCTCCTATAACGCGATTTCCCACAACGCGGTATTTTCAAGGAGCGTATCTACCGTGTTGTAAGGAGGCCTACCTGTAATACTATTAGTGATTAGTGCAATTTTATAGGGTTAGTGTAAGCGAAGTTTGCATGGTGGATAATTAACAATGAAAAGATAAATGAAAGGTATTTGCTTTGCGCATGGAGTAACTAAAGTTATAATACTGATGAGTAATGCATAATACACGATTAGTATTCTTTTCTTTTCTTTCGAAGACACAATGTAGTGACGTAAACTTAAACACTGGGCGAATTTTTCATCCTTTTTATTCGGTTGGATTTGAGGAATAAAAAGGATGAAAAATTCGCCCAGTGTTTAAGTTTACGTCACTACATTGTGTCTTCGAAAGAAAAGAAAAGAAACGAAAATACAAAACACGGTTTCCTCAAGATAGACACGATTAGTAATAAATGAACGTGTTAAAGTTTAGCACACTCCTTCAACTGGTAAAGGTGAATTTGTTGCACAAAGGCTTGAAATGAAGAATAATATCATATGACCAAGTTAACCGTAAATCAACTAGAAGAAATAATTATGGCTCATTGATGAATGAGAACAAATAATGCCGTCAGATTTTATTACAGCAATATTAGTGAAACGACATGTTTTTAGATAAGTTGTATAGTTTAATGTTTAAATATTTACCATATAATTGTAAAGCTTTCGACAGCTAAGCGTATGATGTACAGTACATATTTTATTGGTTAATGGGTTTTATCATTTTAATGAAAGTAATTGGTTTATGAGTGTGTGTCTTGTAAAATTTTAATTTTTTTTTTTACATTTAAAATTACCTAACTGATTACCTAACTGAGGAGGACCATTAATATCAGGGACCGAAATGCATTTCAGGAGGCATACAAGGCAATAATAGTTTCAATTGTACGGTAACCCTTCAAAATTATGTACTACGTAATTGTAAAATGTATGTCGTATTAAAGGCTTCATTTATAATAAATCTTTCAAAAAAGTGACCACTAAACTAACTTTTATTAATTATTTCCATGAATTATTTAATAACACGTGGTCTTACTACAGTATCTACAATTTACAGATCTAGAAATTTGATGTGGAGACTCAGCAGTCAACGAAGAAAGACCTTTGATAAAGTCGTTTCAAACGTACAAATATGTCCACACCTTACTCGCTTTGATGTACAGTACACCTCTTAATTGGAATTCTTTCTTATGAAATTTAAGTGTGGCTTATTTGTCTCACAAAAAACATATTAAATATCTGGACACCGGGCTTTTGCTATAAGTGTTCTTTAAGCTAAGTTCCGCCCGTTACTTTTAAATTTTGGTTAAAACGTTTATTTTCGAATAGTGAAGATCGTTTCGTTTGATTACTGCCTTCATTCCCACTGATAATGTTAAAACGTTTGCTGCTGCTGGCCGCAAATAATGATAACGAAAAGAAACTACATCACTTCTTTAAAAGTAGACTCTCGAAAGACCGTGTTCGAGAGTATAATCTTCCATTGTCGGGAACTTTCAAAGTATTTGCAAATCGCTGAGAGGTTCGTTGCAAGACTCGAAGCATCTGAGTTGTTACGTTGATTCGACGTCATTCTTGAGATAACGAATGACGGAAATTGAGGTAGATCCGCACGTTGACATGTTTAAAATTACAGTCTCTCGTATCATTTCCGATACGTTTATCAAAAGTATTTTTTATTGATTATCCCCTACTATCAAATCAAGTTAATATTTTGCAGTAGGACTGATTGGAATGTTATCTTCTCCGGGAATTTCTTATATTTAATTAAATAATTTGTTGTTAGGAAATCTGAAAAAGCGGTCGTTGCCATCTCTCCAGACATTTCTTTTGTTGTCAATTCGGAAGAACAATTTGAGTTAATCTGGTGTATTCCTTAAAGATGCGTAATTTAATCAAGTAAGTGGATCCGATTGCTGGTATCGATTGGTATTAAATTTTTAGAAAGGCTGTAAAACAACAAGGAATTGGAGGATTTTCTCGTAGATCCTCCCACGCACACTTTTCTATTTAATTAATATTTTACTATATTTAAGTAAATTTATAGTCGTATCCTGACTAAAATGAAATAAATGATTAGTTCTTCGAAAGAGAAAGGATGGAAACTTTACGAGGCAGTAACGATGACGAAAACGGCGTGGATATATAGCTGAAATTGATACTAAGAGTCGTTTATAAGAGAAACTCTGAAATTATGTTTCCTCCTATCGTTTTCTATTGCCCATTATATCTGGCTAACACGGAGTTATAAATGTTAGACTTGTTAAATTGTAAGAAGTGTCATATAACCGGTTAAATTCGACGAACCGGTTACGTAAACGTGTAACAAAGATTACGCAAAAGATTACGCAACTTGTCTAACGGAAAGTCGACGCTGGAATAGATTGACTAAAGGGAGATTACGGTGACTAACGATTCGCTAAGGGCGTTGTCACCATCAGCGTCACCTTTTAATACCTTTTAATACGTAACAGAAAAACACGTTATGACATAACGCAATGTATACAAATAGACATCAAGTTTATTAATAACTTCAATCGTTGTATTCTAAGAATAAGACTGAAACCACCTAACAGAAGAAGTCGGAAGTCAATAACCAACAGAGGAAAAGAAATTCTCTATGATTATAATACATTTTTAATAAAAATAATATTTTGTAACAGATTAACAGCCCCTATTTATTACCGCTAGAAATTCTTTTTATTTAGTCCAGTGGTCCCCAACCCTATGCCTGCGGGCACCATAGCGCCCGCCGATCGTTTTATGTGTGCCCGCCGCTGTGCGACCACGATAAAAATAAAAATATTTCGGTTTTCAAAAAAATGCTATGTAAAAGTTTTTTTCGTTTTTAATAATTAACCACTCAAAAGTAGAAATGGCGTCCAACACAGATAAAAGCACAAAGCGAAATGCGACCGATCTCTTTTTCCCCTCCACCAAATCTTCACCAACCAAATTTCCCATACCTGAAATGAAATAAACCGGTCCGTTCTGAATATCATAAAATCAAAGTACAGATAACGACTTACAGATGAACACCTTGACGATTGCTTACGAGCAGGAATATCATCATACTCTCCTAATTACGAAGCAATTAGGCCAATGAAATGCAATGCCAAAAATCATTTACTTTCAGATTTATATTTTTTATAAAGAATTTTTATACTCTGTAGATTTTGTATGCATTGTTTAGTAATTACTTGTTTTGTAAAAATTATTGTTAATAGCCTTGTGTATGTTTTATTACATTTTTGGAATTAAATGTTTTCTGTACATTATGTGTATGTATTATTAACTATGTCCAAGTATAAATTCACCTTGAAAAAATAAATGGCGCCCGCCGTCCGGCCGGTATTCTAGAATGTGCTCTTAGGTACAAAAAGGTTGGGGACCCCTGATTTAGTCTATTTTATTTTCTTTTATGTTTAATTGAAAAACATAAAAAAAAAAATAAAATAAAATCAGTATGTTGAGTTACTTTGATTTGTAATTTTTAAACTAATTTTACAAATTTAATTATTTTTAAAATGTTTGTCTTAAATAAATAAACACGGACCCCTCTCTTTAAGGTGCTCCGCTTTCCGATTATACACCTACTCATATTTATTTTTGGGATTTGCTTTATTTTTAAAGAATGTTTGATTTTTTCTTATTTACATTTACTTTTCATGTTTTTAAGGTCTAAAATTATTTTGCACTTAATAAATAATAGTGTAAATACGGTATTAGACTTTTATGTACACTAAAAATTAAATAAAAAGACCGCGATTCGCATAATCAATGGCCCTGGAAAAACAGATCTGTTGTTCCGAGAACTCGGATTCGAATCTAGATCACGTACTTCAAAAAATTGCCGTGGATGGTTTGACACACACCCACATATATTGGGTTACGTTTCTCGCCACATGTCTGTCTCTGTGAATTTGGCTAAACCCAGAAGAGGCGTAAAAAAACCCTCTTAGGTGGTCCAGGGAGCGGAAATAGTTAAAACTTAAATTTAAGTACAGACATTCGTTACACATAAAGTCAATGATTCGCTGTTGAAAATCTGATTTCTACGGAAAAACATTATACAGTTAACTCAAAACTTCACTCACTGTAAACGTAACTAAAATACAAAACCGTTTTGTGTATTCTGTCTTATATATATATATATAAATCAACGAACATAATAAAACATAAATAAAAATTGCAAATATATATATTTGCAATTTTTATTTGTGTTTTATTACGTTCGTTGATTTTTTATTTATGTATTTTATTTTTTTTTGTTATGGGTCTTGTTATTTATTGGGGGGAGATCTGCTGTCCAGTGACATTTCCGAACATAGATGGAATAAATAAATCTTAAGTGACAACCTGGTTATTTGTGATCTAGTATGTTGTTATAATTATGATGATTTCTGTTGCCAACATTTTGTTCCTGTAAATTGGGTTGAAAATGGTTTGGTAAAATTCTAGGTTTCTGTGAGCCAGAGACTCTTGTGAGACCTCGGACCGACAATCTGGAAGTCCGCCAAATTGCTAAATGACCAAAACTGTCAAAGGCACGACAGTCCCAAACATGATCGTTTGTGAAATATTTACCATCCAAAATTATAACGATGTCATTCCAGTTATACGTATCTTACTCCTTTTATGTTTATGAAAAACTTTAAATCTGGAGAATCGATTCAAAATATATAGACTCTTAGATCGTGACATTGATGGATCGTGATTAGGGTTTCTCAACCAGGATTTCAGGATCCCAGAATTCCGGCTGTTTTTTCACCTGACAAATATCCCGGGAAATTTTTCTCATCCTGGGAAATTCCACAAATTTCTCAAAAGTGAACTTTTTTTTGTGTGTGTGTGTTAAGGTTGAGGAAATTTTGCAAATAGAAAGTATAATTAACTCATAAACTATCAGAATACGTTTGTATTTATTAATTTTAAGCCCGCATATTATTTTTTTTTAAATTTTTGTTTGTTATGACATCTCGCAGATTGTCAATAGTCAATATGTATTTGTGGCAGGACTCTGAAAATTTTTTACTTGTCAGAATCCATAATATCTTGAATAATTCCGTTGATGCTGTCTTAATTTTAACTATGCCCAGTAGTTTCAATAACTACATTATGCCAGGTTGTGCAAATTGAACAAGAATAGAAACGAGTACGAAGTCTTCAAGTATGAAGTTCTTCATAAACCTGATTATTAAAGCCAAACTAACTGCTGAATTATCGGGCTACAAGCTCGATACCGCTAGGGTCGAGTTATAAACTCTGTATCGTATCCGTATGGCCGTACCGTATTCCGTAAGAAATGTTTGAATCGATCAAACTTTTACGGTAGGGATACGGAGAATCGACCAACTGCACATGCGCTAGGTCGCCGTCAGTCGATATACAATCGGAAGTTGTGCCGGAAGCAATCGACGAAACTTTGACAAATTGGTTAACATGTAACTTTTGCCCGAAAATGCCGCTTCTGAATAATATAAAATTTTAAGATAAGAATTACTTTGGTCATAAAAAAATAGAAAAATAATAAATTGAATAAATAATTATAGTGTTAGATCTGGCAATAACTACCAATGATTTTGCGCATGCTCACGATGGACTACTTTGTAAACCGTAAAAAAGTTTGTTCTTTTACGGACACGGAAAGGCCTTACGGTAGTTTATAACTATTGCTATAGATATCCAGTCTAGCAAACATTTCGATTTCAAGATATTTTTTATATTTTAAAAATGATTAATTACATTCCGGAAACAGTTCACTTTTTTCCGGAATCCCGGGACAAGCAAAAGACCGGGAAATGAGGAACCCTAATATATACTGTCCAACTTCGTTTGAGAGAACGGCAGAGGATAAAAACATAGTTTAGGTATCAAATTAAAGTTTTCATTTTGTAGATGATGGTTCTGAAGAGATACTTGAGAAAGGTGCGATGGTTTCGGGCGTGGAAGAATGGCAAACGTGCCGGTACAACGTTAAGTCTACGGGAACAAACACCTCGAGCATTCGCGCTTCGATTTAGTGTTTTTTTTTTTTTTTTTTTTTTTTTTAACCGTTAGAAAAGTCAATTTCACTATCCCCGCTCTGAATTTCTGCGTTTTTTGTTAATTACGCGTTAATTATAAGACTACGTTATTTTAAAAAATTAATACAGCAAATTTAAACACTTTCACTTATCTATTTAAATAATAAAATAAAGTTTAGAATCAGTTTTATTTTAAACTACACTATTTTAATTTTTTAGAATTTGTAACAAAAAGTATGTATTTGTAAAACAAACGCTTTAGCTCGTTGATTGTTTGACGGCCGGATGGCCGAGCGGTCAAGGTGGCAGCTTACCGCTCTGGGGGACCCGGGATCGAATCCGATCGGGTCGATTAATCCCCAGGAATTTTTCGGGGGGTGGTCCGTTCGGATATGTCGGGCCCCGTCCCTCACCACCCGGTCGCCCCATTGTGGGCCTGGCCGAACCCATAATGGGCCTTCTAAAAGAGGCCTTCTTAGTGCCCACAGGGCGGAAAGAGTTATAAAAAAAAAAGCTCGTTGATTGTATTCTACTTGAATAAAACCGTCGATCGACGGGTTTCTGCTAGTATATAAAATATAAAATTATTCATTAAATGAAATAAATTTTAAAGCATAAAAGTAACATTTGGCTATAAGTTAGTTTATTTTTATTTTTAAAATTGTCTTTCGAATCAAACTCATTATACTTTTGATAGGAAAATTTTAGAAAATTAATGAGCGTGTCGTCTAATATCTCGATGTTATATTCCAATAATAAATGTATTTATATTATTTTTGGAGACATTCTTTGATAATTATTCTAGAAAAGAGGAACCGGATTCGATTTCCTCGATATCATCTACCTTCCCGTTTTCTATTTAATAAATCGAATATTCTAAAAAAATAGTGTTTTTGAACATTTAAATTTATTTCATTATTTTTTTATTTGGGCTTATAAATTTTGTATTATAAAAATATTTATATTATATTTTCTGTAATAACTTGGAAAATATTTGTAGATTTTAAATCACTTGAGTAAAAATAGCGAGAGGGCGTTTATATCTTTTAGTTCTAGTCTACTTATAAATAGCGAAGTGCGTATCCGTAAGTGTTGACATTTACTATTCAGTTTTTAGGCATTAGTTGATCTTAAATGATACGTACCGATGACTATACTGTATTAAATTTAAGCTGTATCGGAATTTACTCTATTAACATTAATTTTGATTCATTTAAAACTTCATTTTTACTCGTGGTTTGAACTGTGAAGCAATCCCAGAAAATATTTGCTCTACATAAAAGATGCGAATGTCCTTATATCTGGCTTCAAAAAAACAATTCTCAGTTTGATTTTATTCCTGAAAAATTGAACATCATTAAGCTCCATTTAACGTCGTGCGTCTTTTTCTTTCTAAAATTTAATTAGGAAGGCTGAAAATAACTTTATAATTGTGTTTCCACTTTAATCGTGTCGCAGAAATTCAAATAGATTATCAAACTCGCGTCGTTTCAAGTTTAGTATATTTAATTAATTATATTAATGAATGATACAGTTGAATTTTTCCTGGTATTATTTTTGAGAATAAATTCATTTAGGTGATGAAATTTGGGTTGTTTGTGTAACTAGTAGCGAACCCAAATGCAAAAAACAAAAAAAAAAAAAATTGGCGACTTAATCAATTTACTTCCAAATATAGAATTGTGTAAGTGGTTTCCCACTGTAGAGGAAATTATGAAACCGTTTTGGCTACAAAGTTTTATTTTGTGTATAAAATTAAAACTGTAGGCAATGTGCCGTCATGGAATAACCTGCAATAGTATTTTTCTGATTGTGTCTGGAATTTTTTTTGGTGCAACAAAATTGTAAGAATTGACAAATCATTTGATTCGTCGTGACGTTCTGTAGAGTCAAATTATATTTTAAAAATATGACCGGACTTAAATTGTTAAGTTGTGTTTCCAAAAACATTGAAAATACTTTTTAAAAATTAATGAATTAATGTCATATAATGTACTGGCTCTTGATGCCTTTGGTTGTTAGACAAAATATATGCTAATGCTATTTGTTATATTCTGCTTCGTTAAAAGATGATTACGAGAACAGATTTTTCCTACAGTTTAAGTTTAATAATAATATCTTCTTGAAAAGAAAGTAAGAAAGGGTGTGAATGATAAGTAGAATAGACTTAAATTGTGCTATATAAGATGATACAGAAATAATGAAGTTTGAATGAAGATTTATGAATAAAAGACTATGAATTTAAATATGAATAAAAATTGTGCATTTACAAATATAAGTGTTTAATAATAGGCCTACATTAAATATTTTACAATAAAGATATGATTTATTAAATAACTGATGATTTAAAAGTATCTTATTTTTTAAAATGCAATTTAATATTAATGTATTGTCGGTAATTTTGTATTTTTTAGCTTCCGAATTCGTTATCAAATTTCCGTATTAAAATTTTGATGAAATTTCGTTTACATAGATAAAAACTCAAAAATTTTAAATTTCAGTTAAATCTTTCTTAGAACAAAGTAAGTTGGAAAAGTTGTTAAATAAGATTAAATGTACAAATGTTGAATGGTAACTTTATGAGTAAAAATTAAGTTGGAAGTGTACATTTACTATAATGTCATATTTTCTCGATTCTACATTGCACTTTTTTACCCGTTTTACTTGTGTGAATTAGAGATGTGTCTTACGGTCTATGGGAATTCGAAATGACAATTGTAAGTCACAGCAAAAGGGCTATGGGATACGGCAGTGGTTCCCAAACTTTTACCATTCCCAGCACCCTTACTAAATTTGGGTTTTTCCAAGGCGCTCTATGTCAAATTCTAACAAGTAAAATTTGCAAAATAGTGAAATAGCCAACAAATTTTTTATTAAAGAGTTAAGATGTTAAGTAAAAAATAAATAAAACACTTATGTTTAAAATATCTTCAAAATGACATTGTGATTTGGCATTAAAACAATTAGTACTGGAAATGGTATATGCAGAAGAGTAGTGTGATAGAACTGCCAAACATTACATATTTTGTGGAATTCATATTGGTTTTTCCAATTTGTTACTTGTCAAAATGTAATAAAACTGATCATTTTAAAAGTTTTTTCCTCCTTAAATAATTAAATCTATAAAAACTCTTAAAATTTGATTTCAAAATCATGGCATGTCTTAGAATTGAGGAAATATCATATATCTGATTGAAAGAATAACTAATCAAGCTAAGTAATTGTAAAAGTTAAAAATACTTTTCATAACAAAAAAAAAACAGGAAATGATATTTTGACAAATTGTTTAAGTTTTTTCCTGTCTGATGCATTATTAATGAACAGATATGTTATTTAGCTTTTATTAATTATTAAATAAATATTTCTTAAAAATTCAGAGGAAAATGAAGTAGCCTACATTATATGTATTTTTAAGACACAATTGAAAAGTGCAGTTTTTGTTGTAAACCACAAAATGACTTGATGATGATGATCAAATCAAAATATCTGGTTAAAGTATGTTTGATTATCTGATTATTAATACTTTGGTATTCCTCATTTGATTATTCATTTTTTGTTGTATTTAGCATAAAACTATGTTCATTATTTATTTTAATGAAAAATATGCCTAATACTTTTTAATTGTATTAAATCCAGAATGGGCAGTTTACTGTAATTGTACACATGAAAAAAGTTGATCCACACACGATGTTATTTTTTAATTGTTTTTATAAATATTTTTGTGATTTTAATTTTTATCTTGAAATAATGGAACATATTTCAAAATAAATCAATTTATTGATACACAGTGTTCAAAAAGTTTCCAAAAGTGGTTATTATTCATAAACAGATTGCTGTTTTTGTAATTAATTGATGCAACTGTAAACTTGTTGAGACTTGTTTTATCAAGTTTTTTCATCTAGCTCCATCAGACAATTTTTATTCCCAAATTTAAAAAACAATTTGCTGACAGTCAATAGATCAAGTGAAACATTTTAATGGGTAATGCTAGAATCAAAGGGCACTGATTTCTACCTCTAAAGGCTTAGAAGGGTGGCAATGTCATATGGAAAAATGTTTTGACTTAAATGGAACATATGTAGAAAAATAAAGCACTAATTTCAGTTTGTTGTCATTTTATATACATTTTCTGGTAACTTGTCAAACACTACTTATATAACTATTTGTTGGATTTATAAATTACTCATGTACTCCGAACCATATGTGATTAACTATATTCCAGTGTGGTGAGTGGTTGTCTAAAAATTACCTTTAAAAATGTGTTATATATAATTCTGCACATTCCATAAACTAACTTTTGTCTTCCTTTGTATTTTACACACTTTTTGCTTTCCCGACTGTTATATACAGGTGTTTCAAAACTATATGTCAGAAATTTAAAGGCAGGTAGAGGGGACCTAAATAAGCAGATTTCGTAAATGATTGTGGGTGTGGAAGTGCAGCGTTGAAGTGTTAGCATGTAAGGCAGTTTTAACAACAGTTTAGTGAAAAGACAAAGGAAAGCAACAATCTATTTATCTAGAAGTTTACAATAGCTACTCGAAAGAGTGACCACCGACAGCAATACAAGATTCACAGTGGCAGCGCATGGATTGGCATACATTAGTAAGAAACGTCAGACATGTCATGCACATTTCCAGCAGCAACAGACAATCAGGCAACCAGATCTTCTTCAGATGTTATGGGACTATCGTACACCATGCTCTTAATGTGACCCCAGAAGACGAAATCCAAGCACGTCAAATCTGGGGAGTGCAGTGGCCAAGGAACAGGTCCTCCCCATCCTATCCAATGCTGGCCATAGACAGCATCCAGGTGATTCCTAATGATTTTACTGAAGTGAGCAGCCACTTTGTTTCCTTGCGCAGTCCCATACACAAAATGCATGTTGGCAAGCTCTGTATTGGTGTAATGATGCATGTTGCTCCAAATCCATGTGGGGAGTGACAATTCAAGCCAGCGAAGTGCTTTTATCCAACAGTGCCCTCTCACTGCATTTTTGCACCCACATTTTACAAAATTTGCTTATTTAGGTCCCCTCTACCTGCCTTTACATTTCTGACATATAGTTTTGAAACACCCTGTATAACATAGGGAAAGTATGGTGATTGGTCAAAAAAATTACCTCCCAGATTTCTACATTTTAGAACTCAGGACCTTGAAACATTGAGAAATGCAAAAAAATTCAGGGATTTTTTCTGTATATATGCATGTATGTTAGTATGTGCGTTTGTGTGGGGGGGCACAATTTTGATCACTTTTTTTGAAGCTTAATAACTCCTGTGCTTTTTGTCAAAATTTCTGAAATTTTCCAGCGATGTTTGTTTATTAGGGAATCAATGCTATTAAATTTTTGCTGATTAAAGGTTGAGGGGTAGGGAGATAAAGGGGGTGGTGTGTATTTCCAGTAGGGTCAGATTTAATGACGATTTTACTCTTTATTAACATTTGTAATTTTTTATAAAATCGCTTCCTATGCCAAAATCGAGTTTTTTGCCATTTTATAATATTTAAAAAGTATAAAAAGTTTTTTAATAAAGTATCATAACAGATGATGCCACTATGCCACCAAATGTTGCTGGGAAAATTAAGCAACTCATTGCTGGAATTTTTAATTCCCATCTAAATATTTGATCTTGTATAATATACATACATATACATATTTATTTATTTTCATTTTTCTGAGTCTTTGAATTATTTGCAATTTATAGATATAAACTGTTTTAGTATATCTAAAAATATTTTATCAGTACATTTTCTATAAAGTTTTAAGGATAAAATGCAGTAGTAGTAACTTTTACAACAAATACAAATTTTTAATAACTGATTAACATGAAAATCTAATGTATCCAGATATTACTATGCAGGATATTTTATAGTGTTGTAAACTTCTTAAGACATTTTTAAAAAAACTATTGATTTATTAAGGAAACTGTTATTGTAATAAAAGTAAGTTTAAAAAATCCTAAATTTCTTATAGTTGGAATGTTCTTCTGCCATTAATTTTTGATTTCTGTGCATAAAGTTTAATTTAGAATATGTCAATGAAGTATTTGAGTTGCATAAATGTAATATTTGATCTTTTATGGTGTTTTTTTTTTAAATGTAGTATTCTAGTATATAATGTAATGTTTATTTAGCACTAGTTTCTTTTTATATAATTCGACTTTATCATTTTTACATTTAATAATAAATCTTTAGTTAATGCTTGTTAATGTTATATTTAATGAATTTTTTAAATATTGTTTTAATTTGTCTTGGAAAGAAATTATTCTTCTCTTGACTTTACTCTAAAACAATAGTAAAGTATCTGAAAATAATAATTTATGTGAATTTAGTATTTACATATCAGCTAATACACAAATGCATCTGTGCAGACAAGTGAAAGATGTCACAATACAGGCAATTTGTGAAAGCAGCATGAATTGTCATTTTGAAAAATTTTTATTGTTATTTGTAAATAAAACAAATTATACAAAACAGCTTTCTTATAAAAAAAAAAAAAAATAGCTGACTAATGACTTTCAAAGAAAAAATCCTTTAATAAATTTTGTCACTAATTTAATATTTTGAAAGATTATACACTTATATTGTTAATAAATTTTAGTAAAATATCATAACAGCAAATACAAATGTAAGAATCATTGCAACTGGGTCAAATTATTCTCACATCATATACAAGAATCATGTTGTCCAATTGATTGTCCAGCTTTACCTACATTTGTCATCAACATCTTGTAAAATACATATTCTGTCATTTCTTTTATTTTTATTTTGAATTCTGACTCTTAATATTTTTTTATTAAAGAACATGTATTATCACTGACAAAAGAAGAAAATTATTTATTTTTCTAAATACAAGCCAAAATAACTTGTTGTTTTCTCATATTGTTTTCAATTCCTACCTCTTTTAAGTTATTTGAATTTTATTGGGCTACAGTTAAAAAAATTCTAGACCTATAAATTTCCATTGTCATCTGTCTGTCTTTCCTTAATCTCAAGAACAGAGTTAGACAAATGAAAGGTGAGACCAGATTTGGAAAGATAGGGGCAGGAAGCCCCAATTAACTATGTATGAACTTCCATGAAAACTAGAAGTTACATTATTTCAATTCAATAGTTTTTTTCTCAAAAGGAGTTAGACAGATGACTGACATGACTCTATTGCTAACAGAAAAGTACGATGTCTGGGCGAGACATTACTAATTTGAGGCAAAGAGCATATCTTAAATTAAAAATTTATTAAAAATATGATAAAAATTGCATCCTGGCTTTGTGACAATGTCACAATGAATAATTGCTTGTTCATATTTCTTTCTTGATGATCAAATAGTTATTTTAAATAAATTTTATTTTAGAAGTGTTGAATAATAAAAAGTTCATTGTCCATTCTCCCTCTTATATGATTTTTAAAGGTCATTATAAATTTATTTTATGTATACAATTATTTTCATAATATTCCATTATTCAATTTATATTGAGAGTTTTGAACATTATCAAAAAACAATTACAAATAAATATTAGCTAAGATAATTAATTTATTCTGTTTAAATATGGCATTTTGATTTCATATTGAATGTGGAAATATTTATTTAGATGAACTGAACTTTTATTCACTTTCATTAAAACATCATTTATTCAAGAAGTTCCACAACACAAACATAAAACCAATTAAATGTTTCTTGAGGACTGTCTTCATTTTTGGATGCTGCTATCTAGGAATTTAAAATTCAAACGTTAAATTACAAACATTCCAAAATTCATCCGACATAAACTTAGGAATGTTCGTTTTAGAATAAATTTGAAGCCTGTGGCCAATGACTTTTGGAATGTTGGTAATTTGAATTTTTGAATTTTAAGTTTCTATGATATTTTTATAAAATATATCTTTAGAAAATGGAGTTATTTAATTGATATATTTTTAGATTGAAGTGAAATTTTTTGTCTTTATAAACATTTTTATTATTTTATTAGCCAATTTTGTCAATGAAATTACTTGTAGCAATAGAAAGATCTAGTATTTTATTTTATTTATAAAAATAAGAATATTAACTGAGGCTCAAGTATAAGATAAGATTTAATAATCTTATTTTTACAATCCAAATGTAAACAATCAAAATAGAAAAAATATTTATATTTTATTGATTTAAAATGCATGTAGAAAATATTTTTACTGTACACTTCAAAGGTTATATAAATTTAATGATCTAATTCAGGGATGGGCAACCTTTTTCTATGTAAGGGCCGCATTTTAAAACTTTTGAACTGATGCGGGCCGCATACAAGAGAATGATAAAAAAAATGTTGGTAAATCAGAATTATTTATTCATACACAATTATAAACTAGCATAGGTATACTTAATTTAGCTTCTGGAACTGATGTAAACGTAATATATTGGAAATATTTGAATATTCGTCACTGCTAGTTTTAAATTAGTTTCCATGTGTCTGTTAGCCGGTTTCTTGTTTTAATTTTTACTAAATTCATTGCGGGAAAAACTATTCACATACATAAGTTGTAAAAATAACGTTTGAATTTTTCCAGCATACTTCCTTAAGCTGGGAAATTGATATATTTATTCACATTTTATGCGTCGCGGGCCGCAAAATATATGAATGTGGGCCGCATGCGGCCCGGGGGCCGCAGGTTGCCCAACCCTGATCTAATTATAGATTTTTAAAATTTATTTGATTATTATAGAAGTGATTTTTATAATAATCAAACTAGGATGCTAAGGCTGCTATAATTGTAAATATTATCTCTTTTGCTGGTATATATATACTGGAAATTTTTACATTAAGTTTATTTAATCTTAATGTACAGTACCTTACATTTAAAGTCAATATTATTCCATTTAAAAGTTTATTAGTTTAAATTTTGTCATTTTGTATTAAGTACATGTTGGCTGTTTTGTTTCCATTCTTGAGTCGTAGCAACAACCCGTAAAATTCTGTTGCATAGATTAGCAGTCAATTTCTTTGCTTTATTGTATCTACTATGCAAAGTATAATTCTCTGAGATAATATTTTCTTCATATCTCAGTAATGATGGGTATAAATAAACATCACTAAGTTCGATGAGTATATAATGAAATACCAACAATTGCCTTAAAAATCGGGCTATAATATTTACTTAAATTATAATTATTAACTTAGATAAGAGATGGCACCTAACATCTACCTCTAGTAACAAATTACTTGTTTTGGTACAATCGAAACCGTGTTGTTATTTATATTTGGTATACTGACACAATGAAGTGGCATTTTCTTAATCAACACTGGGCGAGTTTTCCATCTTTATTTAGTTAGTATGCTATTTTACATGTGCGTTTCGGGCCTTTGCCCCTCTTCAGCTAACTAAACATAAAAAGGAAGGCATAAAGCAACATAAGAAATTACAGTTTTAACTATAAACCGAACATAAAATTATTTTGCAACTGGTAAAACATACCTCAGTTTAAAACACACACCTGCAAACAACATTTAACGGATTGGCATGAGACAAAAAAGTGCATGACAATTATTACGGCATTTATAAATACAGTCCTCATACGACAGTCATAGCAGAACGGTTGTTTTCCAAACTATCAAAACTTAATATTCAGATTAACTGCTAAACAAAGTACACAGAAACAAAAGGTAAACAAAGATGAAATGAGAAATATTGTTTATAAAATACTCTGTACTTGTAAAAATAATAGTTTTTATATAGGTGAAACTAAACATAAACTAAAAACACGTCTTAAAGAACATGTGTCGGATCTAAAATATAACCATCTAAATTCAGTTTTTCACGATCACTGTGTAATCAACAAATGTAATATTGATCAATCGAATACACAGATGTTGCATAACAAAAAGAAAACTTATGATTGAAAATTTAAAGAAAGTGTCGAAATAATAAAAAATAAATATCAAAATTGTATAAATAAAAACCTAAGTGTTAAAATTAATAAAAATTGGATGCGGATACTATGATTGGTTGAATATTAGAAAAATTAAATGTTAATAAAAATCAGTTCATATACTTTAAAGTTAGTTATTGTGTACACAAATCAAGGTGTATTTAATAATATATTATTGTTAACTCTTTTCAATAACTTATGTCAAAATTTCAAACGTAATATCAATGCCAATATATATGTAAATTAGTCAATCGGATAGCCGTGTCGGGATGGCAGTTTACAGAATGTGTCTAGAAGAAATGTAACACCCAATGAAATTTCTTATACTGTGTTTTACCTTATTTTATTTAATTTTAAAACTTGTTACTTTAACGCTGTTATGAACCATAACTTTGTAAAACCAATCCTTGTTTCGTCCACCCTGCAAAAGATATTTTACCTACATGCTAGTGCTTGGGATTTCGAGGTATGTTTCTTTAGTTTGTGATGTGTTAATTCTAGTATTAAGAGCATACGTTGATGTATCTTAAATGATGTTTTAATGTATATATAAAGTTGTTCAATAATTTTTAAGATTAAAGGAAAACAACCGTTCTGCTATGACTGTCGTACGAGGACTGTATTTATAGATGCTGTAATAATTGTCATGCACTTTTTTTTCTAATGCCAATCCGTTAAATGTTGTTTGCAGGTGTGTGTTTTAAACCGAGGTATGTTTTACCAGTCGCAAAATAATTTTATGTTCAGTTTATAGTTAAAATTGTAATTTCTTATGTTGCTTTATGCCTTCCTTTTTATGTTTAGTTAGCTGAAGAGGGGCGAAGGCCCGAAACGCACATGTAAAATAGCGTACTAACTAAATAAAGATGGAAAACTTGCCCAGTGTTGATTAAGAAAACACCACTTCATTGTGTCAGTATACCAAACAAATTACTTTATATCAATCATTTAATTAGTCAATTTATAGCCTGATTTTTAAGGCGATCATTGGTATTTCATCATGATGGGTGTTATTTTCATTTGCTTCCATTTTCAATTTATTTAAATGACAATATCTTGTGAAACAAGCAACTTTAAACATTGTCATCTGTGTAATCTGATAAAATACTTTAAGATTAACATCAGCCAATCAAAACTCATTATTTCTTACTTCAGTCCATATTCAGAAAACTTTACATAAATGTATACCTTATTATGGATCAGAGGGAGTATTATATTGTTTTGAAGTTCTTAATAAGCAGTTTAGACTTTATTGATTCACTATGTAAAACTCTTATCTTGTTTACGAGGTGTAAGAATAAGCCATTCTTGCAGAAAACCTCAAATTTCCATCCAGGACAAATGAAGTGTAATGATTTAGAAAGTATATAAAAAGCTTTTATTTTAATGATTTTAAAGACAGCTTTTATCCTGAAAAATTGTATTTTTCCTCTTAGAGATGAAAGTTATATGTTTAAAATTTGAGAGAAAATACTGTGCATAATATGAGATTAAAATGTTTCAAAAATTCTTGTTTTTATTTTTAAAAGGCAATAAGAATTCATATTTATAACTTATATGTAATTTTAAAAATGAAGATTAATGATATCAATCTTTTATTATTAGAAGCTAGTAATTTTCATTGCTTATTTAGCTATTAAACATGAATAAGTAACATGTCCTTTCTTATTTGAAATGTAATCTCAAATTATTTGGATGTTTGGAAAATTCCTAATTAGTTTAAAGAATGTAATATTAACAGGAGATTTCATAACTTGTTAGATAACAATTTTATCGATGAAAACTTTATACTTTGTTAAAGAGAATACAATATTTACTTTCTTAAGTGGAAAATACTAAAGAAAATAAATAGATCAGGTTGGGTCAGAGAGATTTAAGAAAATAAATATCTTAATTTTATATAACTTGAATTATTGTCAGTCAAGTAGTTTGTAGTTTAAAAGAGCAATTAATTAGAGATTCATTGGCAAATTTTCAGTTTTTAAGAAAAGTTGTAAGAAAATTGTCATTGTATATTATTTTAACCATTCAGTAAATATTTTATGAGATGATATTGCACTATACAGTCACACCAGCTGCCGTACAGTATAAGATCAGGCTATTTTTCACAATGAAAAATAGCCTGATCTTATACTGTACGGCAGCTGGTGTGACTGTATAGTGCAATATCATCTCATAAAATATTTACTGAATGGTTAAAATAATATATGGTAATTGGTGTGACTTTATATAATGTATCATGTTTTGAGATATTTTTATTGAATATTGGATAACATTGTACTCTTTAATACCATTCTAATGTGAATATTTTATTATGTATTCAAAGAAAAAACTTTTCTCATTTTTCATTTAATAACTATAATATTGATACATATTTTACATGTGCTATATATATATATCTTCTTTTTCTTCTTCATCATCTTTGCCTTTTCCCATGTTTATATGGGGTCTGCATTTTCTTCTCTAATATGTTTCCTCCATTTCTTACTGTCAAGAGAGTCTTCTCTCTTAAGTCCCCTCTGATTCAAGTCTTCCTCCACCATATCTTTCCAATGCAGCCTTGGTCTTCCTTTCATTACCAGTTTTCCGACTCATATAAAGTTATGGAATTTTCCTTATTCAATAAATTCCTAAAATATACTTTCCATCTTTCTTTGTACTCATACTTTGTAAAACTAATATGTATTCCACATTCTGACAAATATACATTGACATAAATACCAAATACAGTACCAAAATGATCAAGTGATAAGGCTTATGATAGGCTAAGAAAATCAGGCTAGAACCTGAAGTTCTAGTCAATAGTTACAATAATTAACTTGGTCTTATTATTAGAATAGTTTGGCATTGATTATCTATAATGTATTTACAGTACAGTTCTTTTTGCTTTTTTGACAAGACTGTCTTGTTTATAAAATCATGCTGCCATCAATGGGTACATAACTTACAGATATGAAGGAGTACATGTCAGAAGTTACAATTTGGCACAGAGTATTATGTGCCTAAATCATGCTTGCATAAAAAAATCAGACTTGTAGGTACTCTGGACCAAGAACCGAGTCAAAGTAAAATACAAAATGGTGACACACTTTCTACAAACAGGTGCTAGTGCGAGATTTGCACGTGTGTTGTTCATTGGAAAGTTGGAAATGCGAACATTGCAAAATCAAATTTTGACAAACACATGCATTGGGAAGTTTGAAATGCAAATGTTGCAAAATTGAATTTTGGCAAACAAATCTTTGAAAAAACCCATTTACCTGTCTCGTGTTATTCTGGACATATCTCTGGTCACCACGTGCTAATCTTGATCGGTTGACTCAAGATATTTCATTTCAGCATAGGAACATTTTTGAAATTAGATAGTGCTAGTCATTATAATTTTATATTATAAAACTAACTTCCAAAATATAATTTTTTTTTTCTTTTTACATCTATTAATATATTTATTTTGTTTGTGCAAAATAAAAAAAATAATTTTGGGTGATACAATATCCACGATTATATTTTTCAAAAACAGGAAATTTTCATTAGGCATCAACAAAAATTCAACCTGAGGTGACATGTAACGGAGAGAAATTTCGACATTGGATAAGTTCATTCCACCAAAAATGCATCGTGGACAACCTTGTGGTTGTGGCCGCGGCTGAGGTCGATGCTGGCGAAGTTTGAATGATTGTGCTCAAAACCAGCAATACAAAAAAGATTGGAGAATGAGAATGAGACCTGCCATGAGCATCAAAGTGATCCCACTTAGTAGTGAGTCTCCGAGACATAGTCTTGTTTTAAATATGGCTTTTCCGTTTTACTTGTTTCTATATAAAATTTCACTAATCTGAACAACTACCATATAATGTGGTAATGTGATTAGGGAGCATGTACTGTATTGCATACTAGATTTTCTACGTAAAAAAATAGAATTTTTGAACAGTTTTATTAAACAGACATTTGTAGCTATTAAATTTGGTCATTTGAATTATAAACATTAAGAATAACAAATTTAGAACATTTTTTTTTATTTGTTTCACCTAATTATTGTTTTTTGTAAGTAGATACTTCCAGTTCTTAATACCGTATTTTATGGACTATAAGATGCACCTTAATTTTTAAGCAATTGTTTTTAAATGCCTATAAGACACACCTGAATTTTGGAGGCAATTTTTCGAAGAAAAAAGTGCGTCTTATAGTCTGTAAAATACGGTATCAGTTGTGAACAATTTATGATGATCTATAATCAATTTAAAAAATTTTGATTTGACTCACAAATGACAAAAACTATTTATTGTTTCTAATTTAGATGTTGATTTAGATTTTTCGAAGTGTTACATTTAAATTCTAAAGTTTATCTTAACATTTTAATTGACTGTAATGAATTTTTTTTTGAGTGATGATAGTAGCAATTTCTCTTGAGTATTATCTTTCTAAATCAAAAATCAATCAATCCAATACGTAACTTGCAACTGTAATGTTAGTTTAGATTTAACATCTTTGGTTAAAGGCCATTTGTCGCAAATTTGGTTCTTAATTTCTATAACTGCACATTTTGCATTTAAAACTGCAAAATGAAATGGCAAAAAATTCAAATCTTGATGTATAAAATTTTCAAATTTTTCTAAAGTAGGTCATTTAAAATGTCGAGCTGTCAAGAACCGTTGTTGAAAAGTGACGAAGAAGATGAACTAGTGTTCGACCGAACCGGTTTACTATCCAACAAAGTCACCGTCAAACCTGACATTCGGCAACGTGGCCACACCAGCGGAAGGAGACTACAGTATGCAAGAACTGTAAATTTATGCTTGGCGTTTTTTGCATTGGTAAGTACTAGTCATATATTTCTCATATATTTGTGAGTGATATAAGTGATATAAATATAAATTTTGTGTAAGTTCAAAATTTCGTTAAATATTTTAGATATTCAATACTAGAAATTGAAGACATTTACTTGTTATCCATGAGTTACCATATTTACTCACATATAAGACAACCTCACATATAGGAAGAGGTGTGACTTGAAAGATCAAAATAAAGAAAATTAGATTTATTAATACAATTCTAATTTTATTTCATTTAATCACAAGTAAAATATCAAATGAATGTAAATGAACACATTTTCTTGCAAAAATTACTGGCATTTTAAGCCTTAAGGAAAAATCTTGTAAAATCGACAACATAATTTGTTCATGTAAAGCTGGACAATCGGAAACCTTCTTTTGACAATTCTTAACAGTTGAATCCACTCTCCATCGATTATACTTATGAGTTTCTCCAAATTCTGATTTCCAAATAATTATCTGTTTTCACATGGGAATGGATTAAAACTTATATCGGACTCCTGTGTGTGATTTTGGAATTTCAATCTGGAATTCAATTCAAAAGCTTTTATTTTCATATTGCTATTCATCTTTACTCTTGACAATATATAAGAACAATTCAAACAACCCAGATAAAATACTTATGTTTTTAAATACAAGAAGGTAAGCATCTGGTAAAAAATGTGAATACACTGTTCATAAAAACTATTTGCAAAAATGCAAAGAATCTTTCGCTCATGCATATAGGACAACCTAGGAATTTGAAGCTGTGATAAGTGAATAAAAATCTCATCTTATGTACGAGTAAATACAGTATATTGTTCGTCTTGCGTTTTTATTATTGTCAATTATCCAAAAATACTTTCAAGTAAAATTACAGTAAATTATTTAAGCAAAAATGTTAATTATTGAAAAATATTTAATAAAACTATTTTTCTTCTGAAAATTAATTTGAAGACGTAGTCTGTCCAAAATTGGTAACCACCATTTATTCACTTCTTGTGTTTCAGAATACAAACATTTGACGACCTGACCTTTCTTTTTAGGCTGCTTGGCCGTCAAGTTTAAAAACATTCCTTTAAAAAAAACAGAAAAATATCCAATTAAAATTACAAAGTTAAAATGGAAAGAAGGAGGGTAAGGATAGAAAGAAAAACGAAGATGTCTGTAAGATTCACCAGTTCCAATTTTAACTTTGTAATTTTAATTGGATATTTTTCTGTGTTTTTTAAAGGAATGTTTTTAAACTTGTTTGCTCATGATTGTTGTTATGATGTTTAAAACAAATTTGTAATTAATGCTAGAATATGAACTTGTGACACCGTGTCACAATAAATATAACCATTGATTTGCACTGATCCTGTCATACTTGCTTTTTAAATATTTTGCTCGACAAATAATTTTGGATACTGATCATTGTCTCTTACTTGTCATCTACTGTTATTCATGTATGAATAGCAGTAAATAATATTTTAAAAACTGGATCATCAATTGATATTTAATTTATTTAGATTAATTTTTTCATTCTTATGAAGCTTGAAAGTTGTCCTTGTTAATCTCTTCTTGGGATCAAATATTTGATAATTCTTTTGTTATAAATTGATCTGGAATATAATTATAGTTATTGATATAATGTTTCTAAAAATCTAAAAATTATCATAGAAAAATCAATAAGTGGAATACATACCTGACTGCTTCAAATATCATATAAACAGATTTATGGCACTATTTGCATTTATGGTTGAAAAGCAAATCAATGTAAACTAATTAGCATCAGTTTTACTCTAAATGCATGACTGGTTATTATTTAATTTCTGTTCTAATTTTTAATTCAGAATATGCTTGTGAATCTTAATATTTTTAAAGATGGAATTTTATCTTTGTAATGGTGATCTGAACATAGAACTGATTAGTTCCAAAAGCATTTACTGCTTAATAAATTTTCCTTCTCCACATTGTTTAAGAATCTTTGGAGGTTTAAGTTTGATAGTTTTTAAGATATTGAATGACTATTTTCCTTAACATTTTCTTTACTTTTTGTATGAAAATTATATTTTATTTCATTCAGCTTAATTCATCATTTTTAAAATCTATGAAATATTTAATTAACAATTACAGTAATTTAATTTTTATTACTTTGCATTTTATATTTGAAATCCCTGTCTTTCTTCATAATGGGAGCAATTACAGTCAGATCAGCAGACCAAAAAAACAGTTGTGGACTGACTATTAAAATTATTGAATTGAAAACTGAGTTAAAGTGATATTTTTTAAATGATATTTGGCCATTTTTCATTTTCTATAAAATCATTTAGTTATTGTAACATCATCATATTGCTGGACTACAAGTTGTAATCATATTTTAATTTAAAAAATCACGTCACTTCCAGTTCAGACTCTGAACTTTCTATATCTGGTTTCAATTTTGCATTTATCTAACTCTTCTCAAGATTAAGGAAGAACAAACAGATGACAGTGGAAATCTACAGGACTGCAATTTGAAAATTGCAGCCCAATAAGTTTTTTCAATAAAACATATTACATTGACAAAAAAAGTTATACATTCAGAGAGAATTGTATAATTACTGCAAAAGCTGGTATACAGTTACATTTCAGACAAGTAAGTAAATGATTACAGTTGGTCTGATTGCAGGCCTGGTAATGTTACCAGAGTTCCCTTAAATTACTAATCCAGTATTCTATAAAAAAGCTCACAGAGAGAGTGTATGTTCATTGTGTCTGCTGTTTGAAGATCTTCAAATGCCAGGCATGCTTGTATGTTGCTGTTAAAGATATTACGGACAGCTGATGGAGTTTAAGAAAGACTGCATCATATGGTTGAGGAAAGTAGTAAAGCCATTTTGCCGAATATTGCACTATCTGGCCATTCTAATCCGGCTGGTGTTGAGGCCCACATAAACTACCAGGACAGATGATTGTATGATCATGAGACAAGCATAAAGAATTGAAATGTCATCTTTGTCTAATTACTGAAATCCTTGCTACTGAACTCTATCTTCACCCATAACATAATATACAGGCAACAGCCTGTATATTGTTATGATCGGTATTGGTAAAGACAATATTTCCAAGAATGTTGTTCCAGCAAGTATCCTACCTGGTCCACAAATGTGGGACTAGATGGGATACCAGCTTCAGCCATCTATGATTCTGAGGATCTGGAGTGGCAGTTGCAACATCTGTGGGCAAATCTGTCACAGGATAGCATACAGTGGCATATACCTTAATGCAAGAGGCACTAAAGATTTTTATAAATAGTACTGTTGTTCTGCAGGAAATTCGTACTGCAGGAAACTTCGAAATAGTACTGTTGTTCTGTCTTTCTGTTATGATATTGTAATTACATATAATCATCTTTAATACATTTCTATTAATAAAGTATCATTTGATTCCAGTGTCTCCTCCTTGGTCAAGTTATGCACCAAAGAGGAGGCACTGGAATTAATGAGTGTATTTTACATTTATAAGGCATATTATTGTACTGCAATTTGAAAAAATTATAGACATAAATTCCCACCATCTTTCTTCCTTAATCTAGAGAACAGAGATAGACAGATGAAAACTGAGACCGGATATAGAAAGATTAGGGGCAGAAAGTTAGATAGTTATTTCGATTTAAAAAATTTTCCACATTATTTAAATTTAAAAAATTTCCCACAAAAGGAGTTAGATCAGTGTTTCCCAACCTTTTTTGTGCTATGCCCCACCTAAGCCTTTCTAAAATTCTTATGCCCCCCAACATATATGTTGAACTCTTTTGGAAGGTCTCTCGTTGCCGTGTTTGTTGAAGTTTTTTCTTGCACTTAATTGTCACACTGTTTTATTGTAACCATGATAAAACCCAATTCCTTCATCAAAGTCTCTTGCACTTTCCAGTCATTGCCAAACGCGACCTGGAACACCACAACTCACGTCTGCCCACCTCGAGGTCTGGGCAAAGAATGTTCTTTCTCCTCTTTCACCGGCCTCAGGGCCTTGTTTTCCCTTTGTTCTCAGTGGTTCCCAGAATTGTTAATCCCACCCCAAGGGAAAAGAGTTATAAAGGAAAGTTCTAGAAAGAAAGGGAAACAAAGAAAATTAAAACTAACTTAAATCAATATTTACAATAAATATGGCATACAGCAGCTATACGGTTAACTTAAACTCTGAATGAGTTTCAAATTGCCCCCCTTAACAATCAAATTGCCCCCTTGTGGGGCGTGGGCCCCATGTTGGGAAACACTGAGTTAGATAGATAATGGCATTACTATTGCTAACAGGAAAAGTATGAGTAAAAATTATAAAAACATGGCCGGCGTTATTACATTTAATAATATAAAAATAATACGGACTTTACACAGTAGGTTTTGTCCTTTTTTTCCGCCGTTCGTACCATCCGCAGTCCTCAGGGCTTTACAATCCTCCGGAGACGACCTTTCTTTAGAGGCTACTGCCTCCGTGCAAAGATGCAAAGTAGGAAAAGCGTCCTCTGGTTTTTTGCCACAATAAAATTATTACAATTTGAGTAAAAATTATAAAAACATGGCCGGCGTTATTACATTTAATAATATAAAAATAATACGGACTTTACACAGTAGGTTTTGTCCTTTTTTTCCGCCGTTCGTACCATCCGCAGTCCTCAGGACGCTTTATCCTACTTTGCA
Source organism: Centruroides vittatus (assembly GCF_030686945.1). NCBI lineage: Eukaryota > Metazoa > Arthropoda > Arachnida > Scorpiones > Buthidae > Centruroides > Centruroides vittatus. Next base: position 2,951,192 of record NW_027122198.1, on the reverse strand, counting down.
TCTTTGCACGGAGGCAGTAGCCTCTAAAGAAAGGTCGTCTCCGGAGGATTGTAAAGCCCTGAGGACTGCGGATGGTACGAACGGCGGAAAAAAAAGGACAAAACTTACTTTGTAAAGTCCGTATTATATTTTTATATTATTAAATGTAATAACGCCGGCCATGTTTTTATAATTTTTACTCAAAATGTAATAATTTTACTGTGGCAAAAAACCAGAGGACGCTTTACCTACTTTGCATCTTTGCACGGAGGCAGTAGCCTCTAAAGAAAGGTCGTCTCCGGAGGATTGTGAAGCCTTGAGGACTGCGGATGGTACGAACGGCGGAAAAAAAAGGACAAAGCTTACTTTGTAAAGTCCGTATTATATTTTATATTATTAAATGTAATAACGCCGGCCATGTTTTTTATAATTTTTACTCAAAATGTAATAATTTTACTGTGGCAAAAAACCAGAGGACGCTTTACCTACTTTGCATCTTTGCACGGAGGCAGTAGCCTCTAAAGAAAGGTCGTCTCCGGAGGATTGTGAAGCCCTGAGGACTGCGGATGGTACGAACGGCGGAAAAAAAAGGACAAAACCTACTGTGTAAAGTCCGTATTATATTTTATATTATTAAATGTAATAACGCCGGCCATGTTTTTATAATTTTTACTCAAATTGTAATAATTTTATTGTGGCAAAAAACCAGAGGACGCTTTACCTACTTTGCATCTTTGCACGGAGGCAGTAGCCTCTAAAGAAAGGTCGTCTCCGGAGGATTGTAAAGCCCTGAGGACTGCGGATGGTACGAACGGCGGAAAAAAAGGACAAAACCTACTGTGTAAAGTCCGTATTATTTTTATATTATTAAAGGAAAAGTATGATTTACAGGGGCAAGTCACTACTAATTTGAGGTGGAGACTTTATGTCCAGCTCATCTTTGGGGGTAGTATCAATGCACTGGGTATTCATCTGTATTTATACATAACTAGGTAACCAGTTACTTAATAATTAATAATAATTATATTTGAAAATATTTAATTTAAATTGAAAATTATATTAAAATTAAAAAATTTAAAACTCTGACCTTTATATCAAAACAAAAATTGAAACAGAAACTAAAATTAAAAATAAAATCAAATTTAATTAATTAAAATTGAAACATAATATTTGGGAAAGTGTGGATAAAGTACTTGTTCATCTTGTTTGGTTTGGTTTTATTTCATCTGGGCAGTCAGAATTGAGTCTCTATTTATAGCATTTCTTTATATAGTGTAAGTTTCAGTTTCGGTTGGTGGTGTCAGAACATTTTGCTTTTAATATGTAAAATATAAAGAATATAGATAGATAGATATAGATATAAAGTGTACAAAGTATGAAGTAAGATTCTAGTTAGTGTCGAGATTATGCATAACCAAAAGTAGGAATAGTTTGGAAAAATTGAAATGGTGTGTTAAACGATCATAAAAGGTTGATTTATACAGTTTTACATATGAAGATATCTAAAATTATGTTCAGGGATTCAAAAAACTGGAAAAAATGCCATCATCTAATAAGTCAGCATATTTGATAACCCAGCACTGTCAGGACCGACGTGATGCCGGGTTAACAGAATGTCACTGTAAATTTAAAAAATATTATTAAAAATTGCAGCCCTGCATTGTGGTGATGTTACAATAAATAATTGCTCAATGTCTTTAAATTAATTCTAAAATTTTTAAATTTATTTAAATAGAATCATTTATTAACAGTAGATTGCGAACTGTCTAATTTAGTACACTATTACTGATGGCCAGGTAGCTGAGGTAGTTAAGACATCACTCTATTGCTCTGAGTGGCTTGGGATCAAATCAGATACATTGGGTCCAATCCCTCACCACTCAGCCCTCTGTATTGTGGGCATATAATTAAAAAGACATAGTATTCACTGGGCAGAAAAAAATGTACAGTTATTCCAGTTCTTAAATTTCTTACCTGAATGAATATATAATTTAATAGATAATATATTTTGATTAAAATTACTTTAAAAAGTATGCTTAAAATAAATGTAAGTACTCTACAGGAACTCATTAAAATATGAAATATTTTAGGGTCTGTGTTTTGCCATTCCAACGGCCACTTTAAAAGATTTACAGAGAGCTGTGGGTGCCGACTTAAGTGAAATCGAATTCATATATACAGCTAGGTATAGTGGATATGTATTTGGTGCTCTCATTGGTAAGTATATTATATAATTTAATCCAAAAATTATATTCATGTATTATGTTACAGTAGTTGAATATCATTATTCTATTTCATAATAATTAAAATTTATATTTTTAAAATGATTTCTGCAACACAGAAATTTTACAAAATTAATAACTCACAAACTATTTACAGTAAGATAGTGCAGTTTTCACAGAAATGCTTAGAAAGAAATGGGATTTTTTTATGTGTAATAAAAATTTTAGTACCAAAATAGTTACATTTCTTGCCATAGATGGATGGCATTGTAAAAACTGAAATCTTTTTTATTTTTTATTATACATTTATTTTTAATAGCCCCATCTAGGCTTCATAAAAGGAATTAAATAAAGGCTTAAATTCTTGATTTTACATTAAACTTTGATTTTAATGGATGATGTTTTTTGAGCAGCACATCCAAAAGTGATTTTGATTTAATGTTGACAAGATAGACGACACATTTTTGAGTCTCAAATTTTGCAAACCACCCTATTTTGCAGGGAGCAGACACTTATTTTTTAAAGATTTAATCTGCAATCTCTCTTGTGTAATTTCAACATGATTGCTGTTTAAGGTTCAAAGAAAGCATAAAGAAAAGAAACAACAAAAAAACAAAAAAATTACAGTACAGACTACAGTGGAACATTGCTTAACAAGCATAATTCGTTCCAGAACCTTACTCATAATGCGAAACACTTGTTAAGCAAAACAGTTTTTCCCATAGAAGTTAATGTAAGATATGACAATGTGTTCCATGCTGAAAAAAATACTCAAATATTTACTTGCGTATAAGACGAGGTTTTTATTCAGTTTTCGCTACTTTAGAAACCTAGGTTGTCCTATACGTGCAAGCAAACGATCCTTTGCGTTTTTGCAATAATTTTTGTGAACCATGTATAGTTCATGCTGCCATTATAGCTATCGAGTGCTATCGAGGTCAAAGTGAATGTCGCTTTTAAAGGGATGATCTGAAAATAGCTGGTCACTTAGCAATGATTATAAATGTAGTTATATCATATTTGTTAAATTGGTATTTTTAATGAATATTTGTACATTCTGAATCATTAAAAATAAACTTTTTCCTATCATGTGCATTATAATCTTTTGGTTTTGTTACATGGGTATCGGGTGCATGGAAAAACATTCTTCAAAAGCTGATAGCAATTATTCAGGAAATACTGCATTTTAAATTCACTTGATGGATCAGAGGATGATGCTTTGTGGAGTAAGTGAAAAGAAGGAGAATTGTAATGACATTTTGGAGGGCGAGTCCAAGTAGACAAAATGTGATAGTGTCAAGAAAACATGGTTGTTTGTCTTAATACGTGCATTTAATGATTATTTATTTGTGATTAAACAAAATAAAATTAAAATTGTATTAATAAATCTAATTTTCTTTATTTTGATCTTTAAAGTCATACCTTGTCTTATATGCGAGATCGTCATATACGCGAGTAAATACGGTATTTAACTGTATACTGCTATTTAAGGTTCAAAAAAAATTATACAATATACATTGTTAAGGAGTGTGAATCATCATCTTTTCTTCTAGCATGGAATGAACCAACCTGGAATGCAAATTTGATTTGCAGAAAACAAAAAAATCACAGATAATAGCATGATGGAGCATGCACATAATCTGGGACTTCCCCTCTCCTTGTCCCTCGTTATGCAAAATGTTGTTCGTTAAGCAAGTCATTTAAAAAAAAATTGGTTTGCTCATTATGTGAATCACTCGTTAAGCGAGGTTCCACTGTATATATCTAAAGGGTCTGATGCTAAAAAAAATTAGAAGTAGTGGCTACTTGATTTCTAAAATAATATGGTATAAAGTTTTTAATTTGATATTATAATGAACATTTTTCATGATATTTTGTATGTTTTAAAACTGTTTTTACATATTCACAAATTATAAATGTTATTGAAAACTAATGCCATATTACTAAGAGTCACTAGAATAATAATCCTGGATTATTATTCTAGTGACTCTTTTTTGGTAGGAAATTTTTACATTAAAAAAAATAATAAAATTGAAATTTATAATAAACTAGCAGATAGGTTCGGCGTTGCTCGGGCAAAAGTAATGATAGCAAAGATTAAGATTATTACGTTATAGTCACAGAAGAAAAAGAGTAATTTCATCAACAAACTAAATATTTTTAATAAAAGGTCGAATTTGAAAATCGAATATTGTAATATTGTTCAATTTTCACGACGTGTTCTGATTATATCGTTCGATTTTCATTGAATGTTCTAAAGAAGAAAAGTCGAGAAAAACTGAATTTATCTGTTTAAATTTGAAAATCGAATATGTTCTAACATATTACTTTTTTTTCCCCTCCAGTGCCCGTAAATCTTGCATGTCGCCTTATCTTGTTCTCCATTGTTACTTAACACTTCTATTGATACTTAACACTTCCATTGTTGATGGAAGTGTTAAGACTTAATCCTGTCCCTCTCCCCCGTGGGGAGGAATTTCGAAAAATCCCTTCTTAGTGTGCGTTTTCGTGATGTACCCTAACTGTGTACCAAATTTCAACTTTCAACTCCTAACCATTTGGGCTCTGCGCTGATTATTATTATTATTATTATTATTATTATCAACTCGTCTCGATTATATATATAGATTAACTCTCTATCTTTCCTTTTTTTGCTATGAAAAGCTATTTTATCAAATAAATGTACTGTAGGTTGCTTCTAACATAATGATTTGACATCCTCCACTAATTGATGATTTTGGCTATTTTTAAATTGATTCTACTTATTCTAATTATTTTTTTCAGAAATTCCTGCTTTTTCTAATTTTTAATCTCTAAACTCAGTAAGAGAATTTTGAGTTTGTTTACTTCTAATCAATAATAATGCATTGTTCAATTAAAATGACAATATGTAACAGACTAGTAGCTACCAAGAAATTAACTCAAAACTGTCTGCAAACCCAAACTGACATCAATGAATTTGGAGTATTGATATGATTGAAACGTGAAATAAATGTATGTTTTCAATCATGTTTTGGAAAAGTAATAATAATTTTAATATAAATTTTAAAGTTTGTACACATTAACTTAAAAATAGCTTAGGGAATTCAGAATATGGAAACAGTCCATTATCTAATCTAAACCAATATTATTGTGACAACGGGGGGGTCCGAAAGAGTCGCAACCCCTCTCAATTGACACCAATATGTGAAACGGGGAGGTAGGAGGAAGTCGTCGTATCTCCCGTTTCCGGTTCACTTGTCAAGGATGGCTGTTCGTTTTTTAGTCGTTACGCGAGTGGATAGGAGGTGAGACGGATGGGGTCGACGATAAGGCGAAGCGATATTCGAAGCCAAGAGGAGACCATTTAACAATTATAACAAGGTTTATTAAATTTAACAATGGACACAACTACAAAATCTGACTAATTTCCCTAAGTCGCGTAGGGGTCGAGAGAGAGAGCTTACAATTTGGTTTCATACCTCATTTTATTTCCTTAGAGAGTTAGCACTGGATATCCTTTAGGTGGGGATTATTATCCGAACTAGGCACAGTTTTATAATATCGCGACTGAGCGCGGAGACGTTCGGACAGTAGGTCCGAGTCAGCGACGACGAGCGACGGCGTTTGTCCGGCAGATGATAAGAGACTCCCCCGAGGGGGTGGAAGGAGTGGCTTTTATAAAGTTTGCCTGGGAAAGTGGTCATGTGATTGTAAGCGGATGACATCTTGTGTCAGAGGTGTTCCCGGGATTCAAAATACATGACGAATTCGGACGCTAAGTGTAAACTATCGTGCAAGATGATCTACCTGCATCCGAGGGAATAACGGCTTGTTGACTGTTATTTGGCCGAGGATGCATAGTTTCTCGTCCAGGGCCGTTTTTCGACAGGATGTTTATACTAGGGAAAAATTCCTAAAACGAATTATTATAAAAAGTGGATCTGATAAAATCCAGATCTCACATTATTATACATATACTTCAGATTCATTGACAGCTGTTGAGTCAAATTAACTTTGCAGTTTGGGTTATTTTTCCCAAATGCAAATCCATTATTCAGTATTTTCTATGCCATCTTTGATAATTTGGCAGTATTGTTTAGATCAAATATTGGATGTTTTCTTATTTAGTTTGGATTCTTTAGAAATCAGTCTCATAAAAATTCTGACTTTATTTACTTCTAATCAAAATTTACATATTATTAATTAATATAATTAGTCTAATTTTTGTGCAGAAGTCTTCATATTATTTTATTATCTTAAATATGAAAGTTAATAATAAAAATTAAGAAGAAAAATTATACATTTTGATGCAACTGATAATCATTCTGATTCTTTTAACATTATTCAAACTTACTTTTTCAGATATTTCACAAATTAGTTTGAATTGTCTGTAATGTCTTATTATACTGACTCCTTAATTTTTTTAAATTACAGTTACTTTTTAATTTTTTTATTGTTCTTTCTTGTTTTACTGCACAATTTAATATCACATTTCTTCCTAGTTTTCTATTTATGACCGTATTTTCATAATAAATATATTAAATACATTTGCATTGAATTACTACCTTTTTTTTTGCATGTACAATGTTACACTTTTATATGATTTTGCTGCATTCAAGATATAACTAAATGTTTTCTACATAATTTGCAAGATATAGAATATAATTTTGTTATTTTCACTGTTATATTGTAATTGGAAACTTACTTATACAGTCAAACTCTATTATTATGTTTTTGGTTTATGCATAGTCCAAGTTAATGCAAAATAGATTTGTAGTCCCACGGATGAGGATAGGTATTTCAATATTAATGAGTTTGGTTAATGCAAAATATTGTTTAATATGTAATATGAAGCTTCTGGTGGCCCTGTGAATTCAGTAACAATTATATTATGTTGTAAAATACAAAGCACACTGCTTTCAGTTTCTCTAAAGTCACACAAGCCAAAATGGAAAAACGCAAGACCAGGTATGTATTTTTACTTTAGTGTTGGCCACAATACTTACTAATGTTGTCATTGTTGACAATACAATCATTGGGCACCACAACAATATTGTTCACTCAACTTTTAAATTTGTAAAGTTTTATGCTTGTTCAGTTGTTGAATTCATTTTGGCAGCTAGGTCAACCTGTTACGTTCAGTAGCTTTAATGGTTGTCTAACCAATGTTGAAAAATGAGCATTAATTCTGTTATTATCTCATATTTTCATGTTGGAGTAACACAAATTTATTTGTTTATTTATCTTCTCAAACATATCTAAACAAGATAAAACATAGAGAAATAACTGGGAGAAAATATGTCTTTTGCCATTTGATGGTGTAATTTTTTCTAAAGTTTGCTTAATACAAACCTCATTAATACAAAGAGTCCCTTTTTAAGTCTCTTTAGCTGTACCTCTTTTTTCTATCAGAAATACTGTGTATATTCTTTATTTTAACACTCAATAGTCTTTTTTTTTTTTTTCTAGGAGGAATTCTTTTTGATAGATATAATAGACAGTTCTTATTGTTCTTAAGTCTATTAGCGACAGCGATAGGAATAATTACTATTCCATTTTGTACAAAACTTGGCATATTGATGACGTGTACTGCGATTACTGGAATTACAATGGGATTTCTGGATACAGGTATGATTTTAATTTTTGTTTATAGTTAATTGTTAAATAGTTTGTCATAGGAATTTAAAATCAATCTATCTACTGTGAACTTATTTTCTGTGAATGTAATTTTATGAGATTTACTATAAAAAGCATATTTAAACAAATTTAACATTTATGAAAACTTTTGTTTACAAAAAGGACATTTTCAAATATGATTAAGTTTGTTTCTGAAAAAGTAAATTTTTCAAACCAAACTTTTGTTATGTTTTCGTTGAATTTTTTAAAAATATTTAAATAGTAATATGTCATAAATACATTGTAATGTTTGTTTTTCTTCACTCTCAATGAACCATTCATATAATATCAAACCATTGTTCCAAGTGAGCTAACTTCTGTTACTCTTAACATTTTAGCAAAAATCTAGAAGTATTTTTATTGCAGACTTTCTTCACAGATGTGTTTGAGAAAAAATATTTAATTTTTGTAATTGACTTACAGTAGCATTCAGTATGAACTTTTGATAACCACCCACATAACAAAGTTCTCACTAAAAACAATAAAAATTGTTATTTTGTAGTTTCATGATAAAAAAGATATTTTTAAACTATTTCTTAAAAGTAAGAATATTTTAGAATAATCTGATGTTCAATGGACCTAATGGTCTCTGTTTTATTATTGTTGTACAGGTTAATAATGCTTAAACATCTTCCTGTGCCCAAACTTTTCTTCTCCATTCTGTTCTGTCTCGACAATCCTCCTCTCTATCAGTCCTTTGTGCTCCATAGCTTTTGTTATTTCCTCTATCCATGTAGTCTCCAGCCTACCTCTCCTCCTTTTGCCTTCCAGAATCCATTTCAATATCTGCTGTGGTAGTCTACCTTCTTCCATTCTTCGAACATGGACATACCAGGTTAATTGTTTGTTATGGATATAATCGACTATAGGGTTTTAATAATCCATTTTTTTCCTAATTTCCTCATTTCTTACTTTATCTAGTTTTGAACATTGAGGATATTCTCAAGAAGTCTGTTTCTGTGGATTCTAATTTAGATTTAAATTTTGAATTTAATACCCACAGATCTGCTCCATATGTTATCACACTTAGAACTAATGATTTATATATGTTTGTTTTTGTTGTTTTAAAGATTTGTTTATCCCACAAGATTCCATTTAACATTCTTATCATAGATCTTCCTTTCATAATTCTGTCCCTAATTTGAATTTCTATCCGACCATCATTAGTAATTTTTGTTCCTAAATGGTCTCTGTTAAAAGTGTAAAAAAATTATTGACACTTAATGCTTATTCTAGTTAAAGGGATGTATGTGATGCTTTGATTTTGTGAATTAAATGATATGTGAATAAAAAAATAATTTGGATTTTTAAAAAAAAATTAAAAAATTTATAAAATAATGAAGCTTCAAAGTATTGTATACATATAGCAGGAGGAAGAGACTGAGATGCGCACAAGCAATATTGTTATTTTTAATTTGTGGAAGGTGGCAGAGTTTATTAATTAAAAGATACATTTTATTTAGTGCAGACTGGATTTTGTTCAAATTTGTGCCAGATGTTGTACCCAAATAGAAATACTGTAATAGACAAGGAACTGAAAATAACTCTGATTGATCTATTTCTTACCTAAAAGTACTTTTAGGTAAGAAACAGATTTGCAGTTGCACCAAAGAATCTTCTCTCCTGATCAAAAGATTTTTAACTAGATATTGAATATAATTATTGAGAGGAAGTTTAGAATAAAAAATTATTCCTAAATCATTAAAAAAATCCATACAAGAGATTTTCTGGTCTAAGATATGTAAAGGAGGACTATATGGAGAATAAACAAGCAAAAAGCATATAACAAAGATTTCAATAAATTTATCTTTAAATTATACTGAGAAAGATGGTCAACAAGTGAGGAAACATTGTGTTTTAGAGTGATGAAGTTAGAATTTCTAATTTTTATGTCATCAGCATAAATGAGGGCTTCTTAAACTTTTCCATTCGTGTCCCCTTTTTGTGCAATAACATTTTATACAACTCTGGGTATATACGTATGTAATATATAAAATAAATATACAAATAAAGCATTAACTGATAATAAATCAAAGAAATTTAGTTCCAAACAATTCTTTGTTATACTTATAATTTTATCATTTATTGTCATTTATTAAGACAACAGCAGATTTGCATGCTAATGAGATGGATGCACTTGTTCATCTTTGCATAGAGTTAAATCTTGGCCAAATATTTGATGATGTGGGACAAGGGACATCAACATTTTTCACTCGATCGATATTCTAATATGACAATTATCAAAGATGAACACAAAAAGGATGTAACAAATATAGCAAGAAGTGTAACGGATAGATTGTATAATAATGAGAATTTAAATAATAATCTGTCCACCTGGCACACAGTGATAGGAGTAAAGATCTTTAGGATGAATTGTGTTTCAATAGTTGGAAGAATTGATTCTACAAAGCTTGTCAAACAAAGAGTGGTTTCAGTTCATTATCTCAGGAAATAAATATTTATGAAATCTTGAGTAAAAATATGCATAACAGCTCTACTTTGGGTAAAACTAACATCAACACAAAATGTCAAGCATTCCCAAAAAGGAACCTAATAAATAGTGCAAAAGATCCCATCTCCTCTGTCTTACTAAAATTTGAAAACTCCATCTTCACAATTTTTGTGTCAAAACAAAGGACTCATTTGTTAGATAAATCATTAAATTGTTTGTGTGTCTTCTAATAAAAATTTTTAGTCAATGTAGAAACAAATAGTCTACAATTAATTTTTAATATTAAAATAGTATGTAAAGGTCCAGTCAGTCTTATATCATTTACTTTGTATGATTTTTTCTACATCATATTTTTTCTAATTCAAGTCTTTTATAAGTAATCACTTTTTTAAATAATTCTCTCAAGTTTTTCAAGAATTTTTTTACTGATTTGTGAATTTCCAATTTCTTGAGAATCCAAAAAGTTCAGTTAAATACAATCACAGGTCACAATGGATGTACACACCCAAGGATGTACAAATTTTATACTTACATGCTAAGGAATGACGGCTAGAAATTTCAATAATTGATTAAGCTATTGTTTCTGTAAGAACACAAAAATTTAGTGGCATCATATTATACCATGGCGGCATGCGCTATGCAAAGTTTGATACAAAGATTGGAATAGGGAAGCAAATTTAATCGAATTGAAAGGTAGTAGCAGATGGCAGCGAGAAAAAATGTAAGAACACTTTATTTCTCCCATATGTATCTGTAATGTGATTTTTAATTTTTATTAAATATTTTAAATCGAATGGTTTAAATAATTGGTATTGGAGAATCTGATAGAGAAGCATTTTGGGTCAGAGTGGCATCCCTCTCAAATGGTTGCCAAAATTTTTGCCACCCCAATTCTGTTAGGTGACCAATTCCATACAAGTCACGACCAACAGTTTAAGGAGCTCTGGCATAAACTATGAATTTTGAGGAACAGTTAGAAAGATTTCATTTGCTCTGTTTTCTCTCTTAATTGGCATTTCTAGGAGTTCTCATCCTAGTTTTCTCTGTTTAGTGCCTATCTTCTTGGTAAGATAGGTACTCAACAGAAGAAAGCTACGATGAACTCCAAGAAATGCGAATTAAGGAAGAAAACAGTGCCAAAGAGAAACCTCCAATCTCCTAAGCAGACAATATAAGTACCGATTAAAAAGTAAGCAAGCGTTTAGACCCTGTATCAAAGTGGGAGAAACGATACTTCGAATTAAGCGAATTATTTAGCCTGGGGACGGGGATTGCAGAATCGAAAGCTTACTTAATATCCAGGTAGATGCCTTAAGGTTTTTTTAGATTCAAAGAAATCAAGGGTTACACGTCGTGTTTGAATAAGATCGGATATAGTGGATTTATGCTTAATGCCGCAGTGTCGGTTTTAATTCAGATTGGACGTAATACGAAAATATAAGTAGTCGTAAATGTGTAATTCAAAAAATTTTACTAAAGGCAGAGGAGACGGCGATCTGGCGCTATTTAGTAGGTTTCTTTTTGGAAAGCTACCAAATGCTAATTTTGCTACGGATGGGATACCGAAACAATTGGCATCATTTTTCAAATAAAGGGATAAATATAGATATAAAAATGGCCGATAGATTTTTTATGGTCATACCAGGAATATGGTCGGGACCGAAATCGGACAAGTTCGGTTTATTTATGGCATTTTTAAGCAGGTTAAAGGTGAGCGAGAAGCGCACTATGCGTGAGAAGTTTAGCGGTTTATTACGAGTTATGCAATGAAGCACAAAATATCTGTTTTTTTGTTTTTTTAAGTCACGATAAAGTTTAATAAACTCGTTTGGGTGGAAGCGAAGACTTTTTGGCAGATTCGAGTTTAGAAAAATTAGGTAAAATATTTCAATGTTTTGGGATCCATTGCAAAAATTATTGACTATCGTATGTAAATGCTCCGTATAATATTTTCTAGCAAGAATCGAGGGAAGTGTTTTTGATGCATCCGTAAACATGTAGGTCAACACATGCTTTTTCCACCCGTTGCACTAACGATTCGAATTTATTAATTATAATTAATATTTTTTTTACCTTACTTTTGCAATACAATCGAAAAATTAGCAATTTACAGTTCTTACAATAATTTTTTACTTTTTAAATTACAGATTGTAATTAAAATTAAATAGTAATAATAATAGTTATCATCATATTTAATATTAATATTATTTTACACGCGATGTAATTTTATAGCATTAAAAATAAATTATGCCAAATACAAAATATTCGGCATGTCTTAAAAAGTAGTCCCATCGAAAACTAATGCAAAACTACAACTTGATTCCTGGAGTTTTGTAGCGGCACAACGTTAGGTAAGTACCATACGTACTGTACACACTCGTATATATTCACCATTTATTCTAAAATACCGCAGCGGATTCTTTTGGCAGATGGACGGTAAAACCGGAAGGGGAGAAAATAGGCGGAAAAGTCGCGACTGGTAAAGAGCAAAGTTAAGGTCAAAGGACTCATTTTAATTACAGATTTATCTTACAGGTGGCAACGTTTGGTGCTTGGACCTGTGGGGAAAAAAGAGTGCTCCTTTCATGCAAACCATGCATTTTTGTTTTGGCCTTGGAGCGTTCATTGCTCCTCTGGTGGCGGAGCCGTTTCTCTCCCCGCAAGTGGAGAACTACGGCAATTGGATAAATCGCACCGATGGAAATAAAACCGCGTTAAACTTTCCGCAAGTTCGTTTTCCTCACCAGCGGTATGGCTCCCGAGACGAAATTTCCAACATCCTGTCCAAGTACGCCAACGATTCCGAGATGGAGGGGACGACATCCGCCCACCGGCTTCGTTCGGTGGAGACTGACCGGTACCTGGCGGCGTGGAAATCCGGTACCAGCCGGGCCGGAGGAGCGTTAGACAAGAGGGAAGTGGACGGACCCTGGAAAAGCGAAAACGCCACAGAATTTTTGGCCGAAGACAAAAACTCTTCTAGTCCGGAAGGGCGGCCCGAAACCACTGAGATGGCCATTTCCTCCACCGCCGATGTCAAACGCAAACCCAAGAAACCGTTTTACGCCGACGGCAACCAGCTGAGCCAAGACAAGCGCTGGTTCCGCTCTTCTCTAAAGTCCAAAACCCGCACCGCTTCTGCCTCACGCTCGCCCCCCGGCCAGGCCGACTGGACTCTGCCCACCCTGGCCACTCCGCACAACGGCACGGGCGTGTCCGACGACTGGCCGGCCGCTTCGGCCAACGAGTCTCGAGAGGAAGAGTACGACGACCGTCCGGAAGAAGTCGGCAATTCTTCCCATCTCGCCGCCACCTCCGCCAACAACGGAACGGATGCGGTGCTCGTCTCCAGGGAAAATTCCTTGGTGGAAACCCACGGCCAAAGTAACTCGTCCGTGGCCGAAGGAAATTTAACACTAGAGCATTGTGACGCGTGTAACGCCATGGAAAACTCGACATCGGAGCCTCCGACCACCAAACGGGGTACGACCATCCAACCCACCTTCACTTTGGCTGGAAACAGTTCCTTCGTTTCCCATGGTTCCCAGTACTTGGCCAGTGGCCGGGTTACGTCCACCCTGGCCTCTACCGCTTTTTCCATGGAATCTGCGGAAACCTTGGGTCGTGCGCGTGAGTCCGTGCCGGAAGAAAACGGGTTAAGAGGAATGTGGGAATCCCGGCAAAAGGACGGGGACCGGCTCTCTTCCGACCAGAGTTCCGCCACCCCTTCCAGCTCGGAGACGGGGGAGATGTACGTGCGGAACAACGTAGAGGACCCCGGCGTTGACTTGGAGCGACTGTCAGAAGAGCCAAAAGTCGACAATCGCAAGGTGGAGGAAAAAACGGTCGAGACCGACCCACCCTCCGGTAACTCCACCGCGCCCACGGATGAGAAGAAGCGCAGCCATCTGGGATTTCTGTCTGGTCTCTTCCGAACCATGCTTCGTCATCGGTTGGGCAAGTTCGAAATCGCCTACGTCATCCTGGGTACCTACATATTCGTCGTGGCCTTCGTCTTCTTGGTCTTTCTCTGCGTTAATCCTCGTGAGCCCAGATCCAGGCAGGAGGAAGACCTGGACAAATCCAGAAACCTCACTGCCACTTTCAAGTTCTCCGCTGTGCTGCTGGTCTCCCTCTTTCTGTGTCTGTACGTAGGAATAGAAGTGGCCGTGGGACAGCTGTTACAGACTTTCGCCGTCAAACAGTACCTTCGCTTGCCCGAATCCACTGGTTACTTCATGACCTACATGTTCTGGGGCAGTTTCGCCCTCTCCCGCGCCCTGTCCGTTGGACTGGCTGCCAGATTCAGCGGCCTGCGTCTGATCTTCACCGATCTGATTATTTGTCTGGTCACCTCCGTTCTTCTGGTGGCCGGCGCCAACAAAATGGAAACTCTGTTGTGGGTGGGGGTGGTGATTTTGGGATTCGGCATGGCTCCCGTCTTTCCGGCCTCTATCTCCTGGATCGAACGTTACCTGCCCATCGACAACAAGACTGCTTCGGTCTTCATTCTGGGCGCAGCCCTGGGTCAGTTGACCATTCCTCCGGTGATCAATCGGTTCATCGACAAGGAGCCCATGGTGCTGATGTACGTCAATATGGTGGTCAACGTCTTGTGTTTCGTCACCTTCGTCGGACTCTGGCTGCTTTCCTCTCGGCAGGGCGAAAAGTACAAATCCACGATGGATCGGAACACTTACCGGTTGGCCAATTTCGACGAAGTGGAAGACGGCCTGGAGATGTCTTACGGTAATTCTCACTGGCAGAATAATTATAATTCTCGCATTCTGATGAAAAAATCGGCGGGAAAGGTGACATAGACGGCCCGGTGCCAACGTAGCGTTTTTAATCTCGTACCAAGGTCCGATTTTATCCGTTGCCGTCATTTTAAAAACAATTCGGAAGACCATCCGTCTCGGACGGTGCGCCACCGGGTAGAAATAAGGATGTTTCCTTCCGGCTAATTTACGGGTTCGATGCGCGCGCGTAAGAAACTAGAAAAGAACCGGAGATAATCGACGATTCGCATTTCGAGAAAGAATCGTTGGCTACGAATTTCCTAACGTCCGAGTTTACCACGAAGGAACCGATCTAAGGACGTTCCAGCCGGTATTTTTGACACTTCCGGCGACGGCAGACTTTTATTGTTAAAAAAAAAACTTATCGTATTAGAAAATACTCGTTTAACTTATTACCGTGTAAATAGATTTTTTAATTTGGGCCAGAATGTACAGAATAACTTAACTAATTTATTGCGGGAGGTCCAGTTATCCCCTTTACGTGTACACTTGTAAATTTTGTAATAATCGACCGACGATCACCCGAAAGAAGATTGTGGTTCGTGTATTCCAATGCAGTTTAATAAAATATGTCGGAATGCCATCAAATTTGTTTAAACGAAAGTTTCTTTATGGAATTTCACAACGTCTCTGTGGTCGACGTTTTAAATAAATTTTACCGATACGGATACTTTATAGTGTTAATAAGAGTCGTGAGTTGGAAATATACTACCTAACCGGTATATAAACACTTGGGCAGCATTGTCTCGGTATAAAACTATCGGTTTAAACACAATTGTGTATTATTAAACGTTTATATTGACGTCCGATTTATTAAAAATGCAACACTGGATATTTGATTTATCTCGTGTTACGTCTGTATTGATTCGAGTAATACTACAATATTTACGTAATTCGATCGTAATATAAGTAATATCTGAAATATGAAAACTCGATCGTATTTACGTGCAGTGGTTTGTTCATGGAGGCACGTATCGTCGTAACTTTAGATCGAATTTCCACGCTCGTTACGGAAATTTTTCATACGGCCAGTTTACGTTACGTCAAACTGACTCCGTGTTCGAATTTATAGCGACTTGCCGGAAAAAGCCGCGGAGGAGTTTCTCCTGGAAAGTATTTGACGGAAAACTTGCTTCTATTTAGGTGTGAGACGGGTGAAAACCCGCTAAAGCAACGGTCGAGTGGATAAAACCGCTGCCATCGGTGAACCGAGTTAAATAAATGACAAGGAACAAAACAGACATAATAGTACAATTATTAAATTGTGCTATGTCAATTTATTATACGTTAAAAATTATTATACATGCAAATAAATTACATTATACATAATAATGAAATTATTATTATTAAAATTTACTTTAAGTGAGAAATTTTTCTATGTTTTTTACTTTCAACTGATGAAATAAATGATTGATTAATCATTCGCGTGAAAAAATGCAATCGACAGGTAACAAAAAAGTGCAAAAATCTGGAGGTCAAGTAGGACTTGTGACCAGCATTGTGGCATCCTATCACCAATGTAACAGAACACTGATTTAATATATATCCTTTATTGAAAAATAAACATCCATGTTTGGGATAGTTAATTGTTCACATACTTTGCTTTCTGCCCAGTACATCAATTGGCAAAGCTTATAGCTTGGATATAACAAACCACCTCGAGATTTGATGAATGTAAATATCTTCTCTGGTGCAGCATCTTCAAGTTTTGCTGTTAATATATTTTTGCATTCATCACAAGCAAGTGATGGCAGTAGATGATGAACGATGTAACCTAAATAATGTAGAATAAACTTAAATGTTTCTGGTGCACAATAATCATGATCTAATAATTCATTATCACTAGGATCTCTATAGGACAGGCTTTATTTTTCAGAAATTCATAGACAGATGGTGACCTAATTTTTAAAAGCAAACAGTCAAGTAACCCATTAATGTCATATCTCATGCCCTTTTTGCTTTTTATATGGCATGCTTTCAGCATGTGCTCTATTACAAGTTTCTGTCTCGGTGGTAAGGAATCAAGTTTATCAGCTGACAACTGTTTTATTTTAAGTTCAGCATTTTCTTGATAAAGCTTGAAATTTTCTGTTTGAAGAGTTTTTCAGTTTCTTCCTATAGATTATCTTTTGCTTTCTGCACCAATACAAATCCTCTGACTTTTAACAATTCAGACTGCAAAGCAGAGATTTTATTGACATAACAACTCAGGATGCTGTGTAGTTGCCGTTTCAGATGTGGAGGGTTCTTCTATTTCCTTTTTCACAATTGTTACTTGGGAGTGTGTATCATGCAAATCTAATGATTGATAAAAATAATATCAGACAATTAATCTTAAAGTATTTATAAGGAAAGTTGGGCCACAGAGAGATAGCCTTCAGTGTATCACAGTGAGTCTCACAAACCCAGCTCAATCTTTAGTTAACATTTTTTTAAATATAAAATGTTCCTTAAAAATACTGAAAAAATTTATATTCCTCCAACTTTTCAGCCTGATCAACATGCGGTTAGAACGTTTTTTTTTTTTATTTGCTTTTCTTAGACTAGCTGTCTTAAGTTCCAATCGAAAAATTACTTCTAGATATTGCGTAATCGCGGAAAAAAAATTAAACCAAAAGTATTTTAGTTTTGCGGGCAATTTTACCACGGAATGTTTCTATCAAAACACTTATTCATTTAAGTAACGTCAATAAATATGTAAATTAGAGCTAAATTGGAACTGAAAAACGACGAAAATAGCGATTATCTAACATTTGTTTACAGTTTTACCTTGATTTATGCAGAGGGAGCGATTTTCTTAAATTGTAGTCAATTTTCCACCAGACAATTCTCAGAGAATGCTTACTCGTTCAAACAGAATCAAACAGCTAGAAATTAGCTAATTAGACCCTAAACATTATGGAATAATACAAACGAATGGTAGCTAAGCGACACGATTGTCGCGTAGCTATCAAATTACATAAAAATAAACATTAAAAAACGCAATTTTGTCATCAATACATTAAGAAAAAAAAGAGAACAAAGCGCAGACTTTAACGGTGAAATTGCAGTTTTTTTACGCGATAGATAAAATTTAATAATTTTATATTAAAACACAGGGTCCGAGAGACCCACTGCGACTCAGGCAAGGGCAAAAAGTTACATGACTCACTGAGGATTAAGATAACATAAAAAACATATTTACCTTTGGTATTGTCTTTTCGGGATCTCTTCCTAGATTGTTCCCCATTTCTTGTGAGACATCGCGTTGATCGTTTTTGAGGTACAGACTTACTAATGTACTTAGGACAATTAGGGAAGCTTGATGAATATGCATCTGACATTAATGCCCAGCGATCTTGTGGAATTTCTACTTTCTCTCCATTTATAACATGGGAGTAAGTTTTTAAAATAAATCTACTCGCAAAATGTACGTCACAAACGTAACATTTACTTGTTAGCATCTTGTCGTCTCGTGGAATGCATCGTATCCACTCCTCAACCTTATCGCTAGGAACACGGAAGAAATGTCTTCTCGTTCGATGACTTATATCCTGCCTTGAATCCTGGCACAAAGAATGTTGGCATTTTTATGTAGCTAAAAAAAAAATTATAGGTCGAAATCACTGACTTCAGTATATACATAGCAAGAACAACGCTCTTCTGCCAACTAGCGGCAAATATTGGCTCTAGCTAAGTTTGAACTATTAGTCGAAAGACCAGTTAATCTACCGACTCTGGCCAGAGTGACTATAAACAAGATGGCTGAAGGAAAAACAAGTAAGAGAAAGCCGAAATGGATGGGAGCGTAGAAGAAAGTATATTGTACCAGGAAAATCGATAGATACTATACAGTACAATATTCTAATATATGTACTTATAACGAGAAATGATTAATAATGTTATATAAAGTAAGATTCGCTCGACTCCGACAGTTCTTAAATTGAAATTTAAAATCGCTACACGATGATCTCGTCTAGCCATCGGCCATCTTGTTTTTTTCGCCAATCTACTATACAAATTTTAACGGTTAACTTATTTCAAAGATGTATACCCTTGGAAGACGTTGAGGATTTTTCAGAGATGGCGTCTAGCGACTACCAGTTTTGCCCTTTGAAGGGTTTTGGATTTAACCGAGTGTTCGAAAGGCACTTGCACTTTGCGGAGGATCTATAGCAGTAAATTTTAAGAAGTAAAGGTAATTAAAAGAAATGGAAATGTAATAAGCGTAGCAAACCTTACACGGAAATGTGTCTATACGTCTCGTAGTTTTAAAATACGCAATATCTGAAATAGAACGCGAAGATATATAGATAGCTTAGAATACCGACTAAAGGAGGCACGTAAAGGTCAATTTCGTAAAATATATAAAGAATTATTGTATCCCGAAAGGTTTTTGCCATACTTTAAAAACGAGCGAACGATCGTTTGATGCGTAATTACGTATACTGCGAGTGGGACCAGAACGTGGCAAATACCAGGCTGTCTGTGACACCAGAAGGAAGACGAGCGGAAACGTTTTCAATTTTTATGGTAGGTCTGTAGACTCTGAGAATTCATTTTTCGCTGTCAAAATAATTTAAATCGAGACCCGTCGCATTTGTCACGCGGTTATTTTACTTTAACGTTACGAGTATTGATATTTACGACGATTTCTATCGTAATAAATAAAAAATAGAAGTAGAAATTGGCATACCGTCTTGCCGACGCACGTTTTCTTCTTTTCTCATTTTGGAAATATGTTTAATCTTTCGCGTATTTCGATACTACAAAAATTCGCGAGAGAAAATATTTGATATTTTTCCTATCTCGGATTTGCCGAAAAGAACAATAAGAATAAGAAATAAGAAACAATAAGAATACGCTACGGCGATTCGAAACCGTATTTTTTACCTAGGTTGACGGTCGGACGAGGCGCCTCTAGTGGTGAATTACGGAGTGTGGATCGCCACCAAGGTCCTAGAATTCTAGGACCTTGGATCGCCACGCCAATATAACAAATAAAAGAGCGCTTTTGGTATAATATATGGTTATGATGTAGCTTACGGGCTGTAGGGGTCGGAAGGTCTTAATCCACTGATGCCCGTGCTTCCGACCATTCTATGTCGTCATTATTAAACTAATGATAATCAAGCATCCAGAAACCAATCCACGAAATTTATTTCCTAGATTATAACACGTTCGCTCGGTCATTCTTATAGCCGCGTCTTTGTTACAGACTCTTTCGGATACTATTTCGTTGTGTCTATTGTAGAAATCGAGTATAAAAAACAAAATCAAACTTACCCGGCTAACTCTAAGCCGTCAAATTAGATCAGGCTTGGCCAACCCGCGGCCCGTCACGTTAAATTGTACGGCCCGCTAAGCGATATTATATATCTATTAAAACTTTTGTTTCCCGTTATGTGTATACTAAAACAATTAAATAAATGAAAATTTGCATGTGTCATTGTTATAATGCGCAAGTACGAGTACGAACTCTTGGTATAACAATAAAATCTTATTCATTTTGTATTTGTTTTACTTTTTTAAAAGCATGTTTGCCTAAATTGTGGCCCACCGTAATGTTACGCGTGATCAAAGTGGCCCGCGAAACAATTTGGATTGGCCAGGCCGGAATTAGATCATACTATAAGCTACGGCGGGAATAAGATACCGATTTTTGAAAGTGCTTGTAATAACTTACTCGGGTAAAAACCAGCCCCATTCTCCTCTAACAAAGTAACCACCTCTAAAAAAATTCGTATCTAAGTTCTGTTCTACAGTATATAAAGTCAAAAACGCAAGATTGTTATATACCTACTAGCGTTATCGCATCTCGTTTTGCTTTAATTATTATTATTTCTTTAAGGAAAAAGATGTAACGAACAAGAGGTCACGGCGTCTTAAGAATTCGGGAAATTGCCCTACTTGTAACCCGAGACGTTCTTCTCGTCAAGTTAGAAGGAAAAGTCGGGGACGGTTCCCGTAGTCAAGGTGCGCGTCGACGTAACTTAATCTTTTCTTTGTTCGGGTGGCTGGTTTTGCGGTCGAGGGACGAAACGAGAAAGGAAAAGCTCCGTCGTCGAATGTAGGGATGAAAACCGATAGAGGGTGAGAGATGCGAATAGATATGGGCTAAAGCGCGTCCTTCGTCCATTTAAAATGTCGTGTGAGACCGGGCGGAAAAGCTCTACCTATAGCAATCTCGTAGCACCACCCGCCCGATCACTCCCAAGCGTTTAAGTGCGGAGAATTTAAATTATCCAGCAAATTACAACATGCAAATAAACAGAAGAGCCGATGCTTTTTACATTTATTGTGTTCGAACGATTTAATCGTCAAATATTTTATTTTTTAAACTTGCGTAATGTAAAAAAGCTGGCGGCTAGGAATTTCCCCCAAGCGTTACTTTTATTCTCGTAAAAAACCGGATTTGTCTGGTAGAGGTGATACCTAGTAACTAACTTATGTAAATTGCTCCAGATGGCTCTTATCGCGCCAATCGTTTTAAATAAAAGATAAAAGTTATTAAGAGATTATGTGGTTTCTTCGGTTGTTGCCGACCGCCATATCGACTTTTAACCAATTTAGGGATAAAAATTGTCTCCGTCCGCGGAATTATATTTTGAGAAATATTTGTCTTTAACGCAATTGGGTTGTATTTAATCTATCGAGTTTGTTTAAAAATAGTGTATTATAAAAGTTTTTAATTTGGCCGTATAAAGTTTAGACATTATTAAAATATAGGGAAAAACCTACGAATTTCCCTATATTTGAAGGTAATAAATATCGGAAAGTTTTTCCATTTCCCTAAACGACTTAACTAATTTTAAATAATTAGAAAATTTAGGAAATAAAATTACTAAAATTTTAAAACTTTAGTTATTTTAAAATTTATTATCAAATTAAAATTATATAGATTTAAATATTTTCGAATTTTTAGGAATTATTGTTTTTAGTATTTCAGATTTTTCCACCCCGATTTCGTAGCATCTTCGGGACTTTTTGTTTGTCTGGGGAAATCCTATTTATGGATCCATAATTGATAAATATGCTAAATAACTGTCGAAAAATTCCATCCGTTTCTGCGAAAGAATCGATGATTGTCGAAGAATGAATTTGCACATTTTAATCTACTAGCAGACGACTCCTCCATTGTCTCTAGATTTCTCAACCGCTATCGCGACATTTTCGCAATTCTATGACGGAAGGAACTGCAAAACGTTTTAAAATTTATCATAAAAAATTTTAATGGGAAAACAATTTATCTGTTTATTTATTTTGTTATATGACTAACGACTCGACGGGAAACGTAATACTATACTTAAAATAGCCAACGCGGGCCACCATTAAACGAAGTCAAACGGAATTCTTTAATAAAACTATTAAGTGTTTGGCCAGGGGAAATAATTTAATGAGATTTCCGGAAGCAGAATTCACTTTTCGGAGAAAAAGTCTGTAAAATACGTCATTGCAGTTGCCAAGGCGACGGTTTGATTTTGGAAAGATGGCGGCCGTCCGTTCGATTGTTGGCGTGGCAGAAATTCTAACTCGATTTAGGTCAGCCGGCGACGAGAACATTCGTAGCGTAGCTAACATGCTTACTCGGGCGCCGTTGTTATTAATCCACTAACATTAATGCTTTTAATTATAAGACCAAGTAAACTCTATTATACACGATTTGTTTTCCACTGCGTTACCGTCTTCATTTTCCAGACGATAATGCGACTTGCTTATCTCGTTTTCAAGGAGAAAACGCGATAATTCTAATGATTATTTTTTCGAAAAGTTCGATAAAACTCTTTGACGAAACACCGCTTCGTTTTACGGACTTTATCCCGTTTTGTCGCGATAATTTGACAATTTGCTACAATAATTACTTCCAGATATCTAACGTTAGCTCCGATTGGTGAACTAATCTGCCGCCATGTTTTCTCTTCCAATCCACGTCCAACTCGTTGGCCTGACGCAATCGCCTTTCCCTACAATCGATAATTGCCGGCAGGTCGGCCACTCGGCATCCGACCAGGAATCTACACGTGTCGAAGATGAACAACGGACACGCTTCCGAAGACCGTCAAGGGGGAGAATTGCATTTTGCCACTAAGGCCCTGCATGCCGGCCAAGAACCTGAGCAGTGGACTCACAGGGCCGTGGTCCCTCCCATCTCTATGTCCACCACCTTCAAGCAGACGGCCCCTGCCCAACATGCGGTAAACAATCTTCTGTTATTCTTACCTTCCTTGTTCAATATGGTGGAAAAGCTTTTAGGTATTGTCTCTGGTACCTAAAAGGATTTATTCCTCTTTATCTGTTTATTAAAAATAAAATATATTTTAAAATGTTAAATTTATGTTAAATTTTAAAATTATGTTATATTCTGTTCCTCCCGTTTGCATAAGTCCGGCCACAATATTTTTCAAATTTCCATTTGGTCTTTAAAGGTTAATTATACCCAGAATATTTAATATGTTTTTGATCCGGTTGAAATACGTAAATGTGTTTTCAAAGAATGGGTGCTCGTAAAAATGAAAAAATTTACCAGCCACCGGTGGGACCCAGATTTTAATTTGGTCGATCCCGCTGGCTTTGTCGGAGAAGAAGAACTTATGTGACGGAGAATGGCCACTCGGAGTGCCGAGGGATCTCTCCAAGACGCCGGTTTGTGCGTTCCGACTCCTCAGGTCGTGGGGACTGAGATTTCCGAGTCTGCCACACGAATGTGTACTTTTCCAAAAATGTATTGCATATCTTTGGGTGTTGTGCTTATACTAAATGATAACGCTATAAAAACCTTAAAATTATTAATGCAATTTTAAGGTTTTTATAGTGTTGTTTAAACGTATTGCTTATCGTGCTTTATATTATACGGCGATATATTTGGCTATAATTTTAGTTGTTACTTTTTAATTTAAACACAATAACAAAAATAAATAATAATTACTTTTTATGTGACTGCAAAAATTCTAAATATTTTTTACATTGAAAAAGGGAACCGGTACTACCGTCTTGCCAGTGGCGTGACATGTTATGTTTATGTTTACCGTAAAAGGATGGCCAAAATACTTGATAACTACGTTTTACAAAAGCTTTTATTGCCGGTAATGAATGGTGGAGAAGACGCACTCTATTGGAATAATAATTTTCAACAGAACGTTTCCGTCGACCCCAGGAAATGCCTTGTCAACCACTTTGAAGGCTCCCATCTTAAACCAACAATTTTATGACAATTGTGCAATATTTATTGATCTGATCTCTTATGTAATTAAATTGTTTTGTACTGCAAACAATGAAATAATACTGTTTAAATAAATTTAAGTCTACACATTTTTAATTTATTTCAGTTTGCTTTATGGAATTGAGATTTTAATTCTATTATGCAAATATATAACTTTAATTTAAAAGAGAGGAACAATGATTTGTTGATATAGTCAATATTTCTATTAAGATGTTAAGTAGATAACAGAATCATTTCAAATATCATAAACAAGAAGTAATGAAATAATTGCACATTCACTGTAATGAAATAATTGCAAGATGTTTCAAGATTCAAGTACATTTCTAATATTGAAACCTTATCCAATTGAATATTTTTAGGTTTGTTTCTTTTATCAAGATTGCATTTAAATATATAGGCAATGTGTAGATTTAATGGCATTGTTAGACACTTAGGAGAGTACTATATCTTTTGGAATGAGTTAACAAAATATATCAACTGTTGATATTAAAAATGTAAAATTCAAACACTAAAATATTAAATTAGAGTAACAACATGATACAAAATTAACAGTAAATTGTGATATAAAAGTCTTATTGGATTGATGGGGAATGTAATTTCATTTTTCATCTCTGGTAGTTCCAAATAGTCGAATGATCGACATTCATTCATTCTGCCATTTCTGAGGATGGTAGCCATCTGTTTTCTGCCACCATTTGCTTTCAAACAGTCTTCCAGGAAAATATGTAAAAATAATAATGTTTTAGAGAAATCCTTCTAATATTAAAATTTATATAGTAGCAAGAAATAAGTTTATGACAGAATAAATAAATTAATTATTAAATATTTTAATAACAAAATGGGCAATTTTGTAATATTTTAGGGATACGAATATTCTAGAAGCGGTAATCCCACCAGAAATTGTTTAGAAAAATGCATTGCAGCTTTAGAAGATGCAAAATATGGTGAGCAGCACATTTAATCTTATCTAAAATATATATTTTATTATTAATTAAATACATAAGCAGAATTATTTAAAACCAGTTCTGATAAATTTTATATTGATTCTAAATTGCTTGTTACCCAACTGTGGATGATAGGGATGTGATATCACTATTGAAGAATGAGTGATAAATATCATTTTTGTAAACAGTTAAACTTGAATAAACTTTAATACTGAGTTTTGCAAAGATTTTGTTATATATATTATATTCTTGATTTTTTTATAACTTTAAATTAATACCTGTTAAATGCCAGCATAATTATCTTATTTATTGATATATATGTTTTCTAGGTATATGTTTTGCTTCTGGATTAGCTACTACTTTAAATTTAACTTATTTATTGAAGTCTGGAGATAGTATTTTATGTTTTGATGATGTTTATGGTGGTATGTATATTAACTTTCTCAAATTCAAAATATTTTAGTAATTTAGGATATTTTTAGTAAGAATATTTAATTTTTTAGTGAAAGTATTCAAATATTGAAGATGAAATTGCACTTTTTAAAATATTGTTAACAATATTATCTTTTTAACAGGAAGTTGATATTAAAAATTAATGTTTTAATTCATAAATTAATAAATTTTTAAAACAAAAAAGTAATTTTTTTAGTACAGTTTCTTAAAATTTAATAAATTTATTTTATTTTTTTATTTATTCTAGGCACAAATAGATACTTCAGAGTCTGTGCTGAAAATATGGGCCTTAAAACAATATTTGTTGATGCAAGAAATCCTGAAAATGTTAAGAATGCTTTAAGACCAAATACAAAGGTTTGATTATTTAAATATTTGAGAGAAAATAGTTTTGTTTTTTCTTAAACATTAAAGAAAATCACTTGTAATTAGAAACAATATTTACTTCACATTTTAAATTATTATAAAATGTAAAATGGAACATATTAAATGACAAATATATAACAACAAAAATTTAATTAAATAAATAATAACTGGAGTAATCTAAAGTAATAAAATAAAAAAAGCTATATTACTAAGTGCTTTCAAGCTTATTGCTGGTCATCAGATCAAATAACCTACTTAAAAATTTTAAAATATGTTATTTCATCAGATGAAATATTATGATATTATTTGATCATACAAAATAGTTATTTAGTCTGATAATGAAAGTAAAAAACAATATATTAGTAAATAATTTCAAGTTTATTTTACATTTTAGATAATGAATTCACAATTTATGATATGAAAAACCAATCACCTATCTTATTTCTGATATTCAATAATCCTCATGTTTATGAATAATTGACACCTTATAATCCTTCATGAACATCAAATTCTCAAACTTTGAGTTCTATTTTCAATGTTAAATTTGTAATTCATTCCAAGACGTTATGTATTACTGCTGTTTTAAAAATATTTCAGAAAAATGAATGATTTTATTAAATAAATATACTGTGCAATGGTTGCTGCAAAAGTCATTTTGTTTAAGCCAAAAGAAATAAAATAACCAAAACAGAAACAACTTATGATAGACATTATATGAATGAGTGTAGTGATTTTTTAGCATTGCATCTCTCGAGCATCCAATTCACATAGGTACCAACTCTAGTTTACAGTAGTATGTTATCTCCATTTCTGGAATAGGAGTTGAAATTTTGGTGCATAAATTTCCAATCACGAATGATTGAATTCCCAAACGTTGACTTCCATGAACATCAAGAGTGCAGTGTAGTTCTACCTATTGTAGGCTTCATATCATAACAAATAGCACTTTAACATTTCTATGGATAGTTATTATGATTTCAAATTAAGAATGTATAAAATCATATTATATAGGAGTTTGAAAAATTAGCTACATACACTTATACAAATCAGGAAATTGAAAACTCATTTTCTTAGTTGTAAGATAGTAGAATTATTTAGTATGAAACAACTTATTAGTCTCATAATAATTGATGAAATTTGATATAATAAAAACTTTTTATTATGATTAATCAACAATCAATTAAAGGAAGAAATTAATTTTCCATATGATTAAAATAATAATGACATCATTTTATTACATTCCTAGTGAATAATGTAAAAATATTAAAATTTGACACTTATTTATATTTCTTTTTCTTCTGTTTTAAAATAAATGTAATATTCGATTTTATAATATAAATAATAATCATTGCTGCTATCCTAAATACATATTTGAATCACCCAGTAAGTTTTAACAATATTATACATTTTATAAGATCGTTTAATAGAGATCTTTACATCTAATCTGATGTAAAAATCTCTATTGAAATTTATTAATCTGTAAATTTCAAAGAAGACTATTTGCAATTAAAAAATTATTACAAGTCTTACTATAACATTAAAATGTTCAACTAGTTTTCCTATGAAAATTTTTTAAAAATAACTACATTATAATGAGAGAAAATTTCAAGGCAGTTATGAGTTAAATGTAATATGTAACATATATGCAACTAAATCTGAATAAGATTTCATTTTTGTTAGTTATGTTAGTGAATAAACAAACAGAAAATTCTTCATAAAAGTATTTTGGTAAGATTTTATATATTTATAATTTTTCTTTTTTTGACCAAATGTGGCGTGTACAGAAAATATTTGATGCAGATTTTGATAAAAAATTTGACATTATTTAAAATATTCAACTTCCTTGATTAGTTAAATCTTACATTAATTATATTAGCTTAAAATTATAATATATTTCAGATTTTTCATACTTGTATTTATTAATACATTTTTATAAAACTTTAGTCAAATTTAATGAGCAGTTTCACCAGTTTTAGCATGCAAACAATAATTAACAAGGAGACCTTACGGGCCTGATGTCATGAGTGTTGATGAAACTTTGTGTGTGATTATTCTACAACACTGACATAGATACCAGATTTTTCACACAACCTGTCAATGTTTCTACCAGATTTAACATGTTCACAGTTTTTGATGGAATGAATTTCAAACGCCATAATTTCTCTCAAATTTCTCATATCTTCAACACCCTCTTGGATTAAAATATTTTTTGTTTTAAAGCTGTCTTGTTCCCCCTTTTTATCTTTCATAGTTTTTTTGTCTTCATCATACCCACTTCATCTTTTTAACATACTTCATTCTAATTTTAGCTTTTTCAATTAAATACAATTGAACTGAGTTTGTTATCTACATATATAAGAATTTTAATGCTTTGTTGTTTATATTATTATTTACAAGCTGTAATTTTATGTTTTACTTTCCCTTGTTATGTATACATAACAGCCAGGAAAGTATTGGAATCGTGTCAATTTTGGCCCTCCAAGTTTTTTGCAAATCTCCACAGACCAAAAAAAAGCATCTCAGGAAAATTCTGTGGGTGTGTGTATTGGTATCTATTTTGTTCAATATCTCAGGATGGGGTAAAGATGGAGAAAGGAAATTTGATATGGAAGCTTGTATATAATGAACATTGATGGGAATAAATTTTGGTGGTTAATTAATGGTTGAAGGGATGAGGAGATAGTGGTGTTGTGTCATATCTCGAGAGTGGTTGGACTTAATGAAGATGTTATTTGTTATTTGCATGTACAATTTTTTATAAAACTCATCCCAACCCTCAGAATTTAATTATTGTCGAATGGCAAAAAGCTTAAAATATAAAAACTTTTTATGATAAAATTTCATAACAGATGGTGCCACACACAATTTTATTACTTGTATTAATAATATAAAAGTTGTTTTTAAATAATACAATTAATAAAATAAAAGTTATTTAAAAATAGCTGGAAAAGTTACATAACTTGTTGCCAGATTTTATTATTATTCAAAGTTAACAATATTTATCTTTTTTCAAAAGATTATATGCAATATAATTAATAAAAATATTTTAAAATCACTTTTCTAGATGATTTGGATGGAAACACCAACAAATCCGACAATGAAACTTGTTGATATCAAAGCAATTGCAGATATTGCAAAGAATGCTGCATCTTCTCCAATTTTAGTTGTGGATAATACATTTATGTCGTCATATTTTCAGGTCTTTTCATTGCTTTTATTGATTATATATTTAAAATTTTTTTTTAAATTAATTTTTATTCCAATAGCGTCCTCTACAATTAGGAGCTGATATAGTGATGCATTCTCTGACCAAATATATGAATGGTAAGATTCTATTTGTCACAATACTTTTATGGTTTTTAATTGCTGAATCAGGTTAAGTGTATTTTAATTACTTATAACTGAAAAATATTAATAAAATATATTAGCACATAGTTAAAATTCAATAATATATTACAGTCGACTCCGCATAAGTCGACACTCCAAGGGGAAGTGGAAATGTGTCGAGTTATCCAAAGTGATGACTAAAGCAAAGTTGGAAAAAAGCCACAAAACTACAATTAATAAAATACAGTAGTGCATTATACAGTAGTATAGGCTTACAAGACATTGTGTCCTCCATTTACAATTACTCTGTAAATGAAAAACTGAAAAATTCATTTAGTGTTGTTTGTTTTGAGCACTTAACTGTCTTGGCTTCCTTTTTCAACAATCACGAACGCCTTGAAAACATCATCTTCGCAATTGTCAATTGTTGGCAAGTAACGTCTAAGGATTCTTAATGCCTCTAGCATGAGAAAATGCAAAATTGGATTCCGGTGTGACGATGTAGATTGTATATTTTCTTTTTGTTTATCTGTTATTATTTTATACATAAAAATACATAAAATGTTAAGGTAGTTTTATTAATAATATTAATATGTTATTAAATATATTAATAAATAAATCGAGTCCCCCTTCTGAAAAAAATGAGTTCGCACCACATGTGTGGAGTGAATTCATTTTTTCAGGAGGGGATGACGACTTATCAGAGTGTAGGACAGCAAAAGTATGTCGACTTATCCAGTGGTGACGAGTTAAACAGTGTCGAGTAAACTGAAGATTTTTAACATTAATGCCTATGTAAGTCGGCCGGGACCACAGAAAATGACTACTTAACTGATGGTGTCGAGTTATCAAGTTATCCGGGTGTCGACTTATGCGGACTCGACTGTATTTCAAAATTTTGACATAAGTCAGAAATCTGAAACTAATCACTTTATTTATAATTTTGCATGTTGTAACATACAGCAAGTTATAATATATTTTCATAATTAATAGTAATATTTGTTTAGCAAAGTTTATTATTAAAACAGTGTTTGTGGCTCCAAGCATAATTTTTCTTATATAAATTTATATGCTGAAACTTTCAATCACTGTCCCTATGTATCTCAACATAGAAGTAGTAGTATGGGTCATGCTTATGCAACCATGCAATGACAGCCTGTTTTATTTCATATTTAGAAATGTGAACTGGTCAAATATTGCTTCAAAGGATCACATAGATGGTAATCACAGAGCAGAAAATGCTGGATTACACTGCATAAAGACAGTTCTCTAGCACTTCCACACAATCATATTGCTGAAACCATTCATATAGGGTCTTGTGTTATCACAAATCACTCTCCTCCATCTGTCTTGCAAGCACTATCACAAGTTGTCTGTATTTGGAATAGTTCAGTGTTATTTCTCATTGTTTGAAAAAAATAAGGTTTTGTGTGTATGTGTGTGTGTGGATTGCAAAGCAAACTTCTTTGAACTCTACAGTTAGAAGAAATAAACAAAGAATATAGCTTTTCAAGTGTTTATGAAAAAAATTAATCAATTTTACAGAAATATAAAACTGAATATTACATTTAAATTAAGGTAATTTAATTATGAATAATAAAAATCGTAATTCATTCAAATATTTTAAAAATAAAATAAAAATTAGAATTTCTATAACAAAATTAAACATTAAAATTGCATATTTTAACTGATTTTTTTCTCATTGTAGGCCATTCTGATGTTGTTATGGGTGCAATAGCAACAAATAATGAAGAACTTTACACTCGCCTCCTGTTTCTACAAAATGGTATTTTATTAATAACTTACTTTTTAAATAATTATTTGTAATTATGAAATTATAAAACACACCTTTTGTATTTGTTCAGTAATAACTGTAATCATAGAACAAATGCTTTTGGCCCAGACCTGTAAATTTGGCCAAAAACATGTTCTGTGATTAAAGTTATTACTAAAAAAGTACAAAAAGGTATTTTTTTTATGGTTTAATCCAAGAAATTTAGCTTTTAAGAGAAATTTGTAATTATGATATAATAATCTTTACTAAAGAACTATATTATGTATGCTGAAGCTTTTAAACTCAAAATATGTTTAAGGCTTTTGAACATTATAAATTATTTAATATCTTCTTATTGTCAGAATCTCTATACTGTATAGAAGTGTGGGAAACGCCGGGAGGTAGGACGGAGTCGTACCTCCGTTTTCTTCGGCGAATAGGTCGGCAAGACCCACCCCACTGTCAAGGATGGCTAATTTTTCACGATATCCCGACTCGTCGGGATAGGTTAATGAATTGTCAGGTCGAGTGGAGGAAGGGTGAGGGTTCGTCGATAAGAAAACGACAATAACCGCAGTAACAGGACAACACATATAAGATTTATTTAGACGGTAAACAGATACAAAAGATCTAACACGTTCCGTTTCTAATCGCGAGAGAGAGAGTTTACAAATTTAGGGGGGATCATACCTCTTCCTAGGATTAGTCGTAGGATTAGCTGTAATCATAGGATTAATCGTCTCAATTCTCCGGTCGTGGAGGTAAGCAGGAGGATCAGTCGGGCGGCTCGTCGGCGGCGGGCTTCGGTGACTTCGTGTCTCGGCCCTCGCTTCTCGGGACGGATCCTACGGGTCGGGTGTCTTGTGCGGACCTTCAGCGACCGACCCCGTTCTTAGATATCTCCCCCCTATTTATACTCCCGGTCTCGTCCGCTGCGATGACGGTAGATGATGAGTCGATCTCCTTGACTCAGAGGTCGAGATCCGGGGAGGAGGGAAGTGAGTTTGCCGGCGGAAGACTGCACATCCTTTGAATCTTGATCGCTATCTCCCGAGGGGTTTGAACAATAAAATTTAAAACGGACTGGCCGGTTTTTGCCGGTCGTCACAGAAGCAAATGTTCTTCTAACTAAAATCTGTGAGGTATCATTTAAAAAAATGTTTGTTCTAAACATCTTTTTAAATGATTAAATATTAACTTCTTTCATTAAAAAAAATCTTTGATGTAATTGGTAAGAAAAAAAAATACCATTTATAATTTACAGTAAATTGTACATTGATGTAGAACAATTGCAGAAATATTTATATATGATTTGTTCATGTGACTTAACATTATTGCAATGCAATTGATATTCATATTTTTCTTAACTCTCAAATTATTAAATTTTAATAAGTATCAAAAAAATTAAATTTATTTTCATGAACATGAAATTATAAAGCATTTTGATAAAAAAAAAATAATAAAATAACTTCCAATTTCAATAGATTTAATTCTAGTATTTAAAATTGGTTGTTCTGAACATTAATCTTCTTCAGTTCATAAACAATAGAATATATAAAGTTTTTGGATAATCTTTAAACGAACAATATTTAAAACTTAACATTGAATAAAGTCTGTAATAAGTTATTATGATCAAACAGAAAATAAATTTTTTAACGTAATGCATATAATATAATAATGCATGTAATGTACTTTCAGCACTAGGTGCAGTTCCATCTCCATTTGATTGCTTTTTAGTCAATCGTGGCTTGAAAACGCTTCCCATACGAATGGAACGCCACATGGAAAACGGTTTAGCTGTTGGAAGATTTCTCGAAAAGCATCCAATGGTTGAAAAAGTTCTGCATCCAGGTATTTATATTTTATATAAAAATATTTTAATTTCTTAGTTCTTGTCTTAATAAAGTTTATTTTCTATAAACAATCAATTTATTGGGAAATTATTATTTTTCTAATTGATGTGATTTGAATAGAAAAAATATTTTAGTATTAGAAAAATTACAATACAATTTTGCAATGTCTAATGATGCTTATACATGATATATATGTCTTGGGGGACACTTTTGACAGTGCTGGCTGTTGGTGTTTTTTTTTTTTTATAACTTACTGTTACAATCTACAGTTCAACTGTTTGCCATTAATTGACTTTATTGAGGATGTCTTTTTCTATTGTAATACTTTTATTTAATTTTGTTCTCTTTACTTATTATTAGAGGATTTGAACTTAATCCAGTCCAATGTCTTATACACTACCTTCTTCTTGCAATAAAGCTTTGACTTCTGCTGGTAAACATAGTTGATCTCCAAGTGAACCAACATTGAAATCATCTTGACTGGATGATTATTTTGCATTACAGATATTCCTTCTGAAATACCTCAGAAAATTCTGTGGGTGCGTATTGTGAGCGTTGAAGACGACTTCAACGCTCACAATACGCACCCACTACGCGTACGAGGACCAACACTGACCAGGATGAACATACACGCCTCCCAGTCACCTTTAACCCATATGTTAAAGCGATATACACTGAGATCGCTGGAAAACAACAACTACAAATAGCCTATAGAAGAGGCCCGACAATCTACGACATCCTCAGAAATGAAAAAGGCAGTCCAGTCCGTGGCAGGCTTCCTGGCGTGTACTCTATCCCGCTGAAAGATAACAGATGTAACGAGAGCCTTGTATATATCGGCTCAACCAAGCGATCTTTAAATACCAGAGTGCAAGAACATCAGGCGGACCTTCGGCACGGGCGGTACACCACGGCCCTAACCACCTTTGCATCTGATCCGGATATAGAACCGGAGTTCGACAAAGCTGACATCATCGACACTACGCCCCACCTGGACCAACTAAAATGGCGGGAAGCTATATCCATCTGTAAGGCTAACCATCAGACCACATGTATAAATCGGAAGGATGAGATTAATCTTTCTATAGCGTGGCAGGCCCGATCAACGATCAATCCACCCAATCAGGCCCAAACAACGATCTATAAATAGCAACATCGGCGCACAAATGCGCATGTCCACCTTAATGTTCGTTTGATATGCGAGTTCCGTAATTTTTGTTTAAACATCTGCATTCTATTTTTAGATTCCGTTTTTATTTAAATGTCTACGTTCTTTTTTCGTCTTTTTTCGAAGTATTTCGTCGGAACCTTTTTTTTTTTTTTTTTCTCTACCTGAAGAAGAGCTGTTTGGAAAGCTCTAAAACGTTTGTGGAAAGAAGATTTTTTCACGCAAATTACACCGGTAACAGGTTCGGTATTTAGTATAGTGACAATTATATTGATTTTATCTGACAAAAATGTCGCGATTATGATTTAGACCTAACTGAGATCGAAAAAATACAAATAAATCACGTAATTTCATTATTACTTTAAACCTGTATAGTTTATATATTACATAATTTATATACTTTTTAGATATTATCAATACAAAAGTCAAATTCCTATATTTCTGATAGTGCTAATGCCATCTCATATACATTTGCCGAACCAACTCAATTTCAAAAAACAGCTACAGTCAGAAAAAAAGTTTACTAATAATATTGATACAGAACATCATTATTATGAATAAATTCATCAATGTACTATACAGGGTGGGCCAACGAAAATGAAACGGCAGAGTGTTCGTGTTCGTCCAAGCAAATCGCTCGGACAGGTCGATTTTATTCTCGAGGGGACATCTTACGCAATAAAGTTTTTGCGAATCTGAATATTAACTAAACAAACATTTTTTTTGAAATAAATGTTTGTTTAGTTAATACAAAATAAATGAGTTTTTAAAATTTTTTGTCGTCTGTTGTATTCGGAATCCCAAAAACTTTATTGCAAAAGACGTCCCCTCGAGAATAAAATTGACCTGTCCAAGCGATTTGCTTGGACGAACGCAAACACTCTGCCGTTTTGTTTTCGTTGGCCCACCCTGTATATTTCATACATAATACGAATTTTAAAGCTATATTGCACTTTTTAATTTTTTTCATTGTATCTTTATCTCTAAAACAAGTCCAAATAATATTAAAGCATAATACATAAAAATAAAGCCCATACACATCAAAATTGAGTATTGCACAGATCAATGTTTTCAATATCAGAAACTGTTTTTACTTTTTAGTCAATCATTTTTTATTTTTTTGTAGAAAATACTGTAAAATCGCTTAAATCAGTCAGCACACAGGTAAGTGTGCTGACTGATTGAATTGGAAACTGTAATCAGAAAATTAAAATCATCTGAGGCCCCCTGGTCTTGATAACATAAGGATTGAAATGATAGTATTTCTGTAGAAAGGTATTTTATTAGATATATTGGATATGATTAATTCCTTTTGGACTAGTTGCTCTTTTCCTTTATCTTGGAAATAAATTGCTTTAAGGACGATTTATATAAGAGAGGAAGTAGACAAACATCAACTAATCATTTGATGTTTAGTGTATTTAGCAAGGTTTTTTCAACTATTATGGCAAATTGTCTCTGAAATTGGATTGAATGAGTTTAATATTGTTACACCTCCCAAGTAGAGGCATCAAATACAATTTATTCTGGTTGGTCTTATTCAATTATCACTTTTGAGAAAATGAGGGAAAAAATATTATATTAGAAAAAAGACTCTTATAGAGGCTTTTTCATTTTGTACTAATTATGTTGAGTCCAATAGAGGGCTACCTCAAGGAGAATCGTTGAGTCCTATCCTTTTTATTGTTTTTGAATGATCTTCCTGACCTGAGAGTCAAAGCTCTATGATAGCATTATCTTTGCATGTTGAAATTAACTGTCTTCTTTATGTTGATGATGTCTTCCTCTTGGCTAATTCAGCTTCTGTGCTTAGGGAAAGACTCAATCTTACTTGGAGATATTGTGAAGATAATCAATTGACAATTAATTTACAAAAAATCATAAGCTTTGTCTTTTCTAGAGGTGGTAAACTTAAAAATCAGACAATTTCAGTTTAGAAAATCACAAATTTTGGCACAATTTCCAGTTTAAGTATCTAGGTATTTATTTTTCTTCACAGGGCACATTTTCCTATCATTTAAATAAAGGTTTACTTTATGAGATTGGAGATTTTAGCTCTTACATCAAGTTATTTATTAAAATTAAAACATCTTCATTAAATAATTATTTTAGATTTGATTCCTTGATTGGACCAAGATTTTTTTTTTTTGCTCTTTTCCAGTTTGGGGTGGTCTCTTATTGGACAGAGCAACTATATTGCCTAAAATACTTTAAGCAGGTGTTCCATATTAACAGATATATCTCAGGACCTGCACTGAGAATGGAATTGGGGAGATCTCCCCTTGCTATTAATTTATAGATAAATTTGTTTTGGTTTTGGAGGAAACTTATTGACCTACCAGATGATGATTATTGAAAATTGATATATACAAGACTTTCGTGGATAAATGGTAATTCTTTTTTTGAAGCCATGGCCTGTTACATGTTACAGTTAAAGGATTATTAAATAAAAAATAAATACAGGTAGGCCTCCTACAACGTGGTACCTTTACAACATGTTTTCGCTCCAACATGGTTGGAAAAACGCAGAAAATTTCTTACAACACGGTTTAGGGTATTTAGAAATGAATTATCTTTCACATAACAGAAAAATTGCAATGGATTATATAACATGTGCTGCAGTTACAGAGCTAAATGTCCTTGAAAACAGCTGTTTGTCAACGTTGGCATGTTATTCCCATGAAAGTTTCAGGGGAAGACCGGTTTTTAGACAGATGTGCATCATTTACCATAAACACACAAATATATCGCTAAATTTTCTATCATTTATACTCTTTCAATAGATGGGGACCACAAAAAATGGTCCAAAATACAGTATAAACTTTTATTGGGTGTATATTTTTAACAACATAGTGAAGGGAAGTTATTTTTTGCAATTTTTACTGTCTACAAAACTGATTGCATTGTTATGGCTAAAATTTTTTCAGAATGAAAAGAAAAGACCGTTGTTAAAAAGGAAATTTATATTTCTTCAAACAAAGATAGAAATTTTGGATTGAATTAAAAATCAAGAGCGGATAGCTGATATTGGTAGGCATTTTAATTTAAATGAGTCAACTATTCAGTCAATTAAGCAATCAGAAGAAAAGATTAGGAATTCGGTTGCATCTGGATCATCTATTCTTGCGAAAAATGTTGCTCGTCCGAGAGTACCTATAATTTGTTATTTTTTCTTCCGACGGTTATTTTTAAGTTTAAAAAAAGAAAGGTCAGTTGCCGAGAATGTATCGTCTGGAACACAAACTAATGGATGGTGATCCCTACTTGGGCGAATTTGTCTGTAAATATTTAGTACCTATAATGTTAAAAATGGAACAAGCACTAATATTATGGGTAGAAGATATGAACAAGAAATGGTTGCCTTTAAATAAAGTGCACTTAAACACAAAGCCTTAAAAATATTTGATTATTTAAAACAAATGGGACAGTCGTCAGCTGATGAAACCAGTGTTAAATTCGTGGCTAGCAATGGCTGGTTTGAAAAAGTCAAAAAACGCCATTCGTTGCAGAACATATACGTACAAAAGGAAAAGGCCTCTGTGCTTGAGGATGCAGCAAAAAAAATATCCAGCAGAACTAGCAGATATTATTCAAACAAAGGGTTATTTGGCTGACCAAGTGTTTAATGCTGATGAAACAGGATCATCATGGAAAAAAATGCTTAACAGGTCCTACATCTCAAAAAATGAAAACCGCTCCTGGCTTTAAAGTTTCCAAAGATCGCATAAACTCTACTTCTATGTTGTAATGCGTCTGGTGATTTTATTATCAAGCCAATGCTTATTTATCGAGCACTAAATCCATGCTCGACGAAACAGTGCAACAAAAACAACTTTCCCGTGTATTGGAGAGACAACAAAAAGATATGGATGACTGACCATCAGGGCTTAAAGTGACTCTCTTTTTTAGCTTTTTTTCATAGCTCCTCTCTTTTTTAGCTTTTTCTGAGAAAAATGCACTTTTTAGCTTTTTTCACTTCCCATGTGAAATTTTTTTTCGTAAATACGCTCAGGAGCGAAATAGCAACCAGCACTTCCCCGTATGCCTTATGGACCGTGCGCGACATGTTAAGACACTGTCGTATACACATGTAGTGTACTACATTTATATAGACTAACAAAACGAGGAGCTTCCCAAAGCTTGATACTCTGCACATGCTGTAGGAATTTGCACGTGGGTTCTCCTTGCTTGTATCCTTGTGAAATACCGATCTCCGCAGCGCTTCGATATAATCACGCTGCATTAAGTCAAGTACACTTCTAGTTCGGCGTTAAGAGTGATTTTTATACAGCATTATTTTTAGCATTTGTATTTATTTAAGCGCAGTGGACAAAAGAAAGAAATAGATTTTATTTAATACTAACAGTAGAAACTCATGTTTTAGCAATGGAAAATCATATAGAACCCAATCAGGGGCGGACTGGCCATATGGAAAATGTGGAAAATTCCACACGGGCCGTATACAATTTGGGCCGTTTTTCTAAATATGTATATAATATGCCGTTTTGTTCGGTTTTATTTTTAAAAAAAATTTGTTAAGTAAGATAAATTTCAATTTTTATGTGTAATATAGATATATGTGTAGGCCTTTATCGTTTTACCCGGCCCTACCAGAAGCCGAAGTTAAATTAGTCCAGCCGACCCGAGTCCAACACTACACTGGCCGACTCGGCCCAAATAAAGCATCCTAGGAGAAAAATAATCAAAACAGACAAAGTTGGTCATTTGTTTACGTTGCTAGAAACTATTCACCATCCCTATGAATCTTTGGAAGCACGAGTTACTGGTTTTTCACCCAGCCACCAAAACGTTGATTGTAATCATAACAGATTTAATGGCCAATAATATCATTTCCTTTATTTTAGATAAGTAAAAATGTTATTCAGTAATAATTTCTCTATGTTACAAACGATTTAATTAAAAATAATCTATTTTTTTAGGTTCAGCTAACTAATTTTTAGTTTGCCATTCACCCACAATGGCGTTGATTGTAGATGGGCAACCTGCGGCGTCGAACATATTATTATTACAAAACAATATAACGCTATATAAAATAAAAATTTAAAATACTGACATCTGGTCGTTTGTAATCACACTAAATACCAAGAGCCCGCTTTGTACATATATTCGACGCAACTAGAGTTGGTCCTTGGGTTGGTTAATTTTTGCGTCTTTAAGGGATGATAGAATTGTGTACAAATGCACATATACTTTCGTAGACTGTCCATACACGCTTGACCCCTTTTCAAGACTAAATGAAGTCCAAGGGAGTATACGTATGTACTGTACTGTACAGTACATTCGTAAACGATTCTATCATCCTTTAACTAAAGACGCAAAAATAAACCAACCCGAGGGCCAACCCTAATTGAAAAGATTATCTGGTATTTTAACCCGACTTCACTGGACACTTCATATAGAGCTGTAAAGTGTTACTACAGTTTAATCCAGAAGCAACTTAATATTATTTCAGAATTGCAACATTTTAAATCGTCATGGAATATTTTAAAGGAAAATGTCA
The DNA here is from genome assembly GCF_030686945.1 of Centruroides vittatus. Taxonomy (NCBI): domain Eukaryota; kingdom Metazoa; phylum Arthropoda; class Arachnida; order Scorpiones; family Buthidae; genus Centruroides; species Centruroides vittatus. The sequence goes on along the minus strand of NW_027122198.1, from coordinate 2,911,477 downwards.
GTGAAACTTTTATAAAATTAAACCAAAATGAACATTCTACTGATGATCAACTAGAAAACGATAAAGATTTGATTTCCTCTTACTGCAAAGCTTGCAAAAATTGTCCTATTTAGGTCGGATGCTACTACACCGGATTGAACTAAAAACTTACTTAAAGCCTGTTACCGGTGCGCTTCACTTAAAAAACCGTTACGGTGCTCTGGCTAACCCAACGGACCTATTATCTCACCTCAAAAAGATACCAGCATCTCCCGTCTTCATAACAGTTTTAGACTTCAAGTCGCTATACCCGTCAATCAAACTACCACCGGTATTTTGCGCCCTTAGAGACACACTCTTTAACATTGTAAATGACAGCTCTATGCATCAACAGATATTAGAATTGGCGCATCTCTTATGTTATAACTCCTTTTTCCAATTCAATGGGGTCACATATGCCCAAGGTAGAGGGGTCCCGATGGGCAGCCCCATCGCAGGAGATCTCTGTGAGATGGTAGTGAGGCAATTGGAATCTAAGATCATCACGAAGTATTTACCGAACATCTTACTTTATAAAAGATACATAGATGATATTCTCATCTTGTGGAGGCGGAAACCCGACATATCGGAGTTCGTCGATGCATTCAATGATAATCCTTATGGCATGACCTTAAAGGTAGACGAGGCTCACGTTTCAGAGGCACATTTCCTCGACATCAACATCAAATTTGACCAAACAACCATCCACACGGAAGTCTATAGTAAACCAGAGGCGGAACATCTCTATATACCGGTAGGATCCTGCGACCCGCCATACTATAAAACGGCAGCCTTTAACGCTTTAATTAAGAGGGCACATACACACTCGTCCTCCCAGAGCTCTCTCCAAGCCGAACTGAAACGTATAGAACGCATAGCAGAGAATCACAGCTACCAAGGGATTACATGTAAATTGGTCCGCAAACACCAACGCCAAGAACTACAACCGAACCAGCTTCCCAATGAAGTTACACCTAATTTCATACCGGTCACATACAATCCATACCTTAAAGCAATATACGGAACAATAGCTAAGAAAAAGAATATCCGCATTGCCTATAGAAGATGCGCTACAATTTCAGATATATTACGGAACGGTAAAGACACTTCCAACAAGGAACGACTTCCGGGGGTATACTCCATCCCGACTATGGACCACAGAACTGACAGAAGCCTGGTCTACGTAGGATCCACGAAGCGCTCCCTAGAAGTAAGACTAAAAGAACACGCAAGTGATATTTTACACGCGAGGTCCACCACCGCTCTAGCTATCTATGCCTCAGATCCGGAAGTAGAACCTTTACTCAATCAAGCCAAAGTAATTTGCACAACTCAATGCGTACACCATCTTAGATGGCTAGAAGCTCTTTGCATATATATGGCTACTCTCAGAGAAGATAACTGCATCAACAACAAAGACGAAATCGCCCTGTCAACTGCATGGCAAGCACTCGTAAACAAGAACTTAAGATAGTAAACAGCCGGTAAAGGAGCGCATGCCTGGATGACGTCACCGATCCAAGCGATAGAATTCGGAATCGTATTCCAGTAGGATTTTATTCGAATTGCATTCGATTAACGGTCGTCAGTTACCTGAGGAAGAACTTAATAGTTCGAAAACGTTCGTAACGGTTTTTTAAGTGAAGCGCACCGGTAACAGGCTTTAAGTAAGTTTTTAATTGTCCTATTTGTTGTTATTATATATTATTCGGATATAACGTGTTAAATGGTGCTTATTCTATACTTGGTCAAGCATACAAATATTTACTATCTATGTCTGTAACACAAGTGTCCTGTGAACGGAGCTTTTCTACGTTAAAATTCATTAAGATCAAGTATCTCGCAAGAAAATCTAGAAGCTTTCGTGTTAATGTCAATGGAGAAGGATATTTTAAATGAAATAGATTCTGATGATGTCATTAATATTATTGCTGAACAAAGCAAACTTCTAAATAAAAAATTAATGTTCTAGACTTGTGCTTATTGCAATTTTTGTCAATGTTGTATTTTGAATATATTTAAATATAAATAGAAAAAAGTCATTTTTTTTTATTTATGGGCTGGGCCAGTAATGATTTTTTCCACACAGAAATTTTAAGGCCAGTCCGCCCCTGAACCCAATACGTTCTGAAGTAAGTTGCTAAGCAAACTTCTTCCCAACCGCCTGCTATTCTTTAGTTTAAACGGTGACATTTACTCGTTTTTGACTACAGTAGAAAAACCGAAAAAATAATTGTTGAGCGATAATAAATTTGATTTCTACTGTTATTATTAAATAAAACGTTGTAGGACACTCGTTTCAAAGCTTGTATCTTTCTAGCACTCTGTAAAATTAAAAATCGAGCGAATCTCGTGCCAGGAAATACAAGATTTTAAACTAATATCCTAAATATTAATAACTTCTGTAGAGACAATCTTTAGACAAAGACAAAAGTTTAGTTTTAAGTGGGTGTTTATATATTTGGCATGCACCATGGTTTTCTGCATTCTAACGGTGTCCTTCATTTTCCATTTCGACAAACTATAAAACTCTTCATGCACGTGCGCATTCGAACAGCTGCGGTCAATTCGGCACCAAATTAAAAAATTAATTTGTAAATATTTAGCGTCGAAAAACTGCTATTTTCACTTTAATCTAGCTTTTTGATATGCTTCTAGTCGAACTCAGTCAAAAAATTAATTTAATTATCATTTATTGAAGATTTTAATATTTTAATATTAGAAAGTAATTAGCATAAATTACATGGTGTCATGTCTCATCTTCGCTCCCGTTCAAGTTTATTGTTCTATACACGCGCCGATGTTTGTTTTTACTTCTGCTGGGGTTTTATTTCAACCTCGACCATTTGGTCACGCAAAGTGGGGAGACGGGCATCATGTGATCACGTACCTGACTTTTTACAAGTTTCCTTACCTCATTGCTAATTAGACAAAATATATAAAGGAACAACACCGGAGTGAAAATAAATTAAAACCAACAACTGTAGTGCCTTTGACCGGTGTGCTTCTCTCCTCTTTCTCTGTAACGTTTGCATTTTACAGAGAAAGAGGAGAGAAGCACACCGGTCAAAGGCACTACAGTTGTTGGTTTTAATTTATTTCCTTACCTCGAAAGAAACTTATATTTTTTCTTGATTTTAATTAACTTTTTTGATGGATTCTTATATCTTTGTATTATCTAAAGTTGCAGATATAAATGCGTAAAACTTTATTTAAAAAATTGTTTTTCTTATATTTTAAAATTCAAAAATAAATTAAATATCGGAAATGTTAAACTATAAGTATAGTGTGTTTTACATTATCAAAGCAAACAGATACAGCCAATTATTTTATAAACGTATTTATTATTTCAATTTTTATAAATTATTTAATTTGATGCAATGTAATTAATTAATTACTGTGGCGCATTAACATGGGCGTAGCCAGGAAAGGGCATGGGTGGGCACCCCTTCCCCCAGTTAACTTGGTGCCCCTCCCCAGAAAATTACAACTTCTACTAGGCCCCCCATAACAACGCGTTAATTAATATGGAGGCGAGACTCGATTCAATTACTTTTTCATTTCAGACGTTAATTACAGTGTTATTATAATTAATAAATCTATATAGGAATAATATCTGTGTCTAATAAAACAAAGCGATTATAAAAATGAAAAGCGTGCGTTCCATCTCGATCTTTTGTAAACAAAATTTTATGATTTTAATTTTTAAAAAATGAATTTTTATTTATAATTTCTGTAATTTGATCTATAAGAGCAAAAAACTAAACTTATCAAATATCAACTCTCTGTAAATAATTTTATCATTTACTTATTAATGTCAGATTTGTTAAATTTCATGGAATTGTATTATTTTTCAACTTGAGGGTAGTAGAAAGGCTTTGTATATTTTCTCCCGTGAAAGTAATAGACTCTGCCGGTTCCCCTCTGTGAAGGACAACAAACTGCTAAATGTTTAATTACATTGTTTTCATAAACTCTCTTCTCTGTCAGTTGTGGGGTCAAATGACTAACGAATTGTTTTATTGTATTCAGGGGAATAGATTTGGAGACTAGTATTACCAGTAATAAATGCTGTAATTTTATTTTTAATCATTTAAAAAATATTGATAAAATTACCAAATAAATGATTGGGTCACAATTACTAGTGGTATTGCTATATAACAGAAATGGGCAAATGAGACTCCGAGAGCCGCATGCGGCTCTTTTTGAATTTTATGTGGCTCTTGCTGAAAGTGTTAATTTCTGCTTTTTATTATTATTTTTACAGTTTTATTTCCACAATTTTGTGAAAATATGTTTATTTAAAAAATTCAATACTTGTTCTATATTATATAATAAAATCCAGGTACAGAACTGCGGCTCCCATGCATTTTGCAAAACCTACATTTCGGCTCCCACTGAACTTTTGCTTGCCCACCCCTGCTATATAATGAACATGCAACCCACTGATTCTGCCAGAAGTTGTTTTTCTTCTTCTTTTCTTCATAAAAAAAATGTAATTAATCAAAAAATGTACCTTGAAATAAATGGCATTTGAAATTTGGCATGTTATATGGAAACATATTCTGGTAGTTATGTTAATATTTCATTTGCTTTGCTGTGCAACGGTGGGAATTCTGTACGGAGCACATGAAAACTTAATGCGGGCCTGTTCTGGCTTAATGCAGTCTTACTGGTCACTTTTCTGGAGTATAAACTCAGCCTAACCATTTTCATATTTAATCTTATCAGTCCACTTAATAATCAATCTAATATCATATGCAATGTTATTGATACAAAATATGTGTTCGTTTGTGTGTTTTTTTAATAATGCCTGTTTTCGTTCATTTTAACACTATTAACTTTTTTAGCTTTTTTTCAGTGTGAACTCTCTTTTCTCACTTTTTTTTATTGCCATGACTGCTTTAAGTCCTGCTGACCATTTATTTAAGGATTGGTTCCATAATTGTTTTGTTCCAGATGTAGAAAATTATTTAAAAATGAACTTAGCATTCAAAGTCCTACTAATCTTAGATAATGCACCCTCTCATCCAATTGATTTAAATCATCCCAATGTTGAGATTACATTTTTACCACGCAACACCACTCTGCCATTGCAACCCTTGGATCAAGGAATCATAGTGACTTTTAAATCATACTATATCGGTAAAACATTTGAATTAATTTTGGAGAAAATAGATTCTACAGATATTACAGTCAGTGAAGTTTGGAAACAATTTTCAATTTTAAATTTTAAATTGTGTATAAATTATCGGCTTGTCCCTAAAAGAAATGCACCAATCAACTCTAAATGCTTCCTGGAAAGCTGTATTACTGGAAATGGTCAGTCAGGAAAATGTTGTTGAGCCAATTCAGCATGAATCTAACAACATAGTAACCCCTGCACACGCAATAGGAGGTGATGGATTCACTGAAATAACTGTTGATGATATTCTAGAATTAGTTATGGAAAACGAAATAAATGAAGCAGATTTGGTGACAGTTATCTTCAATCAGTAATGTTTCGGATATAATTCTGAAGATCATTTCAATGAAGAAACCAAAAACTTCACTCTGAAAGGTATAGAAAAATGTTTGGACATGGCAAAACAGATGGAATCTTACTTTTTAGAGAATGATCCTCTGCCGGAGAGAGTGGAAATATTTAAAAGAAATCTTCAAAATTGCTTAACTGCCTATCAAGAAATTTATAAAGATTTGCAAAGCAAGAGCAAACACTCTCTAATGACAGATTTTTTAAAACCTAAACCTACTGGAAGTGCAGTGGAACTTGTTGATGAAACAAGCTCAGATCTTGAAATAAGACCAGTCAAACATTCTCTAACAACTATAATAAGTGACGATGAGGACTGAATTTGTGAGCATAACATAATGTTATGCTCACTTTTTTATTTTGACTTGAAATCATAATCTTTTTAAAAAATGATGAAAATGTTACACCATTAAAGGCAGTTTATCTTTTTAGAACTGAATCCCAATTTTTGTATTAAGTTGGTATCTCCTATAACGCGATTTCCCACAATGTGGTATTTTCAAGGAACGTATCTACTGTGTTGTAGGAGGCCTACCTGTACATATAACTAGAAGATAATCCAATGTTAAGTGAAAGTTTGTTCTTCCTGGATTGTGATTGATGACTAAGAGACTTATATTAGTTAAAAGATGTTCATTATTTGAGTGAAAGAGGTAGGGACAGTGAAATTTTTCTTAATAAATAAATAAGGTGCTGTAGTCCACATTCCATTGTCTAATTTGAGTTACAAAATAAAATCATTTGCTGCACAATTTAGATTAAACTTTAATTATTTTACCATTTTTGGAAACCTATTTAATGTTGTAAACCTATTATTTTACAGTTTTTGAAAACTTATTTAATGACAGTGGTGGATATGAGAAAATACTTTGATTCTTGTAATATTCTTTTGGGTATCTGAGTTGCTACACTACCATCTGATTTATCAAATTTTATTTGGTGACAGTTTTGCCATGTTAACATATATAAATTAAATTTGATTATATGAACAAAAAATCTGTATAAACTAACAATGATATTTGAAATGAAATCAATTTCTCTGTTTACATTTATTAAAATTTTTTAATTAAAAAATATCTTAGAAATATGTTATGATGATATCTATTGATTTCTGTATATTCTTAACATCTGTTCACAAATTGCACAGTGTGATATAATACACACTTTATATAAACTGTAAAATTCATGTCATATAAATTTGATGAATTACTGATCTTAAGATATTAACTGCTAATTATTTAAAATCATAATAACTAATAAATTGTTCATGCCAGTATTAAAACATTTTATAATTGATATACAGTAGATCTGAAGATTTTGACACTTACTATTAGTCTAAATCTAATAGTCAAGAAAATGACAAGAAAGACTGAATTGTTTCATTTGGCAACTTATTTTGAAATTGAAATGTATAGTAATGAATCAAATTAATTTCAAAGTTCCATTTGTTTATTTTAAATCAATTACAAAGAGTTTTGTTGCCTATTATATGAGTTGGGAAATATACAAAAAGAATTAATTAATAAACTAATCTTAAAATCCTAAGAAATTTGTGATTCATTTATAATTAATGGTTATAATGAGTTTCCAAATTATTATTGTTTTGATTTTTTAGATGTTTGTTTAAAATGTATTAACAAAAAGTGTATTAAACAAAATATTTTATTCTCTTATGACTAAAGGTCTTCCAAGTCACGGTCAGCATGAATTGGCAAAACGACAATGCTCTGGATTCAGTGGAATGGTTAGTTTTTACATAAAGGGTGGTCTGGAAGAAGCCCAAACATTCGTCAAAAGTCTGAAATGCTTCACTCTTGCCGAGAGTCTGGGTTGCGTCGAGAGTTTGGTAGAAATACCGTAAGTTGTATTGGACATAATTTTTATTATTCTTATATTATTTTTAAATTTGTTTAATTTTTTTTCCTATTGTTTATGTTTGCACTAACAAGAGAATATTTTTCTAATGTAACATTTATAAAGTACAGATTAATCTTCATACAAAGAAAATTTTGGTTTTGGTGCTTTTTTCAAGAGCAGTAACAGGGAATACTATCAGTTTACAATCAGTTACAAATGAAATACAAACAATGTTTAAAATGTAGATTTTTTTAGTTAAAATTTTATAGTAACAAAATACATAATTTATTTACAATATCTTTTCCAAATAACACCTCTGATTAAAAATGCAGAACAGGATCAACAACACACAAAAGAAATACTACATGTACAAGTATACAATCTTCTTTTGCAAAGGCATTTCAAAGTCAAGGATGTATTGAAATCCAAGCTTTACAAAGTACTATGAATATTAGAGAAGACCGTTTTAGTATAAACTACTACGTTTTACTACAGCTTACTCCAATGTTGATTCTACGAAAAGTAGGTCAGACAAAGACCGTTAGACTAATGACGTAGGCTGTTTACTTTTTCTTTAAAAATTCGTTTATGAAGTGTGTAGTGCATATTGTTACAGGTAGTATGGGAAGGAACGTGAAGACTTGTTCCGTCCGGCAATAAATGCAATGCCATTAAAAAATTTAATTATTATTAATCCTCTGTTATAACAGTTTGTTCAATAATTAAAGCAGCAGACATATTTAAATAATCTTACTTATTAAATTAATTACAGTTAAACTTCAAATTGTTGCTAATATTCATCATTTGATTTTTGTTTTTTAAACCAGTCTACTTACCTTTACATTGTATTCAGAGATAAAACTTTCTTCTGAAACATTTAAACTGCATTACACCACAGCTGTATTTTTCAAGTATTTTATTTTTTGTAAAAAACACTGCATAAAATTGAACGTACTGACTTAATTACTTAAAGATTTAAAAATGCAAAAAAAATTTTTTTTTTAGTTCTCTAATGACACATCAAAGTGTACCAGAAGAGCAAAGGAAAGAAATTGGAATTACAGATAACTTAATTCGGCTCTCTGTTGGAATAGAAGCAAAAGAAGACATTCTGGACGATTTGAATCAGGCTCTGAAATGTGCTGTAAGTCAATTTTCTATTACATATTTAAACATTGGCAGGCAATGTTCGGGAGATAATAGTACAAAAGTTAAAATATAATTTACTTTGTTAAATTTAATTGGTCAACAATTACTACTAAATTTACAGACTCAAACACAAAATCAAAGATACCCTCTTACTTTAGGACTTGTACCAAGGAACACAAAGTCTACTCTTTCTGTACTAGTTGCAAAAATATTTGTCACCATTGTCAAAGTCGGGAATCGATCAAACCAATTTTTTCTCACTTGATATTATTTAGTTCATTAATCCTCTCATGATCCCCATGGTACAGTTCCTTTGAAATGTAGTGAAAAGCATTTTCTAAGACCTACAGGAGATCAGAAAACTTAACACAGTAAAAAACACATCCACCAAGTAACCTTAATTATTATTCCATTTTTACAGTCTCAGAATATTTTGACCCAAAGAAGACCTACATATATTGACAAGGTCAGTCCAATTTTTTTGCATTAAACATTATCAAATGGATGTATTTCTATAACATTTTTCACATTTAAACATTGCTATAAGTATACTTGATATGATGGCTAAGATGTATGAGCTCTCTTTCAAATTTTTTTTTAATAGTGCTTCTTAATAAAAGCAAAATACACTCGCAGCACACATCATCCCACTGATAAATTAAAAACAGAATTGAAAATAATTTTTCTTTGTTGATGAAATCGTAAGCTCAAACTGCATTACTTATGCCTTGATGAAATTTCAAAACAAGAATAACAGTCTTAGGAAGCCTCTGTTCTGCAATTTTGTCCAAAACCAATACTCTTTCTAAAAGTTTAAGACTACAAAAATTATAACATTTTTGAGTATTTTCTTATTCTTTTTCACATTACCACATAAGTAACAGTATATCAGCTTAAGAAAATACTCAAAAATGTTATAATTTTTGTAAATAGTCTTAAAACTTCAACTGAAGATACCCTGGGTTATCATCATATATGATTTTATGCAATATTCTTTTTGTCAACAAGAAAAAAGTGCAAAAATTATTTTGGCAAAAAATATTCTCAATTTTCTGTTGCAAAGTGTAGCCTTTTCAAGCATTAGGTCCAACCAACGGGCATAACAAAGGTAAAAGGCACCAGGCTACTTTGCCCCGATTACCACTCCAATGCCTGCAGTTTTTCCCATTGGCAACCAATGCCACATCATAGTTTCAAGTTATTAGTTTATTTATGGGAATGACAACATGACATTTTCCCAACGTAATCCCTGCCGTGTTATCCTCCATTTAATAAATTTCCCAAATTATTCGAAAACACATCAAAATATAACGAGGTGCAGTGCAGCAGGTTAAATGAATTTCCAGTATCTGAAGTTTGGCGTGCAAGAAAATTAGATCTGTTAATCAATTCGAAATTTCCTTTCTACTCGGCTTTATAATCTACATTACAAATCTGTCGCATTTATGTCACAGATGGTAATTTTGTTACGAACTGTAGCAGTCGTGTTTTTTGCAAGAGACAATTGTTTTGATGCACCATATACAGTTTTATGTCACACACTGCTCATCATTTTGTGTGCATTTAAAGAAAATATTTTGTTTAGTGAATGCAGAGTTGGCCACAACCATTTGAAGTATGTGTGTACCTCGAGCGGCATACTGTGTCTGTACTGTGTGTTACGTCCAAAATGTCTGTTTTGGACAAAACTGCAGAACAGAGGCTTCTAAAGATGTTTTTGCTTTGAAATTTCCAGTCAAACTAGAGTAACATTCTTCATGAAGAGAAATAAGTAATTTGCAAATGTTTGGGAACATTCGTAGATACAGAGAAAGAAAATTTTTTTTTTAAATACCTGAAGCCAATGGCCTTCCAAATGGTTTAACTTCTAAAAAATTGCAATTAGTATTAAAATGGTTCTGATATTTTTAAATCTTAAATAGGCATAACCCAGGTTTATTATGGTACCTATATAGCTGGTACGTGAAGTTATATCACTTTCTGGTATATTTTTTACCAAAAATGACAATGGTTCCAGCTTTTAATATAAGAAAACATCACATTAATCTTAAGAATTAATATTTGATTTTCTCTTACAGGAAAAGTTAGGACAAAGGAAGACCACTGTTTAACCAGATTAAAAAGAAAAAGAAAGAAAGATTCTAAATTGTATTTAAACTAGAAGATGGGGGCGGGCAGGTGGACAGAACTGGGGAAATACCTTTGAATTAAAACTACCGTTTTAGTCTCTGCATCTGTTCTATGGTGTTTTGACTTTTTCCATCTCGGCCTTCCCAGCCGTATATTAGGCCAGGCCGGGAAAAACCGTGTGTGGAGGTAAAAGCAATAAACTGCCATAAAAACGTACTTGCCGAAAAAGATGGCGCAAGCTTATTATTATTACGGGTTTTGGCATAACGCGATTTTACCTTCGAATACTCCACCGACGGAGAGTGGTAGGCACCAACACCTACCACCAAAAGAGAACTGTAACCTAAAATTGATAAGAAAAAGATATTTTGTCATTGAGCAGCATTAATTTAAAACGGGGAGAGAGATGGGCGTTAATGTATCGAAGGTGGTTATGGTAAAGAGGAAGAGGAGGACGGCAGAAAAGGGTTACTGCTTGAGAAAAGTCAAAATTGAGCCCTATACGACAAAACAAATATTGTTAAAAACGTGTCAATCTGTGACTTATTAATCAAGCTATTGATATATTATGCATATATTAATGCATATATTATTATTTATATATTAATATTTTTAAACGAGAAAGTAGATTAAAGAATTGAGAAGAGTTTTGAATCCAGTTCGGCGCAGTGTTGTGTTGCTGTTTTGGCAACCCTGGACAAAGCCATTCTTACTCGACGTTGCCGGAGTTTGACTTCGAGGCCTTCGGGGTTTCGGTCGTTCTTAAGCCAGATGCACACATGCGGCGCGGCATGAGAAAAGCGGCACGAAATTGACGTCACTTTTTCTCGCCGCAGACGTCTATTTCGTGCCGCTTTTCTCATGCCGCGAAAGTTGGTCGAATTCTATCTTTCGCGGCGGCCGCCTCCAAGACGTGTTTCTATCAGCCAATAACATTTCGTCTGGCAGTCACGTGAGAAAATACAATCACGTGGTGTTTTAATGGCGGAAAGTTCGACGTGGTTAACCGAGATAACTAACATCAGAATAATGAGGAAAGAATAATAAATTTAAACACAAATTCTACACAGATACAGTAATCATATATTATTTAATTCAAAGAACAAAACAACCGAATCTTACTCGAAATAGTATTCTTTATCGAGAGATCTTAATCGAAGAATAAGCCTATTTTGTACATCAGTTCTTTATCGATCCAACAAAATATCTCGGCAAGATTCTTGCCAATACGATATCTCTAATCCAAATTATTTATTCGAATCTTCGACGAAATCTTCTAGCTAAATAAAACGAGCCGTACAAAACAAAATTTGTAAACACGTGGATAGCGGAGCGTCGATATCGTTCGCCATCTTGAATACTGAACGCATTGCGCCGAAATGTAAACGGATTGCCGCTTGTGTGGTCTTGCTGCCGCGCGGCGAAGACGCGTTTGCGTCACCGCTTTTCCTTGCCGCGCCGCATGTGTGCATCATCCTTTATTCTTTTAGAGCTAGATTTTACCCAACCAATTTTATTGATATTCTTTCCCCTAGGCATTTTTTTCTGACAAAATAACGTAGAATTAAAAAGACTGGCCGATAAAACAAAGACGACCGTACTGTACGTATGTTAATTAGATGCACAATAACAATCTAAATAACGGGCCAGTTAGATCGTTACTTCCGATCCGATAATAGAACGTGACGTGGCCACTACGGAAAGATTTCTTTAAAAATTGTTATATAAGTGGCAGGATGTGGCTATCATTTTTCAAGTTTGAATTTAACAAAGTAAGTTTAAAATATGCCATTTGCTAAAATATTTTAAAATGCGACTCAAGGGAAATTCCCCGGCAGAGCACAAACGTCACCGCAACGTAAGCGTAGTCACCGATCCGAAATTGCCAAAATGTTTATTCTGTAGCTAATATATCCGTAAAATGAGTAGCCCATACTTTCCGTCTGACATAAAACAAACGTAATCAAAATTTCGTCCGATCGGACAAAAATTGCAAGGGTTACAAGGAATTCACACGTACACACATGCACAGAGGCATTATAAATAAAGCCAAACACTTTTAAAGTTACGGTTCGAACGGAGATGCCTACCGTCGACCCGTCTCCGATGGGTTCGTCCGTTAACGCTCCGAAGTTACGTGCGGCCGATAATTTTCAACCGAGGTCAGAAAAAAGCTATTATCGACTCCTTTTTCCCTCGTTTGGCCACGTGGAAAACGTATATTTCACGAACATTAGAAAATTACTTTATATCGGCTGTCTAACGTAAGCTTAATGTCGTTTCTTATATCTACAGACGAATCTAAATTATCGTATATCATAACACCTTTTCCAGTAATTGGTCGGAAAGTTGCCAACCCTTTTCAGTGGTGGCATCTGGCCCGTTCGATAGTTTAAAGTCATCCCACCTCCAACACCACGTTTCGACCTTCGAGGAGACTCGAGGGCACGATTACTAGATAAACCGGTAGGGGAGCGGAGCAGAATTTTCTGCCTAGAGCCAACTCTTGCTCGCTAGAAGCGCCGCAACTAGGATTCAGCGAAAAGCAGACCCAGTATATACAAAAATGTACATAAACCGAATACGTAAATCGACTTTTAAATATAAATTAAGACCTTTCCGAATATAATTAAATTCAGAAAAAGAAACTGTCAAACCTTTTTACAAAGTTGCAAGGCCACGATCCCTAATAATGACAAAAAGTTGTTTAAGAGAACAGAATTGCACCATTCATTTTTATTTTTTACATAAAAAAAATTACTTAAAAGCCTTTAAATTACTTTTCATTACTTTAAAAATGCGTGCATTTTCTCCTTCCCCAGAATATTTTTCTTCCTTTTTTTAGTATTAGAAAAAATTAGTTTATGATTTTCTAAATAAAAATTCAAAAGTTTCTGCAAAACATTTTCTCAATAAACTCATTAAAAATATCTTAAATTATTACAAAATAATATCGATTCGTTAATAATTTATAACAAAATTTTCGTGTAAAACAGTTTACAAAATCTTTAACTTACTGTATATTCAGTTTACAATATATTTTTAAAAAATTTAGTCTTAATTTCAAGTTTTTTTTAAAAGACATTTCAATATTCAATACGACTTAAGTCGAACGTATACAATATCATCCCAGACGACTACAAGTACTGTACCCTGGTATATATTATTTTGACACTGCATTAAAAATATTAGAAGAAGCTTATAGAGTAAGCCGGTGGGGTGATAACACCAAAATTCCATAAACGAGTCAGTTTCCATTTTTATGCTATGAATTTCATAAATTCATGGCATAAAAAACCAAAACGGAGAAAATATTCTTTAGAGGGAAAAACAATATTTTTAACCGATAAGTTAGAAATGGATAAGAAAGCGAAAGTGAATGATTTCTTAAAATAAACTGCTCCGGTGTTAGAACAATTAAAGTTTAAATAAATATAGTGTAAACTTCAATATCCAATTTCCAATGTCTACATAAAGGTATCCAAAATTTTATTACGGTTGCGAGTTTAAGCGGAACAACTTTTTTGCCAAATATCGTTTCTGCCTCTTGCAAAAAAGTGATCTTCGAATGACGTAAAAAAAATGTACTTAGGCACGGTTGTTATAACGGCAAGACATTTTCACATTCAACTTTCTAGAAATCCACAGATTTTAAATTCGCGTGTTTCTTCGTAAAGACCGAAGATTTCGGCATTTTCTCTTTCAAAAGAATGATCTGGAGACTAATCGAAGATCGTCGGTTACAAAAAAAAACTCAAAATAAAAACGATATAAAAACCCCTTTAGAAATACACACGTGCCAACGTAACTGACTAATTTCGCCTAGCGGATGGACGATCGGAACGTTGCCCTATGAGAAGCAGTCGTCCCTAGCACGAAAACAAACTGGTCGAGGAGCTGCTATTGTTCTCGCCCTTCATCTAGTAACCGTGCTCCACGGCACCATATAATAATCCGATCTCTTCTAACTTGTCATTTTTGTACGTTTTCCAACAGTCCGAGTAGATTACACTACCTTCTGTTATGTTCTCTTATTGCATTAATCAAACTTTTAGCCGAACAGGGCACGGTGACCAAGTGTAAGTTCGCCGAAATGGGGGGAGTTTTTATTCCCAACCGTCGGGATGGCTAAGGGCTATTCGCATGTGGGTGGCGGTTTTGAGGAGGCAGAAAAACAAGCGTTTCACATAGAAACCGTTTATTTTAGTCGAAAATGCTTACATAAATTTAGCAATGGTCCTTGAGTTCAGAGCTTTAGGTTGTTTTCGGTTTCGGTCTGGTCCTACGCTGGAGGGGCCCCGTAGCAACGTCGAGTTAAAAAGTTCGAAATTCTGAAGAAACAGTGCACAAAAGATGAACGGAAACACCACTATTGGAGGTAAATGAACACAACAGGTAGTCTAGAGGAAGCTCTTCTGTCCTTGACATCGGAGGCTTTATAATTTTCTCGGGATCGAATCATCGCTAATTGACTAATTCTTCTCCTCCTCGCTTCCCAATTGGTATCCCACCTGTCTCCAGGTGTAAATGGAGCTTCGTTAGGTCGCAGGAAAGGTCGACAAAAGAAGGTTTATCCGACACCGTCTTTTAGACTATGATCGCGTTTAATTGTTGACTATGACACCTACGCTCATTTTGATATTTTTTTCTTTCTAGTTTCATTTTGCTTTCTAAACTGCGTCTTAAATTTTTAATATTTTTCTTTCTAAATTTTCTTTACCTAAAATTTTGTTTTTCCCGTTACTCTTTATGAGCGTCGACATCAAAGTCCGGTGTCTCCGACTCGACACTTATAAAAGTTATAATCTTAGGGTTTGACTTAACAAACTTGTACATATCCCTTTTGGGGGGCTATTTCCGGGCCTCACACCAAGAAACACTATCGACTGGCGGCAAATTCCGCCGAATACCCACCGCTGCGGAAGAACGCGTCCGATATGTTAAACAGACTTTCGTCCACCTCTACAACTTTGTTCGAACCGCCCATTTTTACCACGTGTGGAGAAATTAACGAATTGGCACGTACAGTACCTCAGGTATAATAATTATGCCAATCGACAGTCGTACTAGAATTAATTCGTATCTGCAGTTGACAAAATAAATACAGTAGAAACTCGATTATCCGGACTAATTGGGGATGAAGGTAGTCCGGATAAGGGAAAAATACAGTCTAACTCGTTTATAACGTCATCCATGGGACCGGCAATTTTTTGACGTTATAACCGAGTGTCGTTATCTGCGAAGTCTCTTATTATCATAATAAATTCATTATCATACGTATAAAAATGCAAACTACATGTTTAAATTAACTTTATTTACATTATTATGTCTAAGTTTACATCGATGTAATTAAAAATTTCAAAAATTACCTTTCATAAGAAATTTCTATTTGTCTTAAGTTTCAATAATGGCGGAATCCGGTTTTGAGAATAATGTCGAATCAAAAGGCAACAAAAGGTTAAACTAATGTATGCCAATTAAAAATAATTCAACTATTTCTTTATAAACTATTCAATGTAATATGTTATATTAAAAATAATAGAATATTTAACAATTTAGCATAAAGTAATTTAAAAATGAGTACATAATAACCGATCGTCACGTCATTAAAAGTGTAGCAAATCAGCAAATTTGTAAAAATTTTTTTTTTGGAACAATCCGGATAATCGAGGTTGCACTGTAAATCCAAGAGCAATCAAAAAAGAAATACGAACCGATTTTGACTTCTTTTCACGGCACGAACGAATGTCGCATCTTCGTTTTGGTGCTTGGGAAGTAGTGAAATACAAATTCGTTTTGTGACTGCTCGAACAAAGAAGTTGGGCACGTATGACACCTTTAGCTTGGAAAAAACCAATTGTTCTTTGGCAATTGCGAAATCCACAGGCACTCGCGAAAGAAAAATCAAGACATCGAAAAAACAATATTGTAAGGAACCAAGTCCGAGCGTTATTTTTATTTTACTTTTATTTTGCTTATTATTCTATTTTTGTTTGGGGCTTATGTTTTGTTAGGACGAAGGTTTCCTCACCATTCACCTTAAGTATTTAAAAAGAGAAGAAATAAAACCCAACTCACCGACGAAAGAAAAGCGCCATAGGACTCACGCACATTTGCGCTCCCCGAGCGGCAAAAGAAAATAGGTCCGCACCGAGAAGAGGGGGGGGAGAACCCACAAGCACGAAATAAAACTCGCTAAACCTTAAGTAATAAAAACGTCCCGGAAAGAATTGTAAAAACAAATAATGTAAAAGGTTAGTGAGTAAACTGTCGGAAAAAGGGCTGCCAGACGATGAAACACGTTATTGTTAGCATTTAAGTATGTAAATGAGGGGAGTGACCGCATTCAGAATTGTGACGTCACCTCACACTATAAATCCCGAGTCTCAAGTGAAGACGGAGAGGTGAATTCTGATAGCAACGAGCTTGGTGAGCTTCGCAGCAGTAATAGAGAGGTGTCCGATAGGATCTCGAATAGTTCCAAGGTGATTTGAAGTGATTCGAATTTGGATCGACAGTCTGAGAAAGTCTTGAGAGTTTGAGGAAATAGGTTCCGAGTATATTGAGGTGACGATTAGGATCTCTAGTTTATAAGAATTATTGTTATAAGTTAAGCTTTTGGTTTTGTCGGATTCCCAAGGGGAATAGAGTTAAGTTAGACATAGATTTGAATCGAGAATTGTCGGGTTGACTTTGTTGAATTTCTTAGAATAAATTGTTGTTTGATTTTTACTAAATATTGTACATAGTTATTGCTAAACGATTAATTAAATCTTTTGGTTTTTTTCTATTGACAAATATTGTCTTTATTTAATTCGGTGCACGCTTAAAGTCCAGGCCTGGCACGCTAACGCGAATCCGAGTAAAGTACCCGGTAGGTTGACGGTTGTTTCCGACACGGTAGAGTCGGTAATCGTTGTAAATTAAAATAGTACTTTACAATATTACCGTTAACATCAAAGTGTCTAAGTATGTTTTTGCATGGCTTCTCCAGAGAAACGTAATTTACATATTCACACGACGTTAAACGAGGCATCAAATGAGACGCATTAATACGCAAAGTAGTTTAGGAATTTAATGTAAATTTAAATTGATCCTTATTTAGGATTTTTAATCGTAAAACACGAAACATCGTGTTATATGCATAGTATACATCTAAAAAGTGACATCGAACGGTATAGAATGAAATCGACGCGAAATTATGCAAATCATTTTAGCAATTTAACACGCGTCGTCAGCTCTTGCATTTCTTACCCATCCACTTCTGTCATTTTAAATCGAGTTTAAATAAAATGGAATTATTTTGTCCGGTATTGTTTATTTAACATATCCTAGAAAATCTGTTGACCTTTTTTTCTTTTATAGCCAGTGAGATTTTTCATCCTGTACTCAACACTTCACACTACGTGTTGGAGGAGTAATTTCAATCGTATTATTAATGATTTCTTTAAGTAACCTATTTGTTTTCTTTGTAACTTTATTACTTTCGGACTCAGGGGCCCCTGGGTCTGTAATCTAGTATTGATTCTGTTTCTTAATGGGGGCCGCCAACATTCTTCTGGCTCAGGGCCCCTTACGTTCTAAAGACGGCACTGTATGTAATAAGTTGTTGAATTTTAATTCTCATAAAGTTTTCTTTATTCGTTCTTGGTCGGCCAAGAAACTCGATGTTTCGTCGTTATTATTTTTCAATCTGTAATAAAATTTGATCGAGTTTTTTAAATAAAAAGGAAATACTTGGAATCTGTTCGTCCGACGTCCAAGCGCGTAACCTGGCACCGATCTTTTTACCCCTGAACAATCTACGGAGAAAAATTCTACGAAAACGTTCCAAATCGAATAAATAACCCTGTCTCCAGAGAGGACTGGCATAATATATTGACGAGTTTATCCAAGAGTACAATTTCGTACGTGAGTTAATATTGGTAATCTTAAGCGAAGAACACAGATAAATCACGTCATCGATTAACAGTTTAACTCTGGAGCTGAATTTGTTTAGATGACGACGAAACTTTCCATTCCCAGAAAATATTATTCCCGAATAATTTATTCGTTTACCAATTCTAATATTTGGCCATCCGGTGAATTCGTTTTTCTTTTTTCGATAGTTTGATATTATTTTTAATCATAACAACTTTAGACGAATTATCGAGTTCTAATAAAAAAGCAGAATTCGACATTTTTAAAATTATAAGTGTTTTCTATGGAGTCTAATAAAGAAACGGTAGAATATCGACCATACAAGGAAAACAAAGTTTTTCGTAATTAATATAAACTCTATCGGTTGTAAATTTTCTCCGGAAAGTTTTAATAATGGGCCAAAAAAAAAACCTGATTATTTAATGTATCTTTTAATAACATCACAATCCGGAGAAATATATACTGATGTGAAGCCATCATTCCCCCCCCAAAAAAATTTTATTATTGTATATATCTATGAGAGTCCGAATCGATCGATGAAACAAAAGATTTTAAAATTCTTATTTTATATTATTTTATTCATTTTTCTTTGTTCTCTGTACAAATTTCGACATCGGAAATAAAATTCGGAAACAAAAGTCGAAATTTTTCCACCGGAGACTGACTATTTCCTTTCCCAAAGTTTGTTTCCTCTCCCCGCAGAACTCTTATCTGAGACAGGGAGGAACTTGGGACAACTTTCGCTAATTGGCGGACCAAGTAACGTGACAAGAAGAAATAAAGAGAGGGGCCAGAGATCCGAGAGTTCGTTCGTTGTTCCGGTCTCACCCCGAACTCGAAATCCTCCGGTTCCTAAAGACGTCCTGCTTCCGCCGACGATCCTATTATCCACGCCGTCCGCAACTCGATCCGTTCCTCCGACGATCACCTATACGAGGTATGACGACCATTACTATGTAAGCTCTCTCGGGTTATTAATACGTATTAGTACGTAGGGGCGCTATAGTCATACTGATGTTCAAGGGCGTCGCCAGAGGGGGGCAGAGGGGCAGTTGCCCCTCCCTAGACATGCGAAAAAAATTATTTAAATGCTAAGTCATTTATTGCCCGATTTATAATTCCCGCGCGAAAAACCCAAGAAGATTATGTTTTAATTAAAATAATCTTAAGCTACTTAAAATTTATGAATCGTTTTTATTTTACCTACATACAATTCATATCCTCTATCAATTTATATTATCTTGCCCCCCCTGGCCCATTGGCTGGCGACGCCCTTGCCGATGTTAGCCTTTGTAACCAATCGCTTTAGTTTGTTAATAAATTTTGTTTGTTGTTTAACTGGTATCCTTTATTCGAGTACCGCCTCCGTCTTATCGACAAACCCGTCATCTTACTCCACTCGACCTGACAATTGATCACTTAATCCCGACACTTCGGGATATCAGATAAAAACAGCCATCCGTGACAGAGGGCGGGTCTCTCCCCGACCTGTGAGCCGAAATAAAGGAGCTACAGTACGACTCCGTCTTCCTCCTGGCGTTCTCACATATCTATCTGTATATTATATATATGTAAGGTGTGTGTAAGTGACTAAACTACAAAATTCATCGGATTTGTTTAAATTAATTATTGTTTTTTTCGTTTTTTTTGTAAAATTTGATATTATTTAAAATCTGTATTACACAGAAAATCAAACAATGGTAATCTGTGTTTAAAAACAGAAAAGCGATTGAATGTAGAGCGATATTGAAGCGAGATATGGCAATTTAACAAATCATGCAAAAAATGCGTGGCACGGTGAAATACGTTAATCAATTTAAATGGCTGAAGGATAAAAAGGGGAGTATTTCTGTCTTAATACGTTTATTAAACAAACGAGGATAATCAAATACAGTATTATTATTTAATTATTTAAATTATTATAGCTATTTGTTACACACTGGTTTTAAATTGCATTTGTTCTTTTTCAGTTTTTAATCTCGGAATTTCTGTTTTAATTGTTACTTATTACCGTTTGTAATTGAGTTTTAAAATGGTTAATGTCTTAACGTATAATATTTAATTCGACCTTAATCGAAGAAATTTGACCGACCACTTTCTCATTACTACAAATGATTAAATCATCTATTCTGGACCGTAGGACTGCAGTCGAGATGTCTGCACGGTCTTCGATCGCTAAATCTCGAGAAAAATTGATATTAGTCGTCTCACCCGATGCAGAGTTTCCCTCCGTAAATTCAGTCATCGGTTTCTTATTCGAGTTACAACAGATTGCTTCCGAAGAATGCCATTTTCTACGGAGATCTTTTTAAAGGACCCGGATTTAGCTCTATTCCAGAAATAATTAATAACAACAATATCGATTGGCTCTTATTTAATATAACGAAGTTAAGTAAATTATAAGTCACTTTACACTAGATGATTTTTGATTAAGTGCCCGGTTTATCGACCCACGGAACTCTGTGGTTAAGCCAAGTAAACGACTTAAATATTAAAAAAAATTATTGACTACAATAAATAATTTCTATTAATAACTGAATAAAGTTAAACAAAAGCAAGTTCCTAAATTTTAAGGAAGTTCAAACTTTTTATTTTTACTTTTATCTCCAGTACAATACATTAATTAACAAATAATTGTTCTCGTTCTCGGTCGAGGCACAAATTCGAAACATTGGCGATCGAGTCTGCTTCTTTTCCGGTGACAAATGAACTTAGAGATGCCAGGGGAATACCTGTCGCGGGAAAAATTAAAATTGTTCTTCCGACTCGGAAACTTTTTAAAAACATTACCGTGGCAAATATGGGCAGTCCGCGGTGCACGATTTGGCAAAAGGCACTTAGTAATTCTTCAAATATTTCCGTATTATTCCCCTTTGAGTACTTCCAGATCCGTCACCTTGAACGTAGGTACGGCAACGTATTACGGCCATTGGTAGTGTCCGAATTTAATTTTTATCCACGCCGTGTTGGATTATTTTCTAGTATTCGCGGTTAGAATTCACTCGCCCGTCGTTTGTTATGGAAGAAAGCTCCAATCGGATACTTCGTTGCGTCACTACCTTTGGCCTCGACACCGTACGGAGTTTATTATATTCGAAACGCGTGCCTAGTGTAAAAGTGTGCCAGGGTCCCCGATTACCATTTCTTCGGTGGGAGTTTCGCTTTACTTCTTCCTGCGAACTCCAAGTTTACGCACTTCCCGGTCCGTTACACCACGCTTTGCTTTTTAATAAACTTTGTATAATCTTATATTTGTTACATAAACGAGAATCGAAAGGGAGTGACGAAAATTCATTTTCGGAATTAAAAAACTCCGAAATTCTTTTTCACTCGGTAAATTTTACAGGAGAAAAGACTACGGATTGATAAAAAGGGAAAATTTTTTATTGATTTTGCTGAATACATTGCAAAAGACAAAATAAATACATTAAATAAATCAAAAACAAAATGGAAATGATCACTTATTAAACATTTTGAGTCAATTAAGAGGACGTAGCTTCTATGTACAACGGATGGGAATTAACTGCCAATTTAATTTTCGAAACGGAGAAGGAATTTCCAGTTAGCCTTGGCTTTTCCGTTTGCGCCAGTGGGGCCGAAATTTCAAATTTTACATTTTCATCTTTCATCGAATAAAGACGCGAGACAAATGTACAGAGGGTGCGTCCGAGGTCTGGGTCCCGTTCTCCCAAAGGAACCACCCAAAAAATCCTCGTTTTACGACCGAGCCCTTCCAAGACGGTGGGCCGAGGGCCTTCTGATACCGGGTAAACTAGAAAATACGGTGAGAGATAAGAGCACCCTTATTCTTTTAAATAAAAAAGTCAAACCGGAGTAGAGGTGTGTTCTTTATCGGGTCAAAGTTTAGCACGTAGTCGCCTTATAACCCGAAATGTTTTCCGACAGATTGGTACGGAGGAGTGATCATTGCATTTAGTTACTAATAAGTCCACTCGACCGCCGGTCGAGTCGAGAAAAGTCGACGATACTAATAATAAGAACAGTGACGGCAATAGTAAAAATAACAATCCCCAAATTAAACTGGAAACCGAAACGAAAGGTTAAAACGCAAAGTTTGGAAGGATGGGTCCCGCCGGACGCTTGTTTTAAAGTATAAAATTACAAAACAAAGAGCCGAGCGAATGAAAAACGAATGTTTTCGAAAGTTTGTTGTAAAATAAATAAACCCGGGAACCGGGCAGTCCCACCAAACTCCGGTTTTCCGACGTCAGTACATTTGGACTTGAGAAGGCGGCGGAGGCGGAGGCGGAGGAGGAGGATGCTGATGGGGCGCTCCCGTCTGGTAGTAGCCTTGTTCGTAAGCTAAGAAAGAAAAACGTCCACCCATGAGTTACTCTTATACGTAAACATAAATAAAATTTGACCGTACAAAATTTCCGTCTTTATTGGCTACCGGGTAGCCGGTTAATTAAAACTAAAAATAATACGGTAATAATTAAAACTCTGCCTTTACACCGAAACCGAAACCAAAATTAAAATGGAATCGATGGAAAGTTAATATTTGGGAAAGTGTGGAAAAATACCGGTTGTGGGTCTGGATGAATTGGGTTATATTCCACGCAGGGAGTCCCAGTCGACTCTCTATTTGCAGCACTTCTGTAAAGTTAGTTTCGGTTTCGGTAGCGACAGAACATTTTGCTTTTAATATATAACATAGATTTATAACGACCAAGGCCGGAAACAAGTGAGGCCACAGAAGAGAGTAAAAAAAGGAAGGCGTGTCTCTACCGGTGCCTTTCTTTACTTCTAGAAGAGACTACAGATCCGTAGGGCAGTGGCCCCTCCGTTGCATCATTAAAAGACAACGGTTTAATACGGAATCGACGGTAAATGCATATTAATAATAGAAGTCGAAATAAGGAACGACGTTTAAGAACCCAAGGTTTTGGCTAATCGAATCCTCTTATATCGACGGTCCCCAAGTAAATAACGTCGACGAGTTTATTCCTTTCGGTCAATTTACGAAAACGGATAAAAACTAATTATTGGAAAGAGAAACTTTGGCACGTTCTTACCCCACGGCAGTTACGCTGGCATTGGGAAATTAGGCCGACAAAACGAAACGGGTAGTGGAGGATGTCGATTTTGGTCCTACCGACCGGATACGGGCTGCTAAACTTTCGCCCGCTTAACTTTTAAATAGGACCCGGTTCTCCACGAAAGTCCCGTGTACCTCGCCCGCCCGTCGCATTGCTGCACCCCAGCAAAGTAACAACGTCATTGTGGCCCGTCGAGAAAATGCAAATGACCGTGCCAAAGTTTTTGTAAGAGGCGATTTAGTGTAAAAATACAACTTTCACTACAAAACGTGTTTTTTACTTCTTAAATGGACGTGAAAACGTTGTAAACTTAAATAAAGACAATTAAAAGCCAGTTATCCGCAACCAAAAATCTAACAAAACCTTCTCCGTCCAGTCTGTCTGTGTTTTTAAAACCGTTTGGCCGCCACGTGGTCTTCTCTACATTACTGATGGGAACGAAGAAACTACAGGAGTCCGTATCTGGTGGAGGCTGAAGCCGTCCCCGGTCGATACCATCGAAATTGCTGGACTCCACATTCCGCTTCCGTTTCGCGGGTCTATTTTTCTAAATACACCTCTATTATTTGACAGGGGCGTGAAAATTTTTTGTTCAAATAATCTCTTTTATGGTGAAATCCTTTTGTGAGAAAGTAAGGCGATCCGAATTAAAGCCGTACAAAATTATTTATTCGAATTTAATTGTGAAATTTTTGTTAGATTCGAGACTGACCGACGAATATGTAACCTTTATGACCTAAACCACGGATGGGCAACCTTTTTCTATGTAAAGGCCTCATTTTAAGACTTTTGAACTGATGCGGGCTGCATACAAGAGAAAGAGAAAAAAAAAATGTTGGTAAATCAGAATTATTTATTCATATATAATTATAAATTAGCACAGGTATACTTAATTTAGCTTCTGGAACTAATGTAAACGTAATATATTGGAAATATTTGGTTAAATATTCGTCACTGCTAGTTTTAAATTAGTTTCCATGTGTCTGTTAGCCGGTTTCTGTTTTAATTTTTACTAAATTCATTGCGGGAAAAACTATACACATACATAAGTTGTAGAAAATAACGTTTGAATTTTTGCTGCGTACTTCCTTAAGCTGGGAAATTGATATATTTATTCACATTTTATGCGTCGCGGGCCGCAGGTTGCCCATCCCTGACCTAAACAATACCTTTCGTGGCCGGATGGCCGAGCGGTCGAGATGGCAGCCTACTGCCGTAGGAGAACCGGAAAATGTCTCTGGACGGGTCAAAAAATCCCAGGGGTTTTTCGACCCGTCTAGGGATACGTCGGGCCCCGTCCCTCGCCATCTAGCCGTACCCATAATGAGCTGGCTAAATGAGGCCCGCTCATTTAGGTTTTTTAAAACTTTAGGTAGACTTTTTTAGGTTTCGCTATTATTCAGGTTTTTTTAACTCTGTCCTGTGGGCAGAGAGTTAAAAAAAAACCTAAATAATACCGGAGCCTATATATACACTTACACGAAATAAGTTTTGCCAACAAAACCGGGTTATAAATATTTCGAATAATTGTCTGATATACGGCAAACTCGATACAACTGACTTGGAGTACCAGCCGATTCCGTCCGTCGTGACGATATTACAGACACGGTCCATAATATCGTAACGGACGTGCTGGTTACAAATTCTAAACGCAGTATTAAAGATACGGTTCACGGCCAATTCACATTGAAAAATATGGGAAAGTTTCCGTTTGCAACGAGTTGCACTAACTCGGGTTGCACACGCGGCAACTGGCAATCCGGGTGCAACTAACAGGCGGCACATCCGGCACGGTATTGCGTCGTCGCAACTGGACCACCGAATTGCATTGAGTACCGTTTATGGACGAATCCCGCTTCTGTATGTGGAGAAATGGCGACCGTGGAGGGATGGAGCGTATTCCGGTGCACATTTCCGGTACTCCGACGACGGACCGGACGTTGCACGAATTGTGGGGCCCGTGGTTCGGTCGCACCCGACACGGTGTTTCGGAAATACAATGCCCGACTGCAGGTCGCGCGACAAACTCTCACCAACCCGAAGAGAATTCGCGTCCTTCCTTGGTCGGAAGCCTCACCCAATCTCTCTCTCATTGAACACGCGTGGGACCTCGTCCGACGCGTGTTCAATGGGAGAGAGAGAGAGATTGGGTGAGGGGACCACCGCTATACCATAGACCAGGGGTGGCCAACAAGTCGATCGCGATCGACCAGTCGATCGCCAAGCCAATTTTGGTCGATCGCTAGCAATGTCTTGACTTAATGTATTATATTTGTAACCGAACGCAACTGTATGCATGCAGTTATGACTCGACTCATAAGCAGTGAGTGCACTTCGTACTGAAACAGTGTATAAACATAGTTTGTATTTCACACTTCCCCCTCCCCATTTAGACTATGCCTATGACAACAAGTCGATCGCGACACATTTTTACGATAAAAAGTAGATCTTATGTGCACAAAAGTTGGCCACCCCTGCCATATATGACACGCGAGGGACCATAGACGACACGCGTGCCGCAGTGGACACGACTTTACGACGGACACCTCGGGCAATCGTTAATCGCCTCGTTGGTAGTACGCTTTGCCATATTTGTTACCGAATAAACAAGTGTCTATTGCATATATTTGTTCTTTTAATCGTACGCTTATGTCTCTCACCTCTAACGGCATTGGCCTATATGGCCTTATTCTTCGTGACGCTGTGATTTCACTTTTTCGGGAGTGCGTATTCGAATCCTGAGGTATCTGTTTGAGCATTAATCTAAGGGTGTTAAAATTTTATATTATCACTGGGTCCGAAGACGGTGTATGACAGGCCAGGCCAGGCGGTCAATGGAACAGTCGACTCGGGTTAAGATTCTGAAAAATTTTGTCAGAGAGCGGTGCAATAATCCACGCTGGACAAAATGTTTCCTTTTTGTCGTCCCTGCTCTTTATCCCGGTAGCCGGGCTTTCGAAATTCCAATGGCCGCTTCTAAAAACCTTCGACGTCAGTCCCTTTTGCAGTTTCTCCCACACGAGAGGACCGCTTAGAGAAAAACTGTTACTGTTGACCGTATCCATTCATTTTGCCCACCTTTTTTCCGGTTTGGGATGCGCTCCTCCAGCACCCACACACTAAATATAATTAAAACTAGAGAACCTTACGTACCGCACTATGGTATACGTACTCCACTGTCGTATTAATAAACAGTTTTATCTAATACAATTTAAAACAGATTTTAAAGTTTTTGACGATGGCTTTAGACTTAGCGGTAGTTTATTTTATAAACGTGCAAAAATAGCCCAAAACGTCAACGGTCATTACGGTAAACAGACATTGGTTAGTATCGGGTTATCTTTCGTACGTAATTTAATTAAACAAATTTCTAAAACAAACATCACTGCAATTATTAAAAAAATATCATCACGATTAATTCTTTTGTTCTTTTTTGGTCGATTTATCATCCAATTTCTAATTTACTAATTACCTATTTACCGTGCCTTTGACTTTTTTACCGCCCCTTCTCCAGCTATAAAAGCTCGCCGCGTCTTCTCTTTTTCCCCGTATTTCGGCAGCCGTTAGTTAATTCGAATTCTTGTCTCGGATAATAAATGATAATAACAAATCGGATAAGTAGGATAAAGAAGCGTAGTGTGTGCGACAGTTTTTGGAAAATTCCTGCCGACCGTACATTAGCGAATCTACAATAAACTAGGAATAATAATAAAGTTTAGTGGTAAAATTTGGTTGGCTTTACAGCCAAAATCGTAAAAATTTGTATATTGCGGATCAAAATAATATAATAAAATACAACAGAATATCAAAAACCAACTTCTAGACTTCCGGACTGTTTTAATTAACAACGACGAGAACAAACCCTGATTTAGTTTAAGCCAAAGTTAATTGGAATTGTTGGATTTTAATATTCGAGCTACTTTTCAGGTGGTAAAATTAAGTGTGGACGATATTATTGTTGACATCTTTAAGTTATCGAAGATAGCCGACAATTTACTAATCGGGCATTGTTTGCATTGACAAAACCGAGGCATCTAATGATAGAAAAAGTATCAATTTCTTGTCAGGAATATTTTGGCAATATCATATATTACAAGTGCCGGCATTAAATGATGTAAATTATAAATTTATAAAAAGTAAATCGGCATAATAAATTTATAATTTGTTACGTTGATGTCCTTTTTAAATTTAAATATTAAAATATTTTAAACTATTATATTGATAATTATTTGGAGACAAAAGCTAGACTCCCAACCACGCAGAGAGATAAATGAAAACTCTGCAAAAAGAATTAGACATAAGTAATAATTGCAAACAGAAATCGACCAAAACAATCACCTAGAGCAGTGATTCTCAATCTTTTTTTCGTCACGGTACACTTTTAATAATTTAAAAATTTGGCGGCACACACAGTTACTTCGGTAAGTACCGCAGGACGTCATAACAGTGATTTTTAAACGCGGTTGGTTATTTAGGTCACATTGTCTAAACGCTTTGGTAACTACCGGCAGTTACCGGTAACACCGGTTACAGTTTCCAAACGCGCCCTAGGAAGGCAGAACCTATTGAACTACTTGTCTGACGTCGCTTATGTACGGGTATTCGCCGTGGCTGTACATTTCAAACATCTAGCGGCACAGTGGTTGAGAATCACTGACCTAGAGGCACCAAATATGCTCGTATTCTATCAAAATTCTACCAAAGAAATCAAAACCACGTTTTATTTTTAAAGATGTAAACGAAACAACTATTTTTACATAATTCGCAACTCATTTAACTTGAATTTGTACAAGTTGTTTACTTTTTGAGTATTAATAAGGGAATTATATAATTTAAGCAAAGAAAAGCTGGCAACGGGCATCGTAAACGAGAGGTGCTGGGAACCCCTTATTTACAAAGTTAAAGTTATGTATGGCAGTTTTGCATTATTAGTTATTATAAAAAGTTAAAAGGCTTATTTTGAGAGATAGGAATGAGATTTTAAAAGAAATTTGTAAATGTTAATAAATAGTGAAATTTTCATTAAGTCTTACACCACTCGAAATATGACACGTGATCACTTTATCTCCCCACCCCGTCGACCTTTAATCACCAAAATTTAATAGCATCGTTGTTCCATATACGGAAATAATCATTCCAAGATTCAAATTTTATGGTTATCCAGTCCCAAGATATAATGTAAAACAGATTTATTTATATTTTTGGGCTCGTGGAGTGTCAAAACACGAACGAATGGGGGAAACAATGCCCGGGAGAGTTTGACCCATCACCATACTTTCCCCGTTACATTCTATAACTGCGAGTAAAGTAACTTTCAAACTGTCAGATTACACGTTTTATTTCAAAATTTTTAAATTTTTTACAGACAGTTTGCATCTAGCGCTTGGATGGTAACCACTTTACACATTACTATAACACAATATTGCAAATCGTAGAAAAAGTTTTTATTGTAGTCTTTGGTAAATCAAAAGACTTTTAAAAGCTTTGAAAGTCATCCACCCACCTCCCAATGTTCCCTTTCAGAGTAAAAATAACTTTGCTATTATCTTCCATCTAAACGTTTCAAAGTTATTAACAAAAATTAATTATCGTTTAGGTAATTATCACCAGACTACAACAACTGTCTACCTTCGACATTAAATTTCTAACTTAAATTTCTAATTTCAAATTGGCTCAAAAACAGTAATTTCATTATTGTTTTGATTTTTAACATCAAACTGGTTTACTGAAAGAGCAAATTTTAGGAAAAACATACCAAAAACAAAATAATAAAATTGAAGGGGGCCGAATGTATTCTTTTCGCGAATTGGCAACAGGCATGCTCGAAATCCCATTACCCTATTCTCTTATCTGTAAATGCCTCTGTTACGAGGAATATCTAATGTTAAAATCTAATGCCGTGGAAATTTGTGGAGATCACGCAATCCTTATTCTCTTTTAAGGATGTCGATCAATTGCGTCTTACTAATGCAATAAAAGGTCGAATTATAAATAAAGTGTAATAGAAAACTTATCATGTAAACAAAATTTCACGTATTAATAAATAATAAACAACCAAAACCCGCCCTCTGTCCCGTTGCTTTAAAAGTGTATTCCGTCTTTTATAAAATCTGTGGAGCTAACTAAGAAGTCCGAACTTTGGTACACGTTTATAGGCCTATAGGTATTAAAATTTCTTGGCCCTTTTTTTAAATTCTGAAATTATTTGATAATTGTGCAGATACGAGCCTACTTCACTGTTGAACTAAAACAGCCAGCTATGCACAGATACTTGTAGGAATGATTGGCTAAAACAAAATACACAAAGCACCAGAGAGACACTAAGAGATAAGAGTAATAGGGATGGGAAAGTAAGAAAGAATTTACTAAATCTCCTTTTCTACAAAGGAAATTCTACCTGTTGCATTAGTCGGGACGGGACCGAACTGTCCGGACGGTAGATACGTCGCAGTGACGGCCGCTAGTACAGGTATGCCGGACCCGCTAAGGGGAGGGACTTGTATCGACGTTGATACTACTGTCGTCTCCATACCTGCTAATCGGGACCATAATTATATCAATAATTTGCTTATAAATTCAATCATAGTATAAAGTAACAAATGTAATATAATTAATGAAAATAGCAACATCGGGGGCCTTGGAAAGAATGGATGAAATTTCTGTTTTCTGTAAACACTCATTATTAAATTATATTTAATTCCACCATCAGTCAATATAAAGTGAATAATTCAAAAATAATTTGCATCTCTGAGTAATTTCTTATAAAGTATTAAAAAATTTTTATAATAAATTAATCAGAATGTAATCATTACATTTATATTTGTCTGTCAGTAATATTCCCGATAATGCTATTTAAAACTATTCTGTATCTGTTAATACTGTAGTAATCTGTTTGTGTTAGTGTGTAAAATTTATTAAAATGCAGTATCTAATATTATGAGTTGTATCCCAGTGGAAGTAAAAAAATAATTCCTTTAATTACACCTACAAATTTTATTTAAAATTTTTTGCTTCAATGGAGACTTGTTACACAAAGTAGGATCCCCATATATGGCTTGCCAATTATTTAAAAAAATAGGTTAATGTTGCCCTTGGTGCCAAGATAGCGGCTTGTCTCTGATTCCAGAAAGGAAACAGTGGAATACACGTTCTAACCTAACCTAACCTATTCTTATAAATTACCATAATTATTAGCAACCAAATTATTAGAATAAGTTAGGTTAGGTTAGAACATGTGTCCCACTGTTTCCTTGCTGGAATCAGAGATGAGCCGCCATCTTGGCACCAAGGGTAACATTAACCAAAAAATATATATGCTTTGAAATGAATGGAACAAAAAATTCAATGAAACATTGCTATCTAAAGAATTTCAAAGTATAACCAATCCCTGCATTTATACTGGAGGCCATAAAAGATGTTTGTTTTTAGCAGTTTACATAGATAAAGTAATAAGGCACGAGCATATGTTAACCGACTGAGACCAAAATAAAATAAATACATACGTTCACATTACGTATATATAGCTACCACAT
Source organism: Centruroides vittatus (assembly GCF_030686945.1). Lineage (NCBI taxonomy): Eukaryota > Metazoa > Arthropoda > Arachnida > Scorpiones > Buthidae > Centruroides > Centruroides vittatus. The sequence goes on along the minus strand of NW_027122198.1, from coordinate 2,880,278 downwards.
CTGACATTGAGAAAAATATTTTTAATTCACGAAGAAAAATATATTAAGAATTATGAGAATTTAACTCATCTGATTGGAGACCATCTAATATTTGAATATGTGCTCTGTGGAGAATTTATCATGCACTGTCAATGCAGCCGGAGAAATCACAAAAATTCCTAACTGCTAATATTACGGCACTAACCATCTAATATTTCTATGGATATGAGATACCTTAAGAAGAAATGAAATGCCTGATACATTCGAGAACATGTAGAGGAAAGTGGGCAATGATGCTCGATTAACAATCTGCTCACTTAGGTATTCTGAAAAAGAATGGAACCGTGAATGTGGCCGACATTTGCGACTAGCAAATGTCGTCGTAAGTTTATAGTCACGTAGTGGTCACTATCGGAAATGGTTTCTTTCATTTGTGTGTTGTTTTTGAGTTGATCTAGAAAATTTTGCAAATTTCAACTGAGGATGAGTACATCTTTATTTTAAATTGATAGTTTTAATTATTATATGAATAAACCACAAATATATAGTTCCCATTCTTACTTTTTATTTGATTTATAATATGCAGTTAGGCCAACAAAAAAGCATCAGAATCAAATATTGTTATTGTAACCTTCTTGTCACAATATACCAGAAAAAGGCACCAAGGAGAGAAATAGAAACTTACTTGTGTTTGTTTAACTTAGTTTTGGTTTTGGTCATTACCCAAGTAGGATATCAAGACAATTGTTAATTAACCAGTAGTTTTATATCAAAGAGTGCCCAATACAAGAATAATATTGAAGAGTAATGACACTCATGTAAGGTAAGTATAACAACCAGTGCCTTTAGGTAATATTTCACCCATTTTTTGCATTTCAAACAATGCTAGATGGCAAAAATTGAATGGACAAAATAAAACATTCACAAATTCTAACAGCTACTGTAGAAAATCTCAAACTGGAAACAGTAGAAAGCAACAATCTGAGAAGACCCAGATAAAAATTCCAAAACTGGTCACATAAAGATTGCAGAGATGTAGAAACTCAAAATATGATACTTATAAATGTGGCTATTGTTCTACATAAATCTTCAAATGAAATTATGAGTGCCAATGTCCAACCATTAAGAGGGTATAGCAGACATTGTCAGATATTCCTGCTTGATGGATAACATTGGAAATTATTTTTAAAATTTTTATTAATCAACTTCTATGTAAAAGTAAATAAAAAAAAAATTGCAAAGTACATTTTAAACAACAAAACATTTGGAAAGTGATTGGGTGGAAGTAAAAAAATTTTTGTTCTCTGAATTCAACAAAAAAGAAGAAACTTGAACTAGGAAAAATTGATGAAGAATCAGAATTTAAATGTTATGTCAATTCTGACTGGATAAGCAATCTTATTGTTCATAAAATAAACACGGGATATTTACTCATCTTAAAAGGAAGTCTTACTCATAGAGTCAGTAAAAAGCAACAAGTGTGTAGCATTTTGTCCACCAAAACTAAGTAGCCCTGGCTGAAGCTACCCAAGAAACTATACAAATGAAATGACTTCTAAAAGAAATAAATCTACTGATTATGACACCTATTAAAATATTTGAGGACAATCAAAGCTGTATTTGATTTTTAAAAGTAGGAAAAGCACAGCAGTGCACAAAACATATCGACACAAAATACCACCGTGTGCAATTTAAAAAGTTTGGGAGATATTAATATAATCTAGCAGTGGTGCCTTCAGACTATGAAAAAAGGGCATTGTACATTATGCAAGGAGCTTCAAATTCTATGATTCAATTTTATAAAAATTAGCCAGGATAAAAAACTTAAGTTTACAAACATTTTTAAGAAAATTCTTGAATTGCCACTGCCAGAGGGATATTTTTAACTTTTTTACATTTGGAAGTAAATGAGTAGTCTCAAATAAAAGGTCAACTCTGCTGTAGAATTGTTATTTTCTCATGTGCATTTGAAAGGACTAAGTGAAAAAAACACATATTGTATGTATTGTCTACTCAAGAATTTTCTTAAAATTTTTTGTAAATCTATGATTCAATGTCAGATCAGTGCTCCTACAAGATGGGAGTGGACTGGCCTTAAAGAAAGGAATGGGGGTTTTGATCAAAATATGAAGAAGTTGTCACATGTGTGTCAGTTAGGCAAGTTGCCTGGCAGACAATAGATGGCACTTTGTCCGGTCTACCAAACATGGAATATATCTTTTGTCTATCTTCCCGCCAGAACCACTTTTTGTAGGAGACCTTGTGCCAGTGACTCATGGCTGTATGTTGTTCCTTGTTACATGAAACAAAGCATATTCAGTCACTAGTAATATTTGACTTATTCTTAAACATTTCACTGTAACTAAACATTACAGTTGTATGGGTCAATGGACAAATATCATTCATTAGTTTCTTTTACATTTGAAGAATAGGCTAGAAGTCACAAATTTTCTGTTGTTTGAGGACCTCTTGGGGATGAGGTAAAGGGAAACCAAGACAAAAAAGGGTGCTACGTGCCCCAATGTACTGATACCCCCTGTAATTCAGTGATTCTTAAACTTTTTTGAGCCACACCCTCTTGGTTCCATAAACTTATACCCAATCTATCAACCATACATTAATCCCGCCAAATCCTCTTTCCATTGTGTGAGAAAGGCTTGGAAATAAAAAATAAAAATACTCCAGAAACTGGATTATACTATATTACAAACACTCCCTATCTTGGTATTCACCCAGCAGAATGGTGCAAGTTCAGAAAAACGAATGTGTTTGGTCTTCTAAGACCTACTGCAGGTCACAAATTTCAAATAAATCTGCTAAAAAATGACTTGGACACATTCTATTGGTCAGTTTTAGAGGATTTTAATAAATTCAAATTTTTGTATAAGCTCTTCTGCACCTGGCACATTTGAACACCAAAATGTTAGCTGTTCCATCTATTTGAAATTTGTGACCTGAAGCAGGTCTTAGAAGAAGACCGAAAACGTTAATTTTTCTGAATTTACATGATTTTATCACTGCTAAATCTTTCATTTCCAGTAAGATATAATACACAAACAAATGAACGTTTTTGATCTTAACCAAGATCTGCCTTAGGTTCTTGGATCACTTGAGTTCTAAATATGGAATGCTAAGATTCAAACGTTTTGAATACAAACTGTTTTAACCAGTATGGAATTAAGAACAAAGATCTGAAATAATATACTAAACTTAATTTATCTAAATATATCAAATTATAGACAAAGTGATTCAAGAACCTGAGGTAGATGTTGGTTAGGATCAAAAATGTTCGTATATTTGTGTCATATCTTACTAGAAATTTAAGGTTTAGTAGTGATATTTACATGTACCAGTAATTAGTCTAGAAGTTTGTTTTGTATTGCATGATTTTGCTGGATGAATATCAAGATAGGGAGTTTCTGCAGTAGGCTTAGACATATTCTTAGAAAAACTTTTCTACAAACCTCACACTTTGTGTTCTATCGTACATTGTTCTCCACATCTGGAAATCATTCAATGAAATGTTTCTTCTTACTCATTTTAACAGAGGAAAGAGAAAGGTTGTCAGTGACACTAACCCCCAGCTACAGTAACCATTCAGTCAGCATCCCCCTGCTGCCCACTTGCTTCTTTTCACCTCCTAGATTTACTCTTCTCCTACAGGGGAGCAGTAGTACCCACTTTGAGAGCCACTGATGTAATCTATTGTTCCAGTGAACTAATGATTGGTGACTTGTTAACCAAGCCACTTGATGCAAATAAGATTAAGTGTGGCTTTATTAAACCTTATTTATTTTCTTTTCTTTACTTTCCTTATACTATCTTTCTGTAGTAACAATTTTACTTCCGTTTTCTGTTTACTTAACCACGCGGTAGTTAGTCGACACATGTGGCCTGGACGGTAATAAAAACAAAAAGGGTGTGACACCGAGGGGTCGAGGGGTTACGTCAGAGGAGATAGGAGGACAGGAGCGAGAGGAAGGAAGATTTTTCGGAGAGAGAGAAAAACGGGACGAACAGAAACAAAGAAAGTTATTAAGGAACGGATCCGAGGTTTTTTTTTCTTATTTATTACCGCCAGTCACCCCTTCGAACCAATTTTCAGTCTTATCATTTCTGTTTAATTCTCTTCCACCTTATCTTTCTCTAGGGCCCTGTACTTAGTTAAGCTAGATATAAGTTAGAATAAGTTCTTTGTCTTGTCAGCACGCGGGGACTAATTGATGACATTGTTACGTGCAGTCCCAAATGTATTTGTATTAGTAATTAGTAAGTGTGTGTAATCGTTTCTTTGTAAATTATTTATGTTCGCTGAAATTAATAAACCTCTTTTTTTTAATTCTATCAAAGCCGAGCGACTCTCAGGGTCTTGTTATTCCATATACTCGGCTAACATAAGAAACTTACTTATGCTATCAAATTATATTAATTAATGGCTAATTATTGAGGAGGTGTATTACAATATAATGAGTGATTGAAATTATTAATAAATATAATGTCTACATGTATACAACATATGTCATAATGATTTGTAACATGTCTTTCTATCAAATAATAAAAGATTAGTGGCACTGTGATAACAACTCCTTAGGGAATTGTTAGTCACAGTGACCCCTTCTTTCGTTCTCCCGTTTTCTACACCAACCTTCCATAAACAAGTTGTATAATTTTTTACGTAATCTTTTGTTTTTTTTGTTTATTTAACCAGTTCTACAAATTTACTCACTTATATCAAATCTCTTACATGCTTAACAAGTCCAATAAACTTTTGAATTCCTGATCACTTAAGATGAAAGTTTCTGTCATTGAGAATGTCAAAAAGCTATAAATACTGATTACTGAGGAAAAATTCATGCAGAACAGGCAAATAAAATGACAAAATATTATGATCAGCATATTAAAGTTTTACATCCATTGAAGATGGGAGAGAAAGTATATTAAAAAAGAACCCCAAATCATATATCCTAACAATGCCTGAAGGCATTACTTATCACAGGTACCGGTACAGGTAGCAGCTAATGAAGACCTAAAGATTCCCTAATGATCAAATTAACTTTGGCTACTGGGGAGTACAGCTAACTCCCTCAGTCTCCCTGATAAAATTTCTTCAAGTGCAGCTACTAGTCAGCTAGAAAGTCTGACAAAACAACCCAAAAAGTTTTAATTCTCTGAAAATGACACAAGCCAGTGAAAACAAAGTTTTGATTTGTTCATTGTATTTTGTGATGTCAAGGCTGCAAGTGATAGAGCTGACAGAGTGTCTGGTGTCTGTGCAGTCACACTGCCATAAGTTAGTAGTAATGTACTTAAAAATTGTTCATTAAAGCTATTTGATAAAAGTATTAAAGGCACTGTCTCCACTTTTAACTCACTACAAAATTGCATCTATAGTTTATGTATAGGTTTCTAATAATGCAATTTTCTTGATATGATCACATAAATCTTGAATTACTTTAATGTATACTTTATATCATTAAAATGAAATATGCATTTTAAGTAAGAATACTTACCTTCTAACGATATACCTAATTGTACTAGAACGCATTCTGCGGCTATTTGCTTTGCTCCTTCAGGATATGTGCACAATTTATTTCCCTGAAAATGATTATATTGTCCAAGTAAACCAGGTATTGTAACCTGTAAATGAAAATGGAACATATAATTTAATAATAAACAAATAAATTAATAATAAAAATTTTATCCATAATTAATACAAAATCTTTTTAATCGTAATGTCTAAGTACAGTACATCTGATATGTGCTTGAAAATTTTTTAATAGATATAATTTATTAATTAAAAAAATTATAAACCACAGTAGTAATCTCTTCAACTGGATAGATACAACTTAAACTTCAAAATTCTTAAAATGTAGCATGTACTTTTGATGAACAATTGTCTTTTGACTATTTTAAATAGTCATTTTCAGGTTCAAGAATGTATGTGGACGAAGATACAATAAAACAAGAGACATATTGTATCTCTTTGTATCCAATCCCATCTACATGCTGATTTTTGTAGTTGTATAATTTTTTATATAGCTTATTTGACAGCTTAAAAATATAATTGAAAGTAAACTAAAATCCAAATGATTGTCATTGATATTAAATATAAGAGTAGATAATAAATTAGCCGGCATTGCTCAATACTAATGACGAACAACTGCACACCGGGCGTAAAATAAAATGTTACTCATGAGAAACCCGTAACTGGTGTGTAACATACAATATCAGTCACTACAAAGGAGGGGTTTTGAAAACATTTGTAGTGACTGATATTGTATGTTATGCACAGGTTACTGGTTTTTCGTGAGTAACATTTTAGTAGATAATAAATTTTAAGTAGTAATATATAGATAGAACAGGGTTGTCTAACCTTTTTTCCTAATGGGCAAAATTAGAAATTTACATATATTCAGCAGGCCACAAAAGTACAGTACCTTGTATAAATATATATCTTTTAGAAAAGTTCAAAATGTGAATATCAAATTGTAATAACAAATATATATACAGGGTGTGTGAAAAGTTCTGTCAATTTTATTTTTGTGTGTTTTTGGCATTTGTCATTGCATTTTTTGTTATTTTTTATGATTTTATTGGATTGTACGTGCAATTTTAATCAAGAAAGTGCTCTAATCATTTTTTTATTTTTAGTTGTGCTAACGTTATATCTCGTGAAAATGAACGTATCATCGTCGTTGAGTTGCACAAGTTGGGAATAAAGACAGCCGACATTGTTTGCGCGACTGGTTTCCAACAGAGGACTGTCTACAGGATTGTGAAACGTTTCAAGGAGACTGGAGGGACTGTGGACTGTCCTTGGAGCAGCTGTCCAACCACCGTTGTGACCACTCCAGAGAACATCAACAAGGTGCGATGCCGGATTCATCGCAATCCAGAGGTGTCCATGCGCAAAATGGCCAAGGAGCTCCAAATCAGTGAGGAGTGAGTCCGTAATATCATCAAGAGGAAGCTGGAATTTCACAGCTACAAGATCATCTGCATCCACTTCTTAAATGAAGTGACAAAGGCGAAGAGGTTCAAGAAAGCTCGCCGAATGTGTCGGCTGGTCAGCGCTGGTCGCTTGAACAAGGTGCTCTTCACTGACTAGAAGATTTTCACCCTCAAGTTGCTTCAAAACCTCCAAAACCATCGACAGCTGCTCAAGAAGGGTCAACAAAAGACTGCTGCTGCAAAAGCCATTGGTTGCAGCCATTTTCCGGCCTCAATCATGGTGTGGGCCAGCATCTGTGCCACTGGGAAGACACCGCTGGTCTTCACCGATCAAAATGTCAAGATCAATGCCGTCATCTACCAGCAATGGGCCCTACGTGACATATTGGAGCTGTGGGCGTCTCAGCACTTTGGCCCAGAAGGATTCATGCTTCAGCAAGACTGGGCACCAGCGCATTCAACCCAATCAACAATTACCATCTGTGAAGAGCTGTTTCCGGGCTTTTGGGGCAAAGACGTTTGGCCACCTAACTCGCCATATCTTAACCTGCTGGACTACTCGGTGTGGTCGATCCTAGAGCAAAATTCTCGGAAACACGATATGCCACCATGGACCAGCTAAAAGCAGTGTTGACGCATACCTGGGATGAAATTTCAGTGGAAGAATGTGCGACCATCATTGGAACTTTTCGCAAGCAACCACATAAATGCATTGAAGCCCAAGGAGGCAATTTTGAGCATTTGTTGTAAATTTTTTTGCTTATTGTTATTGTTATTCATTAAATAAAACTTATTGTTCATTTAGTTTTGTGAATTTATTTATTTGTACGGTATTTTTATACTGTTGAAGTGTTTCAAAAAATTAACAGAACTTTTCATGCACCCTGTATATACAATATACAGTATACATACCACCGACCCCACTTAATTTTTAAATATATATATATTTTACAAATATATATAATTAAAAAAAATACTGTATTACTTATTGACAGTAAAAATAAATTATACTCACACAAAATAAAAATAAACTCAAGGCAATTTTTGACATTGCCTTCCTTTTATAATATTGTCAATATCTGCTTTTATGGTACTAGTCTTATGTTAGTTAAATGGGAATCACACAACCTATTTCTTTCAGCAGTTTTGATGATTTTCATATATGAAAAAAAAAATTGTTCGCAGAAGTAGAGAGGTTGCAGCTGATGTTTTCAACACAAAAATGTGTATGTTGGACATTCAGCACTGCCTTCCTGTAAACCTAGGAGTTTGACAATGATGTTTGGAAAGTCAGTGGAATCATGCTCAACATTCCAAACACCATTGTCAAACGTCTAGACTTACAGGAAGGCAGCGCCGAATATCCGATGTACACGTTTTCACATTGAAAACTTTGGCTGCAACCTCTCTATTATGTACTACCCTACATGCGTAACAGTTTTCTAGTTAAAACAATTTTCTAGCACCAATTATGTCATTACGACATCAAAGTATATCCAGTGAAACGAAAATAATTTTTACAACATACTTTACCAAAATAAATGAAAATGTACCTAAAAAATTTAGGGTGCAGTGGATCGCATATAAATATTAAGTGGGCTGTGGGCTGGACATCTCTGGCATAGAATCTTTTGCACAATCTTGTGGCTATGTGGTCAATTCATTTACAGTATTTTTAAATATTTCAGTACATCTCTTGTGTTACTGCTTTTTGTGCATTCCTTGTTGTTTCTTCTCTAGTTATAGAAAATGTTCTACACTATTTAAAAGAAGGCTCATTTTCCATATCCCAATTTCAACATTTAGCACACTGATCACTTCACTCATCAACACAAGATCTATACCATACATAATTAGTAGTCTTGGTAAAACTAACTATAAATTACAAAATGCTCCTAATACAGTTTTTGTTTTTGATTGGACTACAATTTGAAAAATTTGCAGACCTATAAATTTCCACCATTGTCCATTCATCCTTCAATCTTGAGAACAGAGTTAGATAAATAAAATCCAAGACCAAATATGGAAACCTTAAAGACAGGAGGCTTCGATTAACTATATAAAAACTTCCCATACAAACTAGAAGTCATGTTATTTCAATTCAAAACTTCCCCTGAAAGCAATTAATAGATGACTGGCACTGTGACGGTACGTCATAATTTTGTATATACACGATAGTTATAAGCCTTATATTAATCCTTCAATTCTTTGTTCTGTCTCTCCCTTGTTTCTCGATCTTTCTATTTTCACTTTCCTTGCGGGTGGGGCAGTCCCTTCCCCGGAAGTAAGGGGGAGGACAAAAGAAGAAAAAGACCCGGAGGCAAAAGAACGGGAGTAACGGTCATTCTTGGTGTGGAGCTGGGACGGAGCAGACGTGGAGAAAGAATAGGATCGGCTCGTTCAGCGAAATAGAGATCTCGAGGACACATCGTTATTCTGGGTACCCCCTATCCCTTCTTATATATAATTCCATATATTTATCTAACTCTTCTTTCCCCTTTCTATAGCAAGTAAGTTAGTTTTAATCCTAGTTTGTAATAGTCCGGTGAATATCCTATTTGTAACTCGTTATAAATTTGTCGCGCTTATTGTGTGTGAACCACGTGTTTCCCTTTGTTATTTTTGTCTACTCCTTCGCCTACACGTGTGAGGTTTCGAGTCGGAGTTGTAAAAGAATCCTGCGTATCATCACGCGAGGTGAAAGAGTGTTTTATTGATTGTTGTTTTTTTTTTCATTAAACTTAAAGTTTTGTTTTATTGTAAATTTGTCCTTTCGTTGGCCATACACTCGCGTGACATAACAATGGCGTCCGCGACAGGATTCTTGCTCTGACCTCTCTGCGTGTAAACGACAATTTTTGTAAACTCGTGTTGTATTTTTTTGTATTGTCACCCTTCCCCTTTGTGTGACGCGCGTGGTGATTCTTTAATATGGCTACTAGTACTCCGGTAGACAGTTCTGTACAAAACGACAGACACAATAGTAACCCATCGTTCGTCGTGACCGGCTTCCTCGGCATGTTCCTGATGTTCTCGAATTCCCCCAGTGATTCCATAAATGTAATCCAATTCTTCCAAACTATTGAGAACATAGCTAACCTTGCCGGGTGGAATAACGTTGTGAAGATCGCCGTCTTGCAAGCAAGACTAAAAGGCGAACCTTTGGGAACGTTCTTTTGCTTACTGGAACAGTACCCACATTCCTATGACGAAATCAAACGAGACTTGATAAAATGTTTCGATAAGAGAAAGGCAGGAGGAAAGAATATAATTGATCAGTTACTAAATCTAAGGCAAGGGAATAACGAACCCGTTACCGATTTCATTATACGCACCAGAACACTTCTGGCTCGTGCGATTAAAGATCATCACGAGATAATTGCTCTACGTGACGAAATTATAATGGAGAGGTTTATAAAGGGGTTGTGCTCTCGTATAAGGGCCAACGTGATGAGGAGATCTCCCAAGTCTCTTGATGAGGCCTTCGAAATGGCAGAATTAGAAGAGAGGATTGAAATCGATTGTAACGGTACTAATGAGCGTAAAGGGGTTTATGCTGCGATGGGCGAAGACAATGAGTATGTATGTGATAAGAACGAATCCATTAATACTCATCAAATAGACCGCGAAAATAAATTAGATAGAATTGAAAAGCAGATTGAGGCTTTGACGGATGCCGTTAGTAAGCTCGTTAGCGTTCGTGATAAGAAGGATAGGGTCAATGATAAGAAATGTTTCAATTGCGGTATGAGAGGTCATTTCGCTCGCAGTTGCCCAGCACGCGGTAATCATAATTTAAACTTATAGAGGAACACCATGATAGCCAGTATCGTGCTCCACGTATACAATTAAATCTGGCAAAACACATTACTCGTTCTGTTAATGGTCTTCCCATTATTAAGGGTAAAATAAATAATCATGGTCTCACCCTGCTCGTCGATGCGGGCGCGGAAAAGTCTCTCCTGAGTTCCAAATTTGTTAAGCAGATATCCCGTACACATGTCAATCGCGCTACTATCGATTCTCATAGGATAGGCATAAGGGGCATCAATGGTATTGTTACCGAGTGTGAGAAAATATTGCGCTGTATCATAATGCACGGCACCAGTTGTCATGAGACTACTATCGCTTGCATGGCTCTCCCGGATCATGCCGAGTATGATGCTATAATTGGCATGGATGTGATAAGTAACATCCCTGCGATTATCGACAGTGTGAGAGAAATGGTGAGTGAGTGCTGTCGTAAGAGCTTCAATACTCCTATTTCCCCCGTTAATTGCGTTAATAATACGCCTATGGTATCCCAAGATCTTAGTCACTTAAATTCTCAGACAAAGGAAAGACTTTATAGTATATTAAATAAACACCCAGGTTGTTTTGCCACTTCTATATCCGAATTGAAGGGTACGACAAAGTTCTCTCATAAGCCCATTATCGAAACCAGCGAACCGGTCCATGCCAAGCAATACCGCATACCGGAGTGCTATCTGAAAGATCTCAAAAACCTACTAACATCTTACTTAAAGGCCGGCATCATAGAGGAGAGCTCCTCTGCCTGGAATTCCCCCATTTATATCATAAAAAAGGACTCGGGTGAGCTTCGTATGACCCTTGATCTAAGGCGTATTAACGAGTTTACACTCTCCCAAGACTTTCCCATAGCGAGGGTCGATGAAATACTGAGCAGGCTCCAGCTCCACGGAAGTCAGTACTTTTCTGTTTTAGATCTGAAATCAGGGTATTTTCAAATCCCCTTAGACCCCTCTATTGTTAAGTCACGCGAGTGTATGGCCAACGAAAGGACAAATTTACAATAAAACAAAACTTTAAGTTTAATGAAAAAAAAAAACAACAATCAATAAAACACTCTTTCACCTCGCGTGATGATACGCAGGATTCTTTTACAACTCCGACTCGAAACCTCACACGTGTAGGCGAAGGAGTAGACAAAAATAACAAAGGGAAACACGTGGTTCACACACAATAAGCGCGACAAATTTATAACGAGTTACAAATAGGATATTCACCGGACTATTACAAACTAGGATTAAAACTAACTTACTTGCTATAGAAAGGGGAAAGAAGAGTTAGATAAATATATGGAATTATATATAAGAAGGGATAGGGGGTACCCAGAATAACGATGTGTCCTCGAGATCTCTATTTCGCTGAACGAGCCGATCCTATTCTTTCTCCACGTCTGCTCCGTCCCAGCTCCACACCAAGAATGACCGTTACTCCCGTTCTTTTGCCTCCGGGTCTTTTTCTTCTTTTGTCCTCCCCCTTACTTCCGGGGAAAGGACTGCCCCACCCGCAAGGAAAGTGAAAATAGAAAGATCGAGAAACAAGGGAGAGACAGAACAAAGAATTGAAGGATTAATATAAGGCTTATAACTATCGCGTATATACAAAATTATGACGTACCGTCACATACGTCCCCCGACAAAGATTAATTGCCGTAGTGCAACCTACGATAATTCACTTTATTACCGCGCAGAAAATAGTTGTGACGGGGCCTTGGTGAAGCGTCGACTACCGCATTTTCATCAGGAGAACCTCCAAGACATTCGTTTTCCTCCTGTTGATCATGCATGTCTCTCGTTGGTACATGCGGGATTCGGATTTGAATCGGCAGATCATCTTCCTCTTCATCGTTACGTTCGGGTTCCTCAACTTTAGAAATTCTTTGCCTCCGCTTCCTATGTATCCTCCTAATGTTTATAGGTACTTGACACAGCTTTAAGCGGTCGACATGAACAGTCATGCGGTTACTACTAGAATTGTTCTCGATCTCTACTGTCACAGGACCCAAGATCCGGGCTATGCGAAACGGACCTAGGTACTTGGGGGAGAATTTTCCGAAACGCTTCCCTTTTTCCTTTCGCAAGAGCCAGACCCGCTGACCTATCTTCCAATCAGTGACATTCCTCCTCTGATTTATCCGATTTCGACCCTCTCTATTCTTATCTCTACCGACCTCGTAAGCTATTTCACGAATATACTTAAGTCTTCTCTTCCACTCACTGAGTGATTCGTCATTGACAAAATCATGTTCAATATCGTTAGGGAAAGCCCAGGGGAGGCGGGGATCGTATCCATATAAAAGAAAGGCGGGTGCTTCACCCGTTGAGGAGTGCGAGGCATTGTTGTATGCGAACACAGCAGGAGGTACGAATATGTCCCAGTCCTTGTTATTTCCGCACGATATGCGGGATATAATTTTCACGATAGATTTATTAAGGCGTTCACAAACGGAATTCGCGCAAGGGCGATACGCGGTGGTAACATTATGTTTGATGGAAAGGGACTCACAAGCCTCGCGAAATACCTGTGACGTAAAGTTGCCCCCCCTATCAGAAATAATGATCTCCGGGCAACCATAACGACAAATAACATGTTCGAATAAGACCTCAGTAACGGTCTGGGACGATTGATTTTGTATGGGGCATACCTCAGCATATCTAGTATATAAATCAATTATCGACATAAGATAACGGTAACCTCTTGATGTAATATTGAGAGGGCCGATTATATCGACAGCCACCTTTTGAAAAGGGAAGTTCGCCGTTTCCGTTTCCTGAAAGGGGGCACGGTTACGGTGAACATTATGCTGTTGACAGATGGTGCAAGACTTAATGTATTTTCTAACGTGGGTAGATAGGCCCCTTATGTGGTAATTGCGATCAATAAGGTTGCAAGTCTTCTCGATACCGAGATGACCGGCCAAAGGGGACGCATGAAACGCCTCTATAACTTCGTTGATCATATTCTTCCCTACACAGGGACGTCTCCAATGGCGCAAACCATAACGCCCAGGCTTAACGTTGATGAGAATGCTCCCCTCTAATTGGTACTCAGGTTGAATATCGGTGTTCGGAATTAGGTTATCATTAATATGATTTATCTTATGTACCTTCAACTTGTTAAGAAACTCATCACTCTCCTGCGAGTCAATAATGCGTCTCCAGAACCCATTACTCACGACATTCATATCGTAACTCATAGTTATACTAGCATCTTCATCGTCAATGGGGCGTGAAAGTAAATCCGCTACCGGGTTATGCTTTCCTTTTACATGATAGATTTTTATATCGTAGTCCGATAACTCCATTGACCAACGCATGAGACGTTTATTATGGTTATGCATGTTGTTTACATAAATTAGGGGTTTGTGGTCAGAATAGATATTTATAGTATGACCCAGCACGAGGGGTTTGAAATGGCGTAACGCCATTACGATAGATAAACATTCTTTCTCCACGGTTGCATAGTTTACTTCTGCCCCACGAAATTTTTTGCTAAAATAACCTACTGGGACGAAGCTCCCGTCCTGTAACTGGCCTAGCACAGCCCCGGCACTTTTATCAGAAGCATCAGTGTATAAACTGAAAGAGCTGTTGAAATCAGGATGAGCAAGTAGGGGAGGTTTCGTGAGGATAGTCTTAAATTTATCGAACGAGGCTTGACATTGTTCACTCCATAAGAACCTTTTTCCCTTTTTCGTTAGATCGATTAATGGGAGAGCTAACTCAGCAAATTTTGGGATAAAACTACGAAAAAAACCAACCATCCCAAGGAACGCGCGTACTTGTCTAACATTCACCGGGTGGCTCAGATCCGTGATGGCAGATATATTTTTGGGGTCGGGGAGGATCCCGTTTTTATCAATCACGTGTCCTAAGTACCGAACCTCGCTCATAATCAATTTACTTTTTTTAGGATGTAATTTTAAATTAGCGCTATCAAGGATGCTCAGGACCTTATCAAGAAGGTCCATATGGTCGTCTATCGTACGGGAAAATAACACAACATCGTCCTGGAATACGTAACAGTTGATACCCAGGAATTGACCCAACAGGTTAGACATTACGTACTGGAAATATCTTCCACTATTTTTAGCTCCCTGGGGTAACCTACACATTTGATATTTACCCCAGGGCGTGGAAAAAGCAAATATGTGTCTAATAGTGTGACGGTACGTCATAATTTTGTATATACGCGATAGTTATAAGCCTAATATTAATCCTTCAATTCTTTGTTCTGTCTCTCCCTTGTATCTCGATCTTTCTATTTTCACTTTCCTTGCGGGTGGGGCAGTCCTTTCCCCGGAAGTAAGGGGGAGGACAAAAGAAGAAAAAGACCCGGAGGCAAAAGAACGGGAGTAACGGTCATTCTTGGTGTGGAGCTGGGACGGAGCAGACGTGGAGAAAGAATAGGATCGGCTCGTTCAGCGAAATAGAGATCTCGAGGACACATCGTTATTCTGGGTACCCCCTATCCCTTCTTATATATAATTCCATATATTTATCTAACTCTTCTTTCCCCTTTCTATAGCAAGTAAGTTAGTTTTAATCCTAGTTTGTAATAGTCCGGTGAATATCCTATTTGTAACTCGTTATAAATTTGTCGCGCTTATTGTGTGTGAACCACGTGTTTCCCTTTGTTATTTTTGTCTACTCCTTCGCCTACACGTGTGAGGTTTCGAGTCGGAGTTGTAAAAGAATCCTGCGTATCATCACGCGAGGTGAAAGAGTGTTTTATTGATTGTTGTTTTTTTTTTTCATTAAACTTAAAGTTTTGTTTTATTGTAAATTTGTCCTTTCGTTGGCCATACACTCGCGTGACATAACAATGGCGTCCGCGACAGGATTCTTGCTCTGACCTCTCTGCGTGTAAACGACAATTTTTGTAAACTCGTGTTGTATTTTTTTGTATTGTCACCCTTCCCCTTTGTGTGACGCGCGTGGTGATTCTTTAATATGGCTACTAGTACTCCGGTAGACAGTTCTGTACAAAACGACAGACACAATAGTAACCCATCGTTCGTCGTGACCGGCTTCCTCGGCATGTTCCTGATGTTCTCGAATTCCCCCAGTGATTCCATAAATGTAATCCAATTCTTCCAAACTATTGAGAACATAGCTAACCTGGCTGGGTGGAATAACGTTGTGAAGATCGCCGTCTTGCAAGCAAGACTAAAAGGTGAACCTTTGGGAACGTTCTTTTGCTTACTGGAACAGTACCCACATTCCTATAATGAAATTAAACGAGACTTAATAAAATGTTTTGATAAGAGAAAGGCAGGAGGGAAGAATATAATTGACCAGTTACTAAATCTAAGGCAAGGGAATAACGAACCCGTTACCGATTTCATTATACGCACCAGAACACTTCTAGCTCGTGCGATTAAAGATCATCACGAGATAATTGCTTTACATGACAAAATTATAATGGAGAGGTTTATAAAGGGGTTGTGCTCTCGTATAAGGGCCAACGTGATGAGGAGATCTCCCAAGTCTCTTGATGAGGCCTTCGAAATGGCGGAATTAGAAGAAAGGATTGAAATCGATTGTAACGGTACTAATGAGCGTAAAGGAGTTTATGCTGCGATGGGCGAAGACAATGAGTATGTATGTGATAAGAACGAATCCATTAATACTCATCAAATAGACCGCGAAAATAAATTAGATAGAATTGAAAAGCAGATTGAGGCTTTGACGGATGCCGTTAGTAAGCTCGTAAGCGTTCGTGATAAGAAGGATAGGGTCAACGATAAGAAATGTTTCAATTGTGGTATGAGAGGTCATTTCGCTCGCAGTTGCCCAGCACGCGGTAATCATAATTTAAACTTATAGAGGAGCACCATGATAGCCAGTATCGTGCTCCACGTATACAATTAAATCTGGCAAAACACGTTACTCGTTCTGTTAATGGTCTTCCCATTATTAAGGGTAAAATAAATAACCATGGTCTCACCCTGCTCGTCGATACGGGCGCGGAAAAGTCTCTCCTGAGTACTAAATTTGTTAAGCAGATATCCCGTACGTATGTCAATCGCGCTACTATCGATTCTCATAGGATAGGCATAAGGGGCATCAATGGTATTGTTACCGAGTGTGAGAAAATATTACGCTGTGTCATAATGCACGGCACCAGTTGTCATGAGACTACTATCGCTTGCATGGCTCTCCCGGGTCATGCCGAGTATGATGCTATAATTGGCATGGATGTGATAAGTAACATCCCTGCGATTATCGACAGTGTGAGAGAAATGGTGAGTGAGTGCTGTCGTAAGAGCTTCAATACTCCTATTTCCCCCGTTAATTGCGTTAATAATACGCCTATGGTATCCCAAGATTTTAGTCACTTAAATTCTCAGACAAAGGAAAGACTTTATAGTATATTAAATAAACACCCAGGTTGTTTTGCCACTTCTATATCCGAATTGAAGGGTACGACGAAGTTCTCTCATAAGCCCATTATCGAAACCAGCGAACCGGTCCATGCCAAGCAATACCGCATACCGGAGTGCTATCTGAAAGATCTCAAAAACCTACTAACATCTTACTTAAAGGCCGGCATCATAGAGGAGAGCTCCTCTGCCTGGAATTCCCCCATTTATATCATAAAAAAGGACTCGGGTGAGCTTCGTATGACCCTTGATCTAAGGCGTATTAACGAGTTTACACTCTCCCAAGACTTTCCCATAGCGAGGGTCGATGAAATACTGAGCAGGCTCCACGGAAGTCAGTACTTTTCTGTTTTAGATCTTAAATCAGGATACTTTCAAATCCCCCTAGACCCCTCTATTAGGCACATATTTGCTTTCTCCACGCCCTGGGGTAAATATCAAATGTGTAGGTTACCCCAGGGAGCTAAAAATAGTGGAAGATATTTCCAGTATGTAATGTCTAACCTGTTGGGTCAATTCCTGGGTATCAACTGTTACGTATTCCAGGACGATGTTGTGTTATTTTCCCGTACGATAGACGACCATATGGACCTTCTTGATAAGGTCTTGAGTATCCTTGATTGCGCTAATTTAAAATTACATCCTGAAAAAAGTAAATTGATTATGAGCGAGGTACGGTACTTAGGGCACGTGATTGATAAAAACGGGATCCTCCCCGACCCCAAGAATATATCTGCCATCACAGATTTGAGCCACCCAGTGAATGTTAAACAAGTACGCGCGTTCCTTGGGATGGTCGGTTTTTTTCGCAGATTCATCCCAAAATTCGCTGAGTTAGCTCTCCCATTAATCGATCTAACGAAAAAGGGAAAAAGGTTCATATGGAGTGAACAATGTCAAGCCTCATTCGACAAATTTAAGACTATCCTCACGAAACCTCCCCTACTTGCTCATCCTGATTTCAACAGCCCTTTCAGTTTATACACTGACGCTTCTGATAAAAGTGCTGGGGCTGTGCTAGGCCAGTTACGGGACGGGGGCTTCGTCCCAGTAGGTTATTTTAGCAAAAAATTTCGTGGGGCAGAGGTAAACTATGCGACCGTGGAGAAAGAGTGTTTATCTATCATAATGGCGTTACGCCATTTCAAACCCCTCGTGCTAGGACATACTATAAATATTTATTCTGACCACAAACCCCTAATTTATGTAAACAACATGCATAATCATAATAAACGTCTCATGCGTTGGTCAATGGAGTTATCGGACTATGATATAAAAATCTATCATGTAAAAGGAAAACATAACCCGGTAGCGGATTTACTTTCACGCCCCATTGACGATGAAAATTCTAATATAACTATGAGTTATGATATGAATGTCGTGAGTAATGGGTTCTGGAGACGCATTATTGACTCGCAGGAGAGTGATGAGTTTCTTAACAAGTTGAAGGTACATAAGATAAATCATATTAATGATAACCTAATTCCGAACACCGATATTCAACCTGAGTACCAATTAGAGGGGAGCATTCTCATCAACGTTAAGCCTGGGCGTTATGGTTTGCGCCATTGGAGACGTCCCTGTGTAGGGAAGAATATGATCAACGAAGTTATAGAGGCGTTTCATGCGTCCCCTTTGGCCGGTCATCTCGGTATCGAGAAGACTTGCAACCTTATTGATCGCAATTACCACATAAGGGGCCTATCTACCCACGTTAGAAAATACATTAAGTCTTGCACCATCTGTCAACAGCATAATGTTCACCGTAACCGTGCCCCCTTTCAGGAAACGGAAACGGCGAACTTCCCTTTTCAAAAGGTGGCTGTCGATATAATCGGCCCTCTCAATATTACATCAAGAGGTTACCGTTATCTTATGTCGATAATTGATTTATATACTAGATATGCTGAGGTATGCCCCATACAAAATCAATCGTCCCAGACCGTTACTGAGGTCTTATTCGAACATGTTATTTGTCGTTATGGTTGCCCGGAGATCATTATTTCTGATAGGGGGGGCAACTTTACGTCACAGGTATTCCGCGAGGCATGTGAGTCTCTTTCCATCAAACATAATGTTACCACCGCGTATCGCCCTTGCGCGAATTCCGTTTGTGAACGCCTTAATAAATCTATCGTGAAAATTATATCCCGCATATCGTGCGGAAATAACAAGGACTGGGACATATTCGTACCTCCTGCTGTGTTCGCATACAACAATGCCTCGCACTCCTCAACGGGTGAAGCACCCGCCTTTCTTTTATATGGATACGATCCCCGCCTCCCCTGGGCTTTCCCTAACGATATTGAACATGATTTTGTCAATGACGAATCACTCAGTGAGTGGAAGAGAAGACTTAAGTATATTCGTGAAATAGCTTACGAGGTCGGTAGAGATAAGAATAGGGAGGGTCGAAATCGGATAAATCAGGGGAGGAATGTCACTGATTGGAAGATAGGTCAGCGGGTCTGGCTCTTGCGAAAGGAAAAAGGGAAGCGTTTCGGAAAATTCTCCCCCAAGTACCTAGGTCCGTTTCGCATAGCCCGGATCTTGGGTCCTGTGACAGTAGAGATCGAGAACAATTCTAGTAGTAACCGCATGACTGTTCATGTCGACCGCTTAAAGCTGTGTCAAGTACCTATAAACATTAGGAGGATACATAGGAAGCGGAGGCAAAGAATTTCTAAAGTTGAGGAACCCGAACGTAACGATGAAGAGGAAGATGATCTGCCGATTCAAATCCGAATCCCGCATGTACCAACGAGAGACATGCATGATCAACAGGAGGAAAACGAATGTCTTGGAGGTTCTCCCGATGAAAATGCGGTAGTCGACGCTTCACCAAGGCCCCGTCACAACTATTATCTGCGCGGTAATAAAGTGAATTATCGTAGGTTGCACTACGGCAATTAATCTTTGTCGGGGGACGTATGTGACGGTACGTCATAATTTTGTATATACGCGATAGTTATAAGCCTTATATTAATCCTTCAATTCTTTGTTCTGTCTCTCCTTGTTTCTCGATCTTTCTATTTTCACTTTCCTTGCGGGTGGGGCAGTCCTTTCCCCGGAAGTAAGGGGGAGGACAAAAGAAGAAAAAGACCCGGAGGCAAAAGAACGGGAGTAACGGTCATTCTTGGTGTGGAGCTGGGACGGAGCAGACGTGGAGAAAGAATAGGATCGGCTCGTTCAGCGAAATAGAGATCTCGAGGACACATCGTTATTCTGGGTACCCCCTATCCCTTCTTATATATAATTCCATATATTTATCTAACTCTTCTTTCCCCTTTCTATAGCAAGTAAGTTAGTTTTAATCCTAGTTTGTAATAGTCCGGTGAATATCCTATTTGTAACTCGTTATAAATTTGTCGCGCTTATTGTGTGTGAACCACGTGTTTCCCTTTGTTATTTTTGTCTACTCCTTCGCCTACACGTGTGAGGTTTCGAGTCGGAGTTGTAAAAGAATCCTGCGTATCATCACGCGAGGTGAAAGAGTGTTTTATTGATTGTTGTTTTTTTTTTCATTAAACTTAAAGTTTTGTTTTATTGTAAATTTGTCCTTTCGTTGGCCATACACTCGCGTGACATAACAGCACAACTCTATTGTTAAAGGAAAAGTATGATGTACAGGAGCAAGCCACTACTAATTTGAGGTGAAAAGCATATATTTTAAATTAAATAAATTCAGAATATGATTAAAAATGGCATCTTGACATTGTGACAATGTTACAATAAATAATTGCTTGTTATTCTTCTATTTTCAACAAATCCTTCATTATAATTATTTCTAAATATATTAGCAAATTATAAAAATATTATTAAATTTAATTAGACAAATTGCATTCAAAATTGATTATTATAACAAAACAATTATTTATTGTAATATCATCATAATGCCAAGATGCAATTTTTAATCATATTTTTAATTTATTTAATTTAAAATATATGCTCTCTGCTTCAAATTAGTTCTGTAGTGTATTGCCCTGAAAGGAGCAAGATAGATGACTGGTATGACTCCACTGGTAATGGAAAGGTATTGTGTACAAATACAATACCTTTCTGTTACCAATGGAGTCATGCCAGTTGTCTATCTAGCTCCTTTCAGGGGAAATTTTTGAATTGAATTCATGTGACTTCTGATTTGCATTGGAAGTTTGTATATAGTTAATTGAGGCCTCCTGCCCCTAAGTTTTCCACATCTGCTCTTAAATTTCATTTATCTAGCACAATTCTAGAGAGTAAGGATAGACAAACAGACAGCCAACAACAGTGGGAATTTATAGATCTACACTTTTTCAAATTGCAGCCCAATTATGTAAAAAATTCTTTGATTATTTATTTTATCTAGAAAATATTATAGTTATTTATGTATACTTTTAGTTAGTTTTTCTTAATACAAGAAAGTATTAATCTATTTGAAGACAATATAATTTAATTTACAACTTCATTAAGAAATTACCTTGTAAGCAAATAACTGTTCTGCATTATCCCCGAACTATTCTGAAAATGTGAGAGTAATTCAAATACTGGTTCTCCCCAGTTATTCTTTTCACAGACATCATAGAGTATCTGCAAAACAAATGCATTTATATATTTAAAACATATCATACAAGAAAAAATATAAAATTATAAACAAAAAATCACTAATATAAAAGATACTTTTATACTTGATTCAGTTATTCAAATTTCTAGTTTATTAAGTATATATTTGATGATAATGAAAAAAAAAGAATTTATTATCATTAATATATTACTAGAGAATGAATCAAGAAATACATTACACATGCTAATTTATTACTCCAAAGTTAAGATATTCTGACATTTTGCTCTTGTCATAGTAGCACTCCTCCCTGCCATTCTGGCTACTGAACAAACTTACATCCAGTATAAAAACACTTCTGAACATAACTTCAAGTTGATATTCTTTTGTTGATTTCTAATTCTTTTAGAATTTTTACTGATTTTTCTTATGTATTAACTAATATGAATAAAAAAACAAGTCCATAGCTCCTTATAATAACTTTCTTTTATTGCACTTCATTTTACCGTTGCCAACATCACATGTGATGCTGGCTAGACAAAAGAATGTTATGTTTCTTCATTAACCAATTTGTATACCCCCAACCCCAAGGCAATGGTGTTGACAATAAATAAAAATTTCTGAATATTTGATTTTATGTTCTTAATAGAAAAAGATTATTGTAAATTAAATTTTGGTCAGAAGGACCAACATCATTTCTTTTGAATAAAATGGTGCCTAAGCAAAGTAGAAAATTTATAGGTAAGCAAGAAAGAAATGAGAAACTACGTTTGATTACTTTGGACTCAAAGCCATTTGATGATGCTAAATGGTTTTAAGTCCAAAGTGATCCTATTTTCAAATCTAATGAATGTTTTTAAATAAACATACAAACAGGGACAGATTAAAGAATTTTTGGATTGTGAAATCTGATTTTGGAGCCTCCACGTTTATGTCTAGAAATAAATTATACTTTGAACGCTAACTAAGTCAATTAATGATGCATGCAATATACAAGTACAACCAAAAATAAAACTATGTAGACCAGAAATTTAAGATCAATAATTGAAATAAAAATGCAGACTACATTCTAACATTCAGACATTTTAAAGAAAAATCATTTTTAGTGAGAAATCCAGTCTGTCCATTATTTACAGGGTGTCCAACAATTTCCAATTTCTTTGAGATTTCCAAGTTTTCCAGGACGAAAACCTGCATTTTACCCTGACTAACTGAAAACAACTCATTGAATAAATCTGTTAAATTTCTCTCCCATTATTATCTATATGTGTGGTAATGATCTGTGTTGTTTACCCCTTATTCTTTTTTTAACAAATAAACAGCCATGGGGTGGTGTCTCTGTCGAGTCTGCTACTTTTTGATTCAGTGTGTCTTTGAAGGGGATCAAAGTAGTAGTGTGTAATTTATACTTACTTGTAAAGTTATTCTAGCCACAACCCATAAAAGCATAACTTGCACAAGTGATATATTTAATAAAATCAAAAACAGTTCACAATTTATTTGATGTTACCAAATGAAACTCAGTTATAAGACTGTTCAATTTCTTTTATTATAAAAAATGATTAATTTTTTTTTCATTTCAATTAATGTATTGTTGCTTCAAAATGTGCAGAAGATTGTATATCATCATATATATAATCATACAGTGGTGGACAAAACTTAAGGATGAAGAAGAAATGGGCATGTATATGAAAAACTATATGTGGTTTTAGACCAAGAAGAAAACAATAGTAACAAACGTACTACACCTTTTAAGTATCCAGTAGGAAGTTTTATTAGAATAAAAACGTTTTCGGCCGCATTAATCAGCCTTCGTCAGTTAACGAATATCAAAAACGAACAAACTTCGAAATTACAAAAAAAAAAAAAACGGAGACATAACATAGAGACTCTATGTCATCCAAACGAAGTAGAACTGATTCTTCTGCATCAAACAAGCAAAGAAAAACTTTATCTTTGAAATGCAAAGTTAACATTATTAAAGACTCCAATACAAAAATGAAAATTTGTAAATTGGCCAAGAAATTTGATCTGCCAGAATTGACGGTCAGAACAATTTTTCCTTTACCTTTTATGGTAAAGGAAAAATTCTCAAACCTGTGAAAACTTGACAGAAGGCCTCAGTTCAATTGAAAAGGGTTACAAATTTTAGAAAATATAGACTCCAACGAAGAGCACATTTCTTCTACAAAACAAGAAATAAAAAAATTATTAGCATGCTACGAGGAAATTTTGCAGGAGAAAAAATCTTTGAGCCGTCAGACGAATTTGTTAGATTTTATGAAGCTTTCTATATCAAAATAACTTTGGTTTACGATTTTAATAATATAATTTGTTATACATATGTATGATCTAAGATTTTATTAAACATTTTTTTATAAATTATCGTTTTCTTTAGTCTCCGGCCCCAATTAAAAATAACTTGTATGTATTTATATGCGAAATTATACCCCGACTTACGTGAATTCGACTTACACCCCGTAAGTCGAATTTGCATAAGTCGGGGTTATCACTCGGTCCCACCTATCGCATAAGTTCGGGGTATTACTCTATCTCATAAAAAGTAAAATCTATGTTTATTGTTTTGTAACTGTAAATTAAAAATTTGTAGCATGTACTGTACAACACTGGAGTAAATTAGCATGCATAATGTAATCTTAGACCATCATTCATATCATGTGACACAACAATGTGCACATTCAAATTGCTTTTGTTGTTCCCTTTCCATTATAAGCATTGCAATAATATATATATATTTTTTTCTTCTTCTGGGTTTTATACCAAATTTCCTGAGATTTCCATGACTCTTCCCTTATCTGATAAATTCCCTCACATTTCCAGGTTTTCAGGTCCATTGGACACCCTGTTATTTAGTTACATTTATGAAAGACGAGACTCCCTCAAGCTCGGGGTACCTACCACAGCAGTTGTTGCAGTAGCCTTAAAATGGTTTTGCATTCAGAAATAAAAACTGATAAAATTTTTAAATTGACAAATTTCTATTTTTAAGAAAACAATTTTATTATTCTTTTACATCAATTTTAACTTATTGAAACTTATATAAAGTCCTTTCAATGCTTTATGCAATTTACTAAAAACAAAACAAACCTAATTTTTGACACTGATTTAAATAAATTAAATATTTTACATAACTGATAATTTCAGTTACCTGAACTGGAGTACGCATAGGTTTCAAAGTAAATGGATTAGTAGGAATTAGTTCCATATTAGGTTGGAGTTCAATAAAACGATGCTGTAAAAAGATATTATTTAGATTACATGCAAAAAAAGAGAGAGAAAATATTAATAATAATAATTAGTACTTGTAATTTTTTACATTTAATTGAAATTAAATGTAATTCTAAATGAATTACATTAAATGTTTATTAAATTTAAACGTTAAATGATAGATAAAAATATTATGCTTATAGAATTTGGAGTAAATTTCACATTCTCCATTAATGAGAGATAAAAAGTCTTGGTCAATTAATTTTGAAATGTTTAATTTGAGAAGTTGTCAAAAAATTGCTAATATTTTCTGTCATAATTGAGCTAATTAAGTGATTTAATTAATAAAAAATGTAAACTAAATATGGGTGTACGTACATATAAGTCATCATCTGTTAAAAATTTTAATGATCGTTAAATTTGGGTGATTTAATTAAATTTTGATTATCACTCCAGAGTAGAATTTCACCCATAATTCTTCTTTAATGTGCAAATTTATTGCCAGTTATAAAATTCAAACTCCAACAGAAAACTAGGAATGTCCAATACATTAGATGTTGCGGGTTGCATCAGTTACCTTGTTCTGGGCCAGCACATCAATAAATTTACCGTTGTAATTGTGGGCTACGGCGATGCGTTTGATGTGCTGGATTTCACGAAACGCGTCATTAGTGTTAGAGCAATGGGTATAGGCCCTACGGCCTATACCCATTGGTACGTTAGCAAGTGGCAGCGCATATTAATAACATCTTTTGAAATGAGGTTCAAAATAAAATGATAGTTAAATGTTCTTGATACATAACTGAAAAAAACATATTAATTATAGGTACTAACATATTTTCTATATATAAAAAAATATTTAATTAAGAAATTAAACAAATCAAACAGTTATGATGCTTTCTTTTCTTAATAGCATTGCCCAGGCAAAAAATAAAAACAAACATTAAGATTATTAGCTTATTTCTCACTTCTAATACTTCTTATTATATTGTATTATACAGTCAAATCTATCTATAATGGAATCCCAAGTGACTGAACAACTCTTCCATAGTAGACAGGTTTCTGCTATATACTAGTTACCTACTATAGGTATCCCTTGATTAATGTGATTAATAGATTTCTTGATGTTACCGCATATATCAAAAGCACATTATTCAAATACATTGGTACCTTGGTACTCTACTGAAAAATCACACCCACTAGAACAAATTTCCGGTTAATAACAAATATTTTTATTTTAAAATTTATTTCTATTTTTTCATTCATCTGTAAAAAAAGTTCTCTAAGATAAAAATTAGTAATCAATTTAAAAACAAAATAAAACCTTACAGCAGCCTACCTTCATCAGACAAAATTATACTCAATTCAGTTTGTTTTTTCATAAGTGAAAAAAAACAAACTGCATGCAAAACACAATCAACATGTTTTACAGCCATTTCAAGTGAATGTAATGTTTCAACAATATGTGTCTGTGACATACTAACATTTTTTACAAATTCACAAATTGTTATTGCTGAAAACATAATGTTACATTTTCGTAAGCACAAAAAATCTTTCACACGCTGTTTCTAGCAAACAAATTAGTGAGCACAAACGTTTTCGGCCGTTTTAAAAGGCCTTCTTCAGGTGCACTGAGGACTGTTGGAAAGTCGGATAGCAAATGTTTACATGACGTCATTGTTTATGAGGGGTTTCCTCTTACAAGTGACGTCTTAGCAGAGAAGGTTTAAACGAAATTGACCTTGGAAAATATTTTAAGATTAGCCAAGCTGCGTGAACTATTGTCGAAGATATGCAAATTGTGAAAGGCGGAAAAAAGGAAAAGAAAAGGAAATAGAAAGAAAAAGGGAAAAAAGAAACCCGATAAATTTAGAAACTGCACGAGAGAACGAAACGGACAAGGAGAGGGTGGACCGGTCTATTTAATTAAGGGGGTTATCGAGGAGTGACCGCCAGGCAGGGGAGAGCGAATCTGCATCCCTGCTGTTAATGCAGTTTCCTTTGAGGGACTCAGTAAAGATTTCTATAGCTTCGATTGTTCTAAGTTTGCTACAGTCAAGAATAGGAACGGTAATCCTAGCATCTTCCCATTCAACTGTTATACTGGGTTCACTTGCAAACTGGGCTAGGGTGGAATTAAATTTTTTGTTGTGCGCGTTGTACCTATGCTCAGCTATCCTTTTGGTAAGCGATCTGTTGGTTGAGCCTATGTAGGTTAATTTATTGCTTGGCTTAACTCTATTGTCCACCAGCGGAACAGAGTAAACCCCTGGAATCCTGGCTTCGCTGCATTTATCCTTGTTATTTGTTAGAAGCTTATAAATTACGAGGACTGGAACTAACAGCTTTGTTAACAACGAGATCATGCGTTCTCTGGGCCAGCACATCAATAAATTTACCGTTGTAACCGTGGGCTACGGCGATGCGTTTGATGTGCTGGATTTCACGAAACGCGTCATTAGTGTTAGCCCTCTTTAACCACGACCTGGTCCTCCTGTCAAATGTCAACTCCAGAGTCATAAACCTACAAGAGCAAGTTCAGCAGTCTCTACGCAGGAAATACGCCAAAAAATTGAGTTGGGTAATGAAAAACCAAAAAAAACAGTGCAAAAACAAGCTGGAATGTCCCCTCATATGCTGGGACAATATTAAACCTCCAGAAGAGTTGGTTCAAGCCTTTAGATTTGGGCCTATGTTCGCTCCAAAACCTCCGAATATCTCAACCTATACTATCGTTCTGAATATCGCGAAACTTCTACTGCCCGTTAGAGCTCAACATAAAGAGTTCTTTAGATGGAATACAGCGCTCAGCAGAAGAATTAAAGAGGTTGACGACAGAGACAAGGTTTTCTGGACAAGCATAGATAAGAGTAAGAAATGGTTACAGGCTAACGATATCACCCTTACTAGGGTGGATAAAAGCAGAAACGTCGTTCTTATGAAGAAGCACACATATGTTCAGCTCCTCAAGGAATATATCAGGTCTACGGAATGCCAAAATATTGCGGAAAGTTTCTTTGACAAGCTCCAGAATAGGGTTGTTAGATTTACCTGTTCACCTCTAGCTAAACACCTACGCCTAGGGAATGCAACGATGCAGTCTCCCGAGGTACCAAGGCTTTTTGGCTATGCTAACGCCCATAAACCAGGCAAACAAATACGGCTGATCGTGGACAAGTCAAGATCCCCAACACTCCCCCTTGAAAGAGGTCTGCATGAGCTCCTCAGAGCTTATTTGAAAGAATATAGCTACACTCGTTTCGAACGCGGGTGAACTCGTCTCTAAATTACAAGGCATTGCTTTAACCGGGCAAGAATTTATCACAGTGTTGGACTATGAAGCTATGTATCCGTCCATTAAATTGGAGCCATGCTTCTGTGCCCTTAGAGACTTCCTCTTCCAAGCAGTTCCGCCCGGACCTAAGCACCACAAGCAGATTTTGGATCTGGCCCACCTAGTATGCTACAACTCCTTTTTCACCTTCAACCAGTGAATCTACCTTCAAAGAAGAGGGGTCCCAATGGGTAGCCCCCTGTCTGGAGACCTCTGTGAGTTAGTGGTTAGAAAATTAGATAGCAAAGTCCTACAAACCTTCAATGCAGACATTATACTCTACACGCGGTATGTTGATGATATTCTTATTATTTGGAGATCCGAACCGGACGTCGATAAGCTGCTGCAGACTGTTAATAACAATCCGTTTGGGCTTAAGTTAAAGCTTGATCAGCAGGAAGATAAGTTGGCCCATTTCCCTGACCTCAGTATTTTCCTAGACCATGGTTGTATAACCACTAGTGTATTCCATAAGCCTAATCTTCAACCTTTCTTCATCCCCTCAACCTCGAACAACCCCTTTACCTATAAAATTTCCGCCTACAGGGCCCTGATCCGTAGGGCCTATACCCATTGCTCTAACACTAATGACGCGTTTCGTGAAATCCAGCACATCAAACGCATTGCCGTAGCCCACGGTTACAACGGTAAATTCATTGATGTGCTGGCCCAGAGAATGCATGATCTCGTTGTTAACAAAGCTGTTAGTTCCAGTCCTCGTAACCTGCGAAGTAAGCAATTTGTTGTTGATTTCGACCCTAGGTTGAGCCAAGCGTATAAAATCTTATCCAAAAAAGCCAAAGTTGGTCTTACGTACAAGCGCAGCCCTACGATTTATAAGCTTCTAACAAATAACAAGGATAAATGCAGCGAAGCCAGGATTCCAGGGGTTTACTCTGTTCCGCTGGTGGACAATAGAGTTAAGCCAAGCAATAAATTAACCTACATAGGCTCAACCAACAGATCGCTTACCAAAAGGATAGCTGAGCATAGGTACAACGCGCGCAACAAAAAATTTAATTCCACCCTAGCCCAGTTTGCAAGCGAACCCAGTATAATGGCCGAATGGGAAGATGCTAGGATTACCGTTCCTATTCTTGACTGTAGCAAACTTAGAACAATCGAAGCTATAGAAATCTTTACTGAGTCCCTCAAAGGAAACTGCATTAACAGCAGGGATGCAGATTCGCTCTCCCCTGCCTGGCGGTCACTCCTCGATAACCCCCTTAATTAAATAGACCGGTCCACCCTCTCCTTGTCCGTTTCGTTCTCTCGTGCAGTTTCTAAATTTATCGGGTTTCTTTTTTCCCTTTTTCTTTCTATTTCCTTTTCTTTTCCTTTTTTCCGCCTTTCACAATTTGCATATCTTCGACAATAGTTCACGCAGCTTGGCTAATCTTAAAATATTTTCCAAGGTCAATTTCGTTTAAACCTTCTCTGCTAAGACGTCACTTGTAAGAGGAAACCCCTCATAAACAATGACGTCATGTAAACATTTGCTATCCGACTTTCCAACAGTCCTCAGTGCACCTGAAGAAGGCCTTTTAAAACGACCGAAAACGTTTGTGCTCACTAATTTGTTTGCTAGAAACAGCGTGTGAAAGGTTTTTTGTGCTTACGACTTTAAATTAGTTCTAGCTTTGTGTGCAGAGATTAGTTACATTTTCAGCAATCAAAATATGAATTTTGTGTGTTTTTTAGTGTGTCTGTTAACTAACAGTGGGCACCATTTTCTCAGAAATGTGAAATATAAGCTATTTCTTAGAACAATGTGCATCGTTGAATTCAGAATTTTGTTGCCATATTTTGCAAGTGAATTTAAAGTTGTTTTATTTTGTATATGTGAGTTAAGTTCAGATATGGCACATAAATGTACTGAACAGGAATTGTTTGAATTTATTAATGAAGAAATGAACAAATATAGTGATGATTATATTGATTTATCTGACAAAAGTCTAGCGATAATGTTCTAGACATAACTGAAATCAAAAAAGTACAAATAAGCCATGTAATTTTGTTATTATTTTAAACCTGTACAGTTCATATAATTTATACACTTTCTAGATATTCTCAATACAAAAGTCAGATTCCTATATTTCTGATCGTGCTAATGCCATCTCATCCACATTTGCTAAACCAACACACAACTATCAAAAACAGCTACAGAGTAGTATGGTCTGTAGTCAGAGGAAAGTCTACTAATGAAATTGATACAGTACATTATTATTATAAATGTAGCTGCCCACCATATTGTTTGTTTTATTTTTACACCTAACATCTTTCCCTTCATTCTTTGTTACTCCTTTTTCAAGAACTTTCTTTTCTCTCCTTTTGTTCTTTCATAACAACTAGAAGGTCCATTCCTGGAACCATTGGGAACAATAAAGAGGGAAGTCACGTGGAGTATTAGGAAGAAAGTCGCAAGGCATTCTTCAACCAGAGACACTTTTTTGCTCAAACCAAGAAAAGGACCGACAGTGCTAGGAGCAGAGTCAAATGAGAAAAGGTGATAGGTGACCCAAGCTTAATTCATGGATTGTGCAGTGAACTTTTGTGACGAGTAGAAAAGAAAAGGAAAAAAGGAAGGTATCAAAGCGCTTTGGGCCTAAAGAAAAAAGTAGAACTTTATATGAAGACTTCCCAGTGGACCCTCTTTTCATTATTCAATCACAAAGAAAAAATATCCTGAGTATATCCTTATTCTATCTTTATCCTCTTCGTCTGTCTCATTCCATATCTTTGTGTTCTAGTTTTTAAAATCATTTTATCATAGCCTTAGTTTATAATTATTGTAACACATGAACAGATATTATTTTTTGTACTTTTACGATGCTAGAAAAAATATTAGGGATGAAACAATCAATGATTGTATATATTTATATATACAATCATTGATTGATTGTATATATTTATATATACAATCATTGATTGATTGTATATATTTATATATACAATCATTGATTGTTTCATCCCTAATTTTATTGTATATAGTTATAATCCTATCTTATTTTTGCAATTTCCTCTTTTTTCCTTTGTCTATTCTTTCTTAAACTTTCCAAGATGACCGTTATCGCCGTGGGGATGGATTAGCTGTTCTGAGAATTGGTAGAGACAATAGCAGGTAGTGTGGCCTGGGGAAAAAGTGGCTAAGAGAGGGGTCACTTTTCGACTAGACACGAAGAGAGAAGGACGAAAAGAGAGAGGCTCGATTGTGATTTCTGAGAGAGGAAAGAAGTTTGCGATAGTCTAGTGAGGAACCGAAATATAGAGACCGGCATATTGGAGAACCCCGATAATTGAGAGAAGAAAGGATAGTGAAGAAAGCCACTATCGTCGAACCCAGATCATACACAAAGTATGTATCCGCTGAAGAAAGAGAAAACCCCGGGTGAATCATCCCTTCATTTCTTCTACCTTCCTGCTATTCCATCTTTCTTATTTTTCCTTAATATTAAGTTAGATTTAAGCTAGATTTAAGTTAAGTTAGTCACGCGATAACGAGGGACTGATTGTTACGCGCTAGAAAAATAACACACCATTTTGCTTTGTTTAGGGACAGAGTCCCCCCTGTTTGAAACACCTTGAATTGTAAGTCATAAAAAAATCAGTTGGGATTCCTTATAAAAAAAAAAAAAACCTTATTTGTTCTAAGTGGAATAAAGGGACATTGTCTATTATTGTAGTCGTTGCAGAGTCCTTTCTGTATGTTTCATTCGCAGACCGTACTGCCTCACTTTTATAGAACACCACAAACATTTTTCTGCTGGATTTTTTGGTTTCCTGTGTTCAATTTACTTATACTCAGTTGCCTGTGGGAGTTCAATAAGCTCATTAGTCTGAAAATAAAATTGGAAGTGGAAGGCTATAGGAAGGAATGAATATTTACTGTAATTGATACATCTTTTTTTTTTTGATTAAACACACAAGCAAAGAAGGCGTGATAAAATCAAAGAAAACTGTATTATAACAAATGAAGTGTACCAGAAATTACCATTGCCACTATCTTCTTTCAAGATTCATAAGCTTGTCAGGGTTGACTTCAAGGATTTTGTTTCAATCTTTTCTTTCACAACCTATTATCTTTCCTTTTTGTTTCTCTTCTTAGGTTAAGTATTGGTTTAAAATAGTTTAAGTTTCTACTGGACCACATCACTAATTTGTGTATCATGTATCAAATTGAAATCACATACTACACAAACTTTTATGTGTATCTATAATTCACATGAATATAAATATATGTTTCCTTTACATTTTTTGTGGTAAAACTTATTCTTATTTGGGATATTCACCATATTTTGACTTTCACAAAATAAAATTAGTTAGATTTTTATATCTTGAAACTATTATAAAGTTTGGAAAACAGAAGAATCAAAGAAAAATTTTTATATCTTAAGTCTAAAAGAAAATAAACTTTCAGCTTTACTGCAATTACTGTTAGGACTAGCACTGCTTACCAAAGCTGCGGAGTCGGTAAAAAAACACTTGACTCCAACTCTTGATAATTTTAGTAGGCAGACTCCAACTCCCAACTCTGGCAAAATTAAATACCAAGTCATTTTATGGGGTGTGCAGAGGTGCTCATAGGAGTATCAACTCTAAACTCTGAAAGGAGCCCAGGGCATTTACTTAAATACTTTTATAGTTAGTATTTTTAATATTTAACTTACATTAATATTTATTTGTATAAAAAATTAATTTTTAACAAATATTTTATAAGAGGAAGAAGAGGGGATGATAAAATTCTACTTCTACATATCTTTATTCTACAGCATTTGCACATCAATTTCACCCTTCCAGAAAAGTTAGTCCAACAGTGGCGTGCCGTCATTGGAAGCGATGGAAGCGCCGATTCCACCTTCCAATGACCTTCCCTTGTATTTTATAAAATATATATTTTCATATTTTAACGTACTTTGAATTAATTAAAATTAATATTTTATTATAACTGCATTATGTATCTTTTTACAAATTTCTATACTACATGTGAAAAAAAAACGATAAGATTGCTATTGTATATTCGAATAATTCGGTGGTGGAAGGAATGTCGAAACCGGGTCAGTTTCTAATCAGCCAGATTATATAGGCATTAGCACATGCGGTTTACAGAGCACCAACCTCACCCGGTTTAGCTGGTAGAAGCGACACACGCGTACAGAGTCCAACTTTATAACCCGAACTGGTTCTGAGCTGTTAGCCGCCTGCTTGTCAACTTCCAAGCAGCCAGATTATAGGCATTGGCGCATGCGCTTTACAGAGCACCAACGTCACGGTTTAGCTGGTAGAAGCGACACACACGTAAAGAGTACGCGACTTTATATCCCGGAGCGGTTGTGGGCTGTTAGCCGCCTGCTAGATATTCGACCACCCTCGCCCGATTATGTGAAACATGAGCAGACTAGATCAACGGCGGGCAACCCGCGGGCCAGCTACGGCTGGCGAAAAGTTTCTATCCGGCCCGCGAGATCTTTAATAGATTATTAAATTAAAAAAATAACTAATTAATTAGTTATTTTTCCAATTCTTTGTAATTTTCAAAAACGATAAGAGAAATAAATGTAGTAATTAACTTTTTATTTATTTATTTCATATTTGCAGACTAAAAAAATTGCAAGTCACAAGAAGGCGTCAATTAACTACTACGGCGCGAAAAAAAACGTAAAATTTATTCTGGCGCATGTTATAAAAAGGGTTGCCCACCCTAGACTAGATTTATAACAACCCAACCGATAGGAGTTTACTGGCACGTTTTTATGATAGTTCTGTATAGTTGACAGGAGTTTTAAAAAAATCCATTAAAATATTTGATATATTTATTCTGCGTTTATGCTGCTCTCCCATCTTATATTACTTACGGATTTCAATGTTAAACCGGTGATATTACGATTTAGTACGTCCCATCTGTAAGGGGATGCAGAAAAAACGTGTACAATTCTAGTACAGTGTTAAAAATTAACTGTTACTTTGGCAGCATCATTTACAACCAAATTTAATGAATGAGACGTACAGTACATACAATGGTACAAAAAAAGCTCTAGAATTTATTTTCCTTAAATTTACAATTTATATATCCGTTGTCATAAAAATTTGTCTTTCCACTGTTTTCCCAAGACTACAGATATTCAGGTACAAAGTAACTGGTTTCGACTTATTTCTACTTAAGAAGTGACTAAATAATTAAGAGATTAGGGAATGGGGACATAAATAAAACCCTGTTGAAAGAGCCAGAATTTTACTTCAACAAAAGCTTAACAGAACCAATCACTCGCTCAGTACAGTGGGAAACTGATTTCCGTGTACACCTGGTATTAAAACGAATTAGTTAGAAAACAAATGACTATTAAGTTTAACATATTTAGATTTTTACAGCTATGGTGAGAAACGTTTAAAATTTACAACAGCCCTGTGGCATCCTTTGAGATATACTAGTGATGCGACAAAAGAGGCATTTGACATTGACCGGTATCGGCACCCTCGGGATTTGGCACGCACACACTCACTACACACCTACCTGGACCGTCACTAGTTCCATCCATTAGCTACTCGTATCAAGATATTTGACTAAGTGGATTGTTTTAAGATTTAAAAAGTAAAGAATATTTTATGTTATTTTTATGTACGTTTCTTTACAAAGCTATATTTTAATTATAATTTTTTTAAAAGTATATTAATACAATTGAACAATACATTGTACCAGGTATGTATATCCACCGCACATTTTATTTCACCGAGTAAGTTTTATAATTTATTTTTAATTTTAGCCCTTATATCGTGGCTAGCAATTCAGAATGTAATTGTGATATTAAAAATACATTTAGAGAAGTCTACAGTTTTTACTGGCTTATCAAACAAATGAATACGAATGGACCCTAGACCAGTGATTCTTAACAGGGGGCCGCGGCCCCTGGGGGTCCATAAGAAGTTTGCTGGGGGCCGCCAAATTATGCAAAATTTCCTTCAGAATATAATAAAAAGAAAATTGATGTATAATCCGAATATCGTATTGAAAAGTGAAATAAGAAAGATAAAGTTTTCCTATTTAGTTTTTATTTATTTATTTTGTATTTCTTCCTACATACAACTTTGTTAGTACAGAAGAAATAAATGTAAATATGCTACTTACACCGCAGTATTTACTTCTTTTATTCCAAAGCAATTTTAAGAAACTATTAATGCTTGGAAATTTAAAAATAATTAGGAAAAATAGTAGGCTTTGAAAATTTAAATATTTTTGCAAAAGATATGCAAAATCCTTACGACAAGTGGGCGTTTTAGTTTTAGTTTAGTTTTAGCATCGACATTGGATCGATTTATGGACACGTTTCTTATTTTATTTTCTGTTAAAAATTAATGAGTTTTCATGTTTAATTGTGAAGTTTGAATGTTATTTAAATAGATAATGAAATAATAAAGTTATGATTTACATTTATTATATAAAAAATAAAGCAATAATAAAAAAATCAATTTATTATAGATAAATTATCAAATTATCAAATATAAATTATTATTAAAAAATGGGGGTCACAAAAAAATTATGAAATATTTGGTGGGCGGCGAGTATAAAAAGGTTAAGAATCACTGCCCTAGACCATCACTGACGCGCAATTAACTGATTGCCCCTGGAAGTCGGCTTCTTACAGAAACACAGCTTCCCTGTCATCAAATGTCACGGCACGCCACTGTAGTCCAACTAAAAAGATTGCAATCTAGCTACTTCAGCCCCTTGTTCAGAAAAGAAAAATATATACTCTGATCAATTAGTCTGGCTCATTCAGAAAAATAGAGTACTTATTTAGAGCAGGGATAATAAAGAAATGATTTTAAAATATTCAAATTCAATTGGCTCAAACTAATTTAACTACTAAACACAAATACTACAAAGGAAACTACATATTTAATACATAAAATTACTGCATTTTGCCAATTTCCAATATTAAACTTGACAAATTTTTCTGTGGAAAACCAAAAGAGAAAAATGCCAGAGTCAGCATTGGAGTTGACACATTTTTCCCAACTCCAACTCCACAGCCCTATTGCTTACCCATTTCCATATCCAAATATTTGAGTGTATCGAGGTGTAGAATAGAAAATTACTACCTGAATACTTAGGTAACTGTGCCATGAGTATCCATTTCAAAGTGTGTACTCGATATGCTAACAAACCAAATGGTTTTATAAAATGTTTGAACTAAAGAAAAGGTTTAATAATCTAATTAACCATTTTTAATTAAATGTTCTTTCTAAGGAATCATTATTTTCAATTTTTAAAAGAGTATTTTTGCAAACCAAAATATTTAATTAGAGAATTATATATTTTTAGATTTGCTTAATCATCAAGATTTGAAATAAGACATTTTATTAGATAAAAATAATTTATTCTGTTTTTAATCCACAACCTTAAACTATACAGCTTTAAAAATAAAGGCAAAAGGTTGTTTGTTTCTAATTTGTTAACAAATCCTGTAATTTGTTACAAGAGTATAAATGTATTAAAGTGTCTTTTAATTTCACAAATTTTAAGAAATATAAATAACCAGGAAAAAATTTACTTGGAAATTATACATAATCAAAATTATTAAAATAAAAATACCCACTGAAATGCATAGTTTCAATAAATAGGACTGTCATATCTGCTGGAAGATTTTTGGTACAAATATAAACATCAACAGAAACCCAATGCAAAGCAAATAGACACCCACAACTGCTATAAATAATCAGGCTATAATTTGGAAATAATAATTATACATTAATTATTAATTTCAATATGAGACAGTATCTAATGCCTCCCTCTAGTGTCAAATTCATTTCTAATGTAAAATTATTATTTCCAAATTATAGCCTGATTATTTACAGCAGTTGTGGGTGTCTATTAGATTTTTGGTAAAAAAAATTTAATTAAACACATATCAAATATTAGCCCTCAATTCTTGAGGATTGTTGTTTATTTATTTTATCACAAACTCACAAATTTACCCAATGTGGAACAACTCATCTCTCAGAATGTTTTTTTGTTCAATTTTTTGTTTGCTTTTTTCTCTCTGTTAAGTCCTGTCTCTCATTCTGATGTTAAATAATAATGTCAGGCACTGAACTTATTTGCAGAAATATCTTTTTAACATAAATTATGTATCAGTACTTGATTGCTATGGAGAACTTATCATACAGGAACGCTTTATCGATCACAAAAAGTGTTCCCGTATAATAAGTTCTCCGTAGCAATTTTGTGCTTAATTCCAAAAAACAAAGAATAAATTATATCTCTAACAATGAACTATGTTTGATAAAAAATTTGAACTTTCTTGTGTTTAAGACTTATTTATACTCAACAATATTTTATTTTTATCTCCTTTAGTACATTTTTGACTGTTATTTTATCTTTGGAAGTAAAACTTTTCTTTAAAAAATTTTATATGGCATTATAATCTATTTCATCTCAATTAAAATAAAATATCAATATATTTATTATCTCAATATTTATTTAACTTTAACTTCATTTTTATTTCAAGCGGAAGTTTTAAAACCCACAGGATATAAACCAACTGTAACAAGTAAAACAGTGAAGCCATTTTTGGGACAAGGCTATGTCTCAAAGAGCGCAAGCAACACACGCGCAAATGTGGAGATTTGCGCCTGTTTGTAGAAACAGTCTCAGCATTTTGTATTTTCTTTTTGACCTGGTTCTTGGTTCCCTGCCTACCTACAAGTCTGGTTTAGTTTATGTGTGCATGATTTGAATACCAAATACTCTGTGCCAAATTAAAACTCCTGACATGTACTCCTTCATACCTCTAAGGTGTACAGCCATTGACAGCAGTATGATTTTAGAGACGAGACATAGTTTTGTCAAAAATTTCATACCTCTAAAGGTTTACGAAAACTTGTTGCACCCCTTCCAAATCCTCCAGCATATCCTCTTCCACCTCGAACTCCGGCAGCCCCTCTTCCTCTTCCTCTAATCGCAATTCGAGATAATCCGCTATCAAAAACCAACAATTTATAATTAAAATTTATGTACTAGCATTTTTGTGTAATTTAAATATATATTTATATATTTTTAATTACATTAGTGATCGAAATTATATGAATACAAACTATTATATGAATTATGAATTGATATCAATTTTTAATTACATTAGTGTTACCTGTATTCTAACATTGACAATAATAATACTACAACACTGTGGATAAACAAAGATTAAATCAACAATTGTGTGACATGATTATCAAAGAACTGCTAATATATTCAATTTTATAGGCATATTAGTGAATAACATACTTTTCAATAAATAAAATTAATTATTACAACAAATTTATTTTTGTCAATCTTATAACTATACTTATGTGGCCGTCGGCCATGTTTTTTTTGTATAATTTTGTACATATGTTCGTATTTTATTGGATTAGTTTTAAGTCTTTCCTGTTTCTTTGTTCTAAAATTCTTCCTAGAACGTTTTCTTAATCCTTCTCCCATGGGGGTAAGACGACCAGTTCCGAGAACGTGGGAAAACAAAAGAAGAGTGTGGAGCCTGAGGGTAAAACGGCTGAAGAGAGACCATTCTTGTGTGGGATCCGAAGGAAGAAGCACGAGGAAGGCAGTGCTCGAGAGTAAAAAAAAGGAAAGAAACAAAAGAATACGAGAGACTGCAAGGTGCTAAGGGATCCGAGAAAGAAGTGGAGAACAGCGAACATATAAGTAGAACATCGAGACAAGTTAAAAGATAAGGTCTACGGCAACAGAGGAGTCAAAAGAGTATAAAGGAGAAAAGAATCGGAGAAGGTGTCTTACCCCAAGATTCATCGATTCAAAAAAAAATCCCGGGTATTTTCTAATCTTTCTCTCTGTCCTTTATTCTTAATTTCCATTTTTTCATTTTTATTTTAGTTATAAGATAGATGTAAGTTTAGTTTTTAAGTTAGAGTAAAAATATATCGACCCGCGTATATTTGTCACGTACCACGAAGTCTGGTTCGTTGGTTAGATAAAAAGAATTGGTCAACGCCTGTGTATCTTGACTAAGTAAGTGTAGTGCTACGCAACTATGTATTATTGTTATTATTATTATTATTAATTATTTTCTCGGTTTCCTTTTTGTATGTATCGGGTTTTCTTGGTTTGTACCGTGTCGCGTGGAATTTTCTTATGATGTCACCTTAGGATACGTGAGAAGCTTTCTGATTGGTCCAGAGTGGGACAATAAGTGAAGCGGACTTCCGGAGAGCGGGAAATATAAATTGAGGGACTCTCACGATTGAGGACACTTTTTGGCTGCTTTTGGATTCGTCGAGGAAGGTTGCCGAGGAAGGGTCAGCAAGGACGTCGGAGTTAGACCGGGAGAACAGGAGTCTAGAAAGGGCGACCACTTTCAGTCGGGAAGCACAATCCGTTTCCATCGTAGTGTAATTGAGAAGTATCAACGAGGGACGTACTTCTGGTGACGTAAATTACGTTCAGGTATCGGAAAGAACTATTAGTTTTGTGAATTAACGTAAAGAAAAGGAACGCTTGGAACTCGAGATCGTGTTGCATTTACTTAACATAATACCGTGATTCGTCGAAGGCTAATATATGCAATTATTGTATAGAAGGAAAATGTGTATGTATATATGTATATAGAGTATTGTAAATTTCGTTAGTTTTAAGTCGTGTATCGTGTAAACTTGAGGGTTAGGAAGCATCTCGCGGTTATTGTACTGTTAGAATAAATTACTGTTGTTTCGCCAAATTCGTGCACGTGTAATTGGTCATTACTTGAGTCCTTAACATACATCCTTATTACATCCGTGGACTTAGATCCATCGGATAATCAACATTGGCGTCCGCGACAGGATATTGATCGGGTTGTTTGTTGTAAAAGGACCGACCAAACGTGCATCTTGTATTAACCCCTCATCCTACTGCCGCTTATATCTGTAATTATAGCCATTGGAATTGTAAATTATATTATTGTAAAACCAAAAGGTTTCGGTAAACTATGGATGAACAAATTACCAGCGGATCTTCAGGGGCAGGGGAATTGGGCAATGTGCCTATTGTAACGGGATTTATGGGCATGATCCCATGTTTTTCGAACCTGCCCGGAGATATTTTAGATGTGAGTAGGTTTTTCCAAACCGTCGAGAACGTCGCGTCGTTGGCAAGCTGGGATGAGACTGTGAAGGTCACCGTAGTTCAAGCCCGCCTAAAAGGTGAGCCCTTGTCTTTATTTTTCGATTTAAGGGACCAGGGCGTCATGAGCTATGATGAAATAAGGAGGGCTCTTATAAAGTGCTTTGGTCGTAAAGAAAAAGAACAGGACCCGTTTGATCAGGTATTAAAGATCTCCCAGAGAAGAGGGGAGAGGGTTTGCGAATACGGGATTAGGATTAAGTCGTTGTTTTCACGAGCGGTGACGCGCAATTCTAATTTAGCGACGCTTCGCGACAATGCTGTTAAGGAATGCTTTATAAAAGGACTACTAGCGGAGATTAGGAGGCAGGTGATGCAGAGGCGGCCGGACACCTTGGATGAGGCGATAGTAAAGGCCGAAGAAGAAGAGGAAATCGAATCGGCCTGCAACAAACGAGGTGGGATAAGTGAGGTATGCGCAAATGTTGAGCATGAAAGGGGGTTGGAGAGAAGGGAAGTACAATTGGGTAAGCGTGTAGAGGAGTTGGAGACTCAAATAAGGAGTTTGACCGAGTCCATGGCATCTTTACTCGAGCACATGAAGGGGAACAATAACCGCGAGAGGTGGGGAAAAGAGCGCCGTTGTTACACGTGTGGTGAAATAGGCCATATTTCGAGAAAATGCAACAAGAGAAGAGGTTTAAACTAGTCAGAGGTCATTTGAAAGGTCAGGCGAATGACCGGTTAGTTAAATTAGAACTGACCAGAAAGATCCACTTGTCAGACCGGGGGTTACCGATTGTAAGAGGTGTAATCCTAGGACGTGAAATTGCTGGTCTAGTAGATACAGGTGCAGAAAGGACCGTAATTAAGAATGAATTGACTGAATATATCAGGCGTGAAAATAGGAATTGGGTGGTCCCAAACAATTCATGTATTAGTGGGATGTCGGGAGCACTCATAAACAGTGATGAGGCCGTAGCAATCGAGTGCTGTTTCCACGATGGGAAAAAGGTATGCACGACAACACCAAGTGTTGGGTTTCCTGAAAGGGCAGGTTACGAGATGATCATCGGGATGGACATTATTTGCCAGCACCCTGGGCTGTTGGTGGGGATCGAATCAGTGGTTAAGGCAGATAAGCAAGGTCGTGAAGGGAGATTTTGTATTAATATAAATAGTGAGGTAGGGGTGGCAGAGGTAGAAAGAGAGGTGTGGAGATTGGATCACCTAGATGAACCGGTTAAGAGGAAAATAATAAATATTTTGAGAAAGTATCCGGACGCTATTGCTAGCGAAATTGCCGAGTTATCTGGCACTAGCAGACATATGCACTCTGTTAGCCTGACGTCGGAACGTCCGGTCAACGTTAGACAGTACCGAATTCCGTACAGTTACTTACCTGGCCTTAAGAAGCAAGTTAGTGAGCTGATAAAAGCAGGTATATGTGAGGAGAGCTCATCGGAGTGGAACTCTCCTATACATGTTGTTCCTAAAAGCTCTGGTGAGATTCGTATCACTTTGGACCTGCGAAAAATTAATGATATAACAGAACCCCAAATATTCCCGATGGCTCGAATAGACGACATCTTATCCCAACTTAATGGGAACAGATATTTCTCGGTATTGGACTTAAAAGCAGGGTATTTCCAGATTCCTCTAGATCCCAAGGTAAGACACATATTTGCGTTCTCCACACCATGGGGAAAATACCAACTTTGTAGGATGCCTCAGGGTGGGAAGAATAGTGGGAGGTTTTTTCCAATACATTATGACGAAGATCTTAGCAAAATTTGTCGGAAATAGCTGCTTTGTGTTTCAAGATGATATTGTATTATTTTCACAAAGTTTGGAGGATCATCTTGAGCTTGTCGATCGAGTAATTAGTACATTAAGGGATGAGGGCCTAAAATTAAATCCGAGTAAATGCCAAATATTAGCAAAGGAGGTGAGATATTTAGGACATATTATTAATAGCGAGGGTGTGCGACCTGATCCCAACAATGTTGAGTCGATCAAGAAAGTGGAAACACCTCGTAGTGTAAAAGAGGTCCGCAGTTTTCTCGGTGTGGTTGGATTTTTTCGGAATTTTATCCCGTCGTTTTCCGATATCGCTGCTCCATTAACAGAACTCACCAAGAAAGGGAAGAGATTTTTATGGAGCCCAGAATGTCAGAGAGGTTTTGAAAAGTTAAAAGAGGCAATAGCAAGCCCACCAATTCTAGCTCACCCGGATTTTGATAGACCATTCTATTTGCACACTGACGCATCTGACAACGCGGCAGCTGCGGTGCTCGAACAACGGCACGAAAAGGGACTGGCTCCGATAGGCTATTTTAGTAGGAGATTTCAAGGGGCAGAAATCAATTATTCCACAATTGAGAAAGAATGTCTAGCAATTGTTTTAGCCTTAAGACACTTCAAATTTTTAATTCTAGGCCAAAAAACGATAATACTCTCTGACCATAAACCCCTTGTGTTCCTTAGCAACATTCAAAATGGGAGCAAGCGTCTGACTCGTTGGATAATGGAGATTATGGACTACCATATAGAAGTCC
Organism: Centruroides vittatus; assembly: GCF_030686945.1. NCBI lineage: Eukaryota > Metazoa > Arthropoda > Arachnida > Scorpiones > Buthidae > Centruroides > Centruroides vittatus. The sequence continues at coordinate 2,837,393 of NW_027122198.1, read as the reverse complement.
AACATGTGAAAGGCGTTGACAATAAAGTAGCGGACTTCCTTTCGAGGAACGTTAACGGGGTTCATCACTTCGATGTTGAATCTACAAGGGCTGTAATCCCTAATAGATACGAGATTGGTTTATCACAGGATCGCGATGAAACTTTTGGCCCCATAAAAAGGGATTTACTGAGAAGCCCCGGGAATAGAAATATTGGGAGCTATATGCACCAGTATGTAGTAATAAGCGAATGCCTGTATAGAAGAAGCCTCTTGAAGTCCCGTGACAAGTATGTTAGCCAATTATGCGTAGGGGAGGATCTTGCTAGGGAAGTGATTAAGGCTGTTCACGAAAACAATCTGTCGGGGCATTGGGGCGTGCGAAAAACTATAATTAACATTGAGAAACACTATTATATTCGGAATTTGAGGGAGAAGGTCGAAGGTGTCATTAAGACGTGTGAAAGGTGCCAGAGGCATAATGTACACAAAGGAAAGGCTCCTTTCCAAGAAAACGAGACGGCTGAGGCACCTTTCCAAAAGATTGCTGTGGATATAGTAGGACCTATCCGCACATCGAGCAGCGGTAACCGATTCATCCTTGTAATAGTAGATATTTTCACTCGTTTCGTCGAAGCACACCCTTTGAAGGACCAAACTGCATGGTCTGTGAGTAATACAATATTTAATGAAATCGTTTGTAGGTACGGTGCCCCAGAAGTAATTATTTCCGATAGAGGTACCAACTTTCTATCATCTTTATTCTCGGACTGTTGCAAGTGGTTAGGAATTAGGAGGAACATTACTACCGCTTATCGACCTTGTGCGAATGGCACGTGCGAACGGGTGAACAGATCGTTAGTCGAAATGATAACTAAATCCTCTGACGATGGGAGAGTCGAATGGGATGAAATGATACCTTCTGCATGTTTTGCCTATAACAATTCGCACCACACTGCCATAAATGAGTCACCTGCCTTCCTCTTGTATGGTGTTGATCCCCGTACCCCTAATATCGAATACCTGCCTGATGATATGTCTACCGATGAGCGTAGGGCATTCCTGGTCACGAAACTCCGTGCATTACGGGAAAATGCGAGTATCCATGCGCGAAATTACAACAAGAAAGGAAGGGATTATCGAAGCAAAGGGAGAACATTAGTAAGTTTTTCGGAAGGGCAGAGGGTTTGGGTGAGAAAGAAAGGTGTTAAAGGGAATAAGTTTTCTTATAATTATAAAGGACCCTTTCGGATCACCAAGGTGATAAACCCAACTACGTATCGTGTGGAGGGTTGCAATATGAAGGATCAGGAGACTGTCCATGTCGATCGCCTAAAACCTTGCTATGGCTATCCGATTTGTAATAAGAAAAAAAAGAGGGAGGATAGAGGAATTGTACTGGAGGATGATGATGAAGTCCTGGATGATCGGTTGGTGAGGAGACGTGGGGTGGTCACTAACACGCAAGGTGTTGACACAAGTGGTGTGCAGAAGTGCACTGACCTTGAGGTGCGTAAGAAACCTTATAACCTACGTGAACGCAAAATTGATTTCCGTAGTTTGCACTACGGGAAGTGAGTCGCTTGGGGGGGGAGATATGTAGTGCTACGCAACTATGTATTATTGTTATTATTATTATTATTAATTATTTTCTCGGTTTCCTTTTTGTATGTATCGGGTTTTCTTGGTTTGTACCGTGTCGCGTGGAATTTTCTTATGATGTCACCTTAGGATACGTGAGAAGCTTTCTGATTGGTCCAGAGTGGGACAATAAGTGAAGCGGACTTCCGGAGAGCGGGAAATATAAATTGAGGGACTCTCACGATTGAGGACACTTTTTGGCTGCTTTTGGATTCGTCGAGGAAGGTTGCCGAGGAAGGGTCAGCAAGGACGTCGGAGTTAGACCGGGAGAACAGGAGTCTAGAAAGGGCGACCACTTTCAGTCGGGAAGCACAATCCGTTTCCATCGTAGTGTAATTGAGAAGTATCAACGAGGGACGTACTTCTGGTGACGTAAATTACGTTCAGGTATCGGAAAGAACTATTAGTTTTGTGAATTAACGTAAAGAAAAGGAACGCTTGGAACTCGAGATCGTGTTGCATTTACTTAACATAATACCGTGATTCGTCGAAGGCTAATATATGCAATTATTGTATAGAAGGAAAATGTGTATGTATATATGTATATAGAGTATTGTAAATTTCGTTAGTTTTAAGTCGTGTATCGTGTAAACTTGAGGGTTAGGAAGCATCTCGCGGTTATTGTACTGTTAGAATAAATTACTGTTGTTTCGCCAAATTCGTGCACGTGTAATTGGTCATTACTTGAGTCCTTAACATACATCCTTATTACATCCGTGGACTTAGATCCATCGGATAATCAACATAAGTGAGATAAAGTTGGGATCGTGTAAAAAAGAACCGTTTCGTTGTGAATAAATATAACTTTGTGCTATTTTTGTAATCAAAGTCTTTTTTTTGTACCTTCCTGCTCGCGGGATCCAGTACGTATCATAACGAACTTCACACTTACATACTATATAGTATAGTATATACATTGTATATACTATACTACATTCATGGACAAAAATGGTTATGCATCCAAAAGGAAGTATTGGGACTGGATAAAACTTTAATAGTAAAAATGTTACAACAATGAGCTGTAATGAATTATTACATCAAAGCATTGCTTTTTGCTTTTTTCCCTTAATTCTATTAAACATTTCTACTAACTTAAACCCGTTATGTATGTCCCGTTATGTATGTTAGGGCTTATCAAACTAGTGAATATGAACATTAAAATTTCTTAAATTTAATATACAAGGTCTGTTCAAAAAATAATCAAACTTTATTTTTTTAACTTTTATTTTTGAAGTTACAGATTATTGGTTTTTGTCCTCTTCAAAGTACTCGCCTCCCCCTATTCACATACTTATCCCAGTGGTGTGTTGTGCTACAGCACTAGTATTATTGTAAAATTTATTTTTTGTGTATGTTTTGTTTGTTCTGTATTGGGTCATATATTGTACTAAATTCATTCTCTTTCGTTTTGTATCGGGACATCACATTTTAATGTGGTGCGTATTGTGTATCCGCTGATTGGGTGAGGGTTGGACCACGGGTGAATGAAGTACTCCCTAATGATGGGAAGTATAAATCCAGATGTTTCATCATGGGAAGCAATTCTTTTTGTTTGGGGTCTCCTGCTTGTTGCAAGTGAGAAAGAAATTGGTCACCAGTGAAAAGATTTGGATGCTAGAAATATGGAATAAGTAAAAGACAATCCAATTCCATCCACGTCAATTTAGCAATCATCAACAAGGAACGAGTGCTCAGTGACAAGGGAACTAGTAAAGACAAGTGTAAGACTTTTATTTTTCTAACATTGTAGCCAATTGTGGTGTTCTCATCACATGTGGAACCATTCTTGTAATTGTACAGAGGATATGAGAGTGGGGGTCGAAAGACCACTAAGTTCGTTGTATATGTATTTTTATTTTTGTGTATACATGCATTTGCTATTGTAAATTACTGTAAGGAAACTGTGGCCATGCGCTTTATTTTGTATATTGTAGTATATATTATTCTTAGTATTTATTCCATTTTCTTCCTCTTCGTTAGTTCTTTTGTCTATCTTTTCCTAGAAACTTCTGTCTTCCCTAACCCTTCCCTGTTCAAATGGTGATGACCTAATTAAAAGAAAAATAAAAGGTGGTAGCCTGAGGGCTAAGTGGAGGACACGAGGTCACTTTTAGACTGGGACGTTGAAGAGATAGGACGTGTTGTGAAGGCCTCCAGGTTGTTCTGGCATCAACTGGACAACAAAGGAGATGACAAGCCTAAGCTGGCTTTCGAGAGAAAATCCGAAATATATCCCGATATAGAAACCTCGAGAAGCTTATTGAGAGAATCGGATAGACGTCCACAATCAACAACCCGAAAAGTTAATAATCTAGCAAGCGCCACCATCACCCCAAGATCGCCGATACTTTGGGTACTCATTCTTCTCTATCATCATATATCCAACTATCCTATTGTCTATCTTTTCTTCTGTCTTTTTTTTATTTGTATAAGTAGTTTTAAATATTTAGTCGTAGTTCTTTATTTTTGTACTGCGGTGAATGTTCTTTTGTTGCGAGGTTGCTTGACGATTCTACCCGAGTATCTGCAGGAATTATATGTAGAAAAGGTTAACAGAGAAAGAACGAGGAGTGTCGGAATTGTAAAAGAATCCTGTAAAGTAAATAAACACGGGTGATTAAAACATATATGTGTGTTATATTCTCTTGTTGAATCACTCACCACGTGCATATCCTACAAAACCCACTAAGTCTCTTGTATCAAGACCTACTATGTTGTAATTACACAGAATAAATTTTATTTCCTCATCCATTAAAATTCGTCTAAAGTCCTTGTTGTATTCCCCTGCCTTTACCCTACCCATGAATGTAGAACAGGTGTTTCCGCTTTGCAAAGCAGTAAGCTTTGGTAAGCTTATTTCAGACTGTTCTGATGTGCTTGTGACAAATTTGTTCTAATGTCATTGTGTCAAAACAGTGTCCTTTCAGCACTGATTTTAATTTTGAAAACAAGAAAAATCACAAGGAGCCAGGTCTGGTGAGTTTGGAGGCTGGGAAAAACACTCATTTGATTTTTGGCACAAAGCTGGCAAATTGACAAGGCTGAGTGAACAAGTGCATTCTCATGGTGAAGACTGGATGGAACTTTAATAGTAAAAATGTTACAACAATGAGCTGTAATGAATAATTACATGAAAGCATTGTGTTTTGCTTTTTCCCTTAATTCTATTAAACATTTCTACTAACTTAAACCTGTTATGTACGTTCCGTTATGTATGTTAGGGCTTATCAAACTAGTGAATATGAACCATGAGTTGTCTCACCACAACTCTGGTCTCTTTTTGCAAATTTGTTTATGGAATTGTTTCAAAACATCTACTAGTACTGACAGTTGATTGTTTGACCTGGAGGCAAAAATTCTAATTACACAACTCTGATTTTCTGAATGTGTGTGTCATCAGTTTATGTCAAAAACTTTCCTGGTTGAGGGTCATCTTCAACTAATTGATGACTACTTTTGAATCAGGTAAACTATTCATAACACTACATACAACCTAGAACATCACCTCCAAACTTAATTCAGAAGTTGAAATGTTTCTGTAAAAGTTTTCCCCAGTTTTACACAAAACTTTACATTGCATCATTGTTCCCATAAATTGCATGTTGCAAAAATCACCACTAGCACTGAAACACCTTTCACTCAAAACAATAACATGAAAATGAAACAAGATATAAACAATCCAAAAATCACAGCTTACTTGGTAGGTTATCACAAACATAGTGTTGTCAACTTCACAACACTAGGTCACTCCATTTTTGTTCAATTCAAAAAGTTTGGTTATTTTTTAAATAGACCTCATATATTTAAGTTTTCAATACAAAGAGATTTTACAATAATTAAAACTAATGTATTGTGGTTGTTCGTATCAAGAGATTTGTACGTACGCGAACAAACGTTATAAATAGGAACATAAAAACTTATATATACAATTAAATATTCCTTTATTTCTCTCGGAACACGGTTCTTTTCTTTATTATTTACAATTGATCCCAACTTGAGTATCCTCACTGGGGAAGGGGTCGCCACTTATTCGCGTACAAGCAATAATACACATGCGCGTAACATAAAACCTATACAACCAACTTAAAAACTAAACTTATAACTACCTTAAAATTAATGTAATAGGGAAACAGATAGACTTAGGAAAGATAGAAAGTACATAGAAATAGACAGAAAGTACCCGGGTTCACAATCGATCAATACACTCGGGGAAGTACCCTTCCACAATGGTAGCCTTTCCTCCTCCTCCTTATTCGGCTGTTTGTCCTCAATGTTCTCCTATTTTCTCGGCGCTCCCTGGCCCTCGTGACTATTTTTCTCTGGCCTCGACGGTCCTGCAGCCTCCTTTCTTTCTCTCTCTTTTGAGTCTCGAACGCTGCCTTGCACCTCCGTTCCTCTCAAGGTCTAGCCAAAAAGTGTCCGTTCTTTTACCACTTAGTCCTCAGGACTTCCTCTTTTCTTTTTTTCTAACTCCCCAAATTCGTGGAAGTCCTAATACCCTCTTCTTTGTTTATCCCTTGGTTCTTAGAAGGAATAATCCTCCCCCTTCGGCGATAACGGTTGATATACGAATTGTTGAGACAAAGGAACGGAAATAAGAAAGTAGAAATGAAGGAAGAAGAAAGAAAGAAAGAAAAAAAATATATATATATATATGTATTTATAACTTACAAACTATAAAAAAAACACAAAAAAAAAAACACAATATGGCTGACAGCCACAGTATAAAATATATAAAATACACCCAAAGTGCATTTTGTGTGTATTTTATATATTTTATACATATTAGTTTAAATTTAAAATAAATGAGTTCTACCAAAAATTGCCGCATAATCCACTTGCATCAGAAGTTGGGCCAGATATGAATGGTAAAGATTAATCTGAACTTTGAACTCAATGATAAAACCAATTTTTGAAGAATTAGTTCACAGATCGAAGGTAATTATTCTGGTCGAGTGTGATCAACCCATGTATAAATGTTATTGTGTCATTTGTGGTGCTGCACACATAAGACTACCGTTACATTTATACATCTACGTTGTTGGAATCAATGATTGAAATTATTGTTAAATGTTATATGACATTGTTATGTACAATGCATTGTGCCTCAGTGATGTTTAGTAAATATTTTTCCGTTACGTAATAAAAGGTTGGCAGTGCTGTTGACCTCTTGGTAAGCCGTTGGTGATGGTGACCTCATTTTATTCTCCCCTTTTCAGCACTGCCTTCCGTGAGTCAAGACAGTGTAATCTTTTGTGTAATCAGTTTGTTCCTTTAGTAAAAACTGGTTAGACTCGCATAACTGGTTATGTAACAATCTCCGAAAAGCAACATACAGTCTAACATATGTATGGACATATATATATATGACCATACATATGTTAGATATATATATATATTATATATATAAATATAAATTGTGGTGCTGCACATATAAGACAGTAGTCATATATGTGCAGCACCACAAATGATACAATAACATTTATACATGGGTTGATCACACTCAATCAGAATAATTACCTTCAATCCGTGAACTAATTCTTCAATTACATACGTATGTATATATAATTGTTTGGTAATTTATTATTAATATAGCTGTTATATAGCCCCGATGACATACGGCAGTGGTTGGCTTTATTCTAAATGTAGATATATACATTACCAGCAAAACCCGATTTTATGCCAAACTAGTTTGGCGTAAGCATGTCAGGCCAAACTAGTTTAGAATTATTATTGAAGTATATTAATGGTTAATTTAAGTTTATCATAAAACACAAATCAGTTCATTTTTAATTTTAGTTTCATTTTAAAAGTTATTTTTATTATTTTGTTTGAATTTTTGAAAATATTTTCGAAAGTTTATTACCTTTAAAAGTGCACAGCTTAATAAAAAAAATACAAATTGATAAGTACTGATTAGCTTATTTTTATTTTATAGTTTTGTACAAGTGTTGTGTCACTTCTAATCAATACTGTTTTTGGTTAATTTTACCCTAGGTATCGAAGATGGCGGCTCGTCTCCGATTCCAGCGATCAGAAGACGGGGAACAGTGGGGACTCACGTTCTAACCTAACCTAACCTATTCTAATAATTTGGTTGCTAATAATTATAGTAATTTATTAGAATAGGTTAGGTTAGGTTAGAATGTGCGTCCCCACTATTCCCTGTCTTCTGATTGCTGAAATCGGAGACGAGCCGCCACCTTCGATATCTAGGGTAACATCAACCCCGTTTTTTATAATTAAGTAGACTATGAATAAATATTGTTCATCTAATTGATTGCCTTTTAATTTTATTTTAACTATTAATATATTTAACCATTAATATACTTGAATAATAATTCTAAACTAGTTTGGCGTAAAATCAGGTTCTGCCAGTAACATATATATATATCTACATTTAGAATAAAGCCAACCACTGCCATATGTCATCGGGCTATATAACAGCTGTATTAATAATAAATTACCAAACAATTTGACCCTAGAGGGAGGCGTTAGATGCCATCTCATAATAAATTTAATAATTGCATGTGAACAGATGGGATAATAAAACAGACTTATTAATGTCTATTTTGTTTTCCATTTTGTAACTTTGGCCTTTAGAACTAGTATGTAAATATAGTACATAACAAAACATTTAAAGTCTGTTTTGTTATCCATTTTGATAATTTTTCTAAATTTTATTGCTTCAAACTTATGTAATTTTTTTTCTTTTTTGAACATGTCCCTAAAAAATCTAAGTGTTTTTTCATTACATCCCAAAATGAAAATCCTTGTTTTCAAGAGCATGATATGTACTTGGTCAAATTTGGAACTTTCCACCATAATTAAACATTTTATTTTTCTTTGAAATGTTTTTAAGAAATTAAAATATGGCAAAGCTCTTTTTTTGCAAATTTTTAAAAATTATGTAAATATTTACTATGTTAAATAACTGTGGGCAGTTATTTAACATAGGACTGTTCTGATGGATAGATGAATATATAACTGTTCTGATGGAAGTCAACTACAGGAAGGATAAAGCTCTGGCTCTGGCAGTGGCCTACAAAGAAAGCTCTGTTGAGAGATGTGTACTTTGTCAAATGTAAAATTTTTGTAATAAAGTAAACATTTTATTGTTCTTTAAAATGTCTTTTTAAAAACTGGAGCAAACAGTTTAAATATACTTGCTTCCATAAGTGAAGATAATTAATGAAATTAGCTTCCATTGTGAAGATAATTAATGAAAATAGCATTGTGCACAAGCCATTTGCAAGGATGAATAGCATTGTGCACAATGCCATAGTGGGCATAAACAGCTGCACTGCATATGGATAACAAAACAAAAGCACCAAGAAACACATTTCAATAGGTGATTAAATAAGTGTTTACAAAGGTTATTAAGTGGCAATTTATGGTAATTTATAATATTTAAATAAAAAATTTTATTGATATTAATTTTATTTCTCTAAAAAATTTCTAAAATTTTTTATTTACCTTACTGTAGCAGCACTTGATTGTGGAATTCCATGCAAAGGAGGAGGGGGTAGTGGATAAACCATACTGGCTCCGTAATTACAAGTATCAAAACTTGCTTGGCTATATATGTATGGGCTATAACTGTTAACAGTTGTCCCTGAATTAGGGCGACTTCTTTGTTTCGTAGACCTATCAACGGGTTTTGCCCAGTTTATTTCAATTTTGGAATCATCAAGAATATAATCTGTAATAATTCATAAATATTTGTTTTAAACAATTGCTTGACAACACAAATGGCAGATTACTAGACAGATATACCATCATCAAAATACACTCAAATTAGAAAACAGAAATATTCCAAAATAATATTCAAGGTACAAGATTTGAATACAAATATAAATAACCCCATATAAATGTCATTAAATTAAATTAAATATTAGTAATAGATGAAAAACACTATACATAGGAGATTATTAACTGTAATTAAAAATATAGGATTAGTACAAGGTTCAAGCATTTAAAATGACAAAGACTTCAGAGTTAGATTAATGAATTAATGAAAATTTAACATTTATAATGAAAACTTTTTTTTATGAAATTTTTAATTCAACTAATTCACTTGTATAATAGAAATGTAAGATAAATAAACAATATACAATTGTGGTGTTCTATAAAAGTGAGGCAGTACAGTCCACGAATAAAACATACAGAAAGGACTCTGCAACAACTACGATAATAGACAATGTCCCTTTATTCCACTTAGAACAAATAAGGTTTTTTTTTTTTTTATAAGGAATCCCAACTGATTTTTTTATGACTTACAATTCAAGGTGTTTCAAACAGGGGGGACTCTGTCCCTAAACAAAGCACAATGGTGTGTTATTTTTCTAGCACGTAACAATCAGTCCCTCGTAATCGCGTGACTAACTTAACTTAAATCTAGCTTAAATCTAACTTAATATTAAGGAAAAATAAGAAAGATGGAATAGCAGGAAGGTAGAAGAAATGAAGGAATGATTCACCCGGGGTTTTCTCTTTCTTCGGCGGATACATACTTTGTGTATGATCTGGGTTCGACGATAGTGGCTTTCTTCACTATCCTTTCTTCTCTCAATTATCGGGGTTCTCCAATATGCCGGTCTCTATATTTCGGTTCCTCACTAGACTATCGCAAACTTCTTTCCTCTCTCAGAAATCACAATCGAGCCTCTCTCTTTTCGTCCTTCTCTCTTCGTGTCTAGTCGAAAAGTGACCCCTCTCTTAGCCACTTTTTCCCCAGGCCACACTACCTGCTATTGTCTCTACTGATTCTCAGAACGGCTAATCCAGCCCCACGGCGATAACGGTCATCTTGGAAAGTTTAAGAAAGAATAGACAAAGGAAAACAGAGGAAATTGCAAAAATAAGATAGGATTATAACTATATACAATTGTAGTGATCCATCACTTAATGTAATTGTAATTCCCCTGCATTATGGATGTTAGACTTTCTTTCTTTTTTTTGTCGGGTTGTAATTTTTGTATAATTATTCGCGTCTGTTTTTGTTTGTGTCGGGAGTTCACTTTTTATGTAACCTCACGGGTCTCTTATTGGTTATGTGAAAGTTGACGTATGCAAGTTATGACGTCAACAATGGTATAAAAGGGAGGAGCTTCACTGGAGACGACACTTTTTGTTGGCCTTCGGACTGGATTCGTTGGAGATTGTCGTGTACGATAAGAAGAGAGATTGGAGACAGTTTGAATGTGTGAAGCAATCCACTTTCATCCAAGGCCTGCCTGAAGACACGTGTATGAATTGGGTAGATATTTTTTATTAACTACAAAAGGACACATGTAAGACTGTTTTGTTAAGGTTTTCGAGTTTGTGTTATGAAAATTTTTGTTACCCCACAGAGAGGTAATAGAATAGTTTTGTAAATTTATGTTCGTGTTATATAGAATTTTGTATATATAAATAAGCCTGTAGGGTCCAGGAATAAATCTTTGTTAATACCTCACTGTATGAGAAAGTGTGAAGTCCTTTGTTTTTCTCTATATTGTATCGCCTGTTTCCCAACCGTGTACCCTGTATACCCAGGTATATCAGGATCTTAACACAATAAAATATATATATACAATATGGCCGACGATCACACAATATTTTTTTAATTGCTGGAGGCAGGGATAGATCACAACTGTAATCCTAGAGTAATCTCATCTTACACAAAGCCAAGGAAAATTTAGTTAAATGAAGTTGTTTATTGCATCCAATTTGTAAAAACTTAAGAAGCAGCAATACATACATTTCTCCATTTATTTTTTAGATGCACTTTCAGTAGTCCATTATTTGCACACTCATTAGCCAGTTTGAAGCTAATTACAAAGACTTGTGACATTAATGACACCTCATTTGCTTTAGTGCATATTACAGTAATACCACGAGTTAGGTAACAAGCAACTTATTTAAATTTGCAGTTACATAAAATGTAAATCTCAAAAATTGGAAAAAAAATGAGTAGAGTAACACTTAATTTTACAAAGAATTATTCTATTTCAAACATTCATTCAGTTTCTCTCTCAATTCCTTTCTTTCTTTTGCACTGTACTGATTTATTACTGTACTTCATTGCTCTGCTAATACTTTACATTTTGGTCTAATTGTAAGCACGTATGCAAGCGTACTGAGCACTCTTTCTTGTAAACAATTCTTTTATATAAAAAATGATAAATAAAATATGTACAGTACACATATAATAATAAATATAGTATTGAGTTATTAATTATGTAGTTACACTTAAGCAATTTACAAATTCAACTTACATAAAATTCAAGTTACGTAAAGGTCTACAGTCCGCATTACTTACATAACTTGGGATATTACTGTAATTCAATGCATTCTTATGCAGAGGTGATACTACAAACATGAAGTATATATAATTATACATAATAAGACTATTTGGATCATACAACAAAATTTACTGTATTTTACAGAGTATAAGACTGTAGTGTCATGACACTATGTTGTTTTATTCCTTTGGTAAACTCCGTATCGGAATTTACCGCCTAGTCGCGTACTTGTATACTATACTTAGTTCCGTTTGTCACGTACCGGGTTTTACCGTTGTTGTTTATCGTGATTGGTCTATGTTTGTGACGTATGGCTCGCGTGTCTTTTGTTCAATTTATTGGCGCGGTATATAAATTGTGGGAGCGCCATGTTCGAAGCTCTTTTTTTGTTTCCTTCTGGTGAACTATTCTTCATAGGAAGAACTTCAAGGGACTATATGAGAAGAAAGGGAGGTAAGGAGGGAGGAAGTCTGATGTAGCGAGGTTTGAGTTGTGAAGGGCAAGAAAAGCAATCCATCGTCATCGAGACGAAAACTTTGTGTGGACCTACGACGGTTACATTATATAACTGCTTTAAAAACGATTATTGCCGATCTATAGTTATTTCTCTCATTCGTTGGGAGAGTTACCAGCGATCGACCAGCATATGTGTCGTCAATGTAACTTTTGTAAATAGATTTAATCATAATTGTAATAGTTAGTATTAGGCTTAGCATTAGACTTAGATCATTAATTGCATTCGGGTAACAAATCATCCAGCCGGTGGAAGGATTTGTCGATACAGTCACAACGTGTAAACCTCAATATGTGTATGTATGTTATTAAAATTAATAATCGCCATATTTTTTGTTTGAGAAAAATCCTTATCGGTCTTACCCCCCCCCCTCTGTGAGCTTCGGCCATTCAACTGATATTCAAGACACACTTTTTTCTTCAAAAAATTTCCTCCAAAATTTAGGTGCATCTTATAGTCCGTAAAATACAGTACATCTTTACATACAAAAAAAATACAAGCAATTAAACAAAAGGAAGTTGATGCTGAACACATAATTTCACAAGCATCATTATAAGCATTTTCATACACCTAAACAATTTGACAATGATAGGATAATGTTTTATCTCTGTAATTAGGGTCATATGCAAAAATGTATCAATTGAAATGCTCAGTTTTGTTTGCTGTCATGAAATATTTAGAGTCAGGAATCTAGAGATCTTTGAAATCATTGACTAACATCAATGATTTTGAGGGAAAAGGATGAATTTATTATATTAATTACAAATTGTAATGACAGAATAAAATTCATACAAATATAATAAAGAATTAAGGAATATTTTAACATTTAACAAATACATTAAAAAAATTGATGGCTGTCACATAACAGATTGAAAGGGGGCATAATTTTTATTTGATTTTGACCATTTATGGCAAACACTTTATAACATGTAAGTATTTAGACTACAATGTAAGAAAGAAAGGTGAGAGAGCTCTGTTTCAAAACTGTCCAAAGTTATTTGTTCATATGTTATCTATCAGAGGGTACGTTGTAGTTGAGAATATTCACATGTAACTCTTTTCATGTGTATGAATGTAATCTATTACATTCATGCACATGAAAAAATAGTTGTTTCATTTATTTATGATTTATGACTACTTACAAAAAGTATTGGGTACCAATATTTGCTTCATCTGTTAGTGGTAAAGTGCCTTTTTCGGTAAATTAGTTTGAAATGTGCTGTCTTAACTATGGGCAAAATGTGTTTTGTGATTGGATGCAATGCACATGTTCAGAGAATATAAATTTATTTAAAGGACTTAAAGATCCAGAATTCTTACTGAAGTGGTGGCAAATGATTCCCAGAGAAGACAAACTTTACAAATCAAAAGATTTTGTTGGCAAAAGACATCTGCACCCCACTTTATTATTAATGAATGAAGTGCTACTAACAGAAGTATGTGGAAATTTCTGGGATTAAATGGAAACTTAGGTAAACTTAAAAATTCTATGGTAATTTGTTTATTGAAGCTGTTTTACATAGTTTAGTGACTTTTTATCTTAGGAGATGCTGAACATTATTTCGTGCTTCTGTAGCGCTTCACCGCTATTAACTAAATGTATATATTTATGTATTTTTTTTTTGTTCGATTGTTCTATTTTACATGTTTGTTTTTTTGTTTATGTCACGTCGCGTATATGTTTTTGTATCGGGTTTTAGATGTAACGCACAGCCATTTTGTTGTGTACCGTACCGTCTGTTGTCGTCATTGCTGTGCCGTGGTTTTTGATTGGCTATTTGGAGGATCACGTGAGAGGAAAAGAAAAAGCTCCCGGATGGTGGGAGATAATAACGGGCGACTTCCATGTGTCGAGGCATTTTCTTTTTCGTGGATCGGGGATCTGGAGCGGTGAAGAGACGAGAGAAAGGATTCGAAGCAGAGCAGCCAATCAGGAAGAGAAAAAACAAGAACCAGTGAGAAGAATCTCATTTTGTAACAATGTGTCTCACGAAATACGGCGACGGTATCTACCATCTTGTAAATGTTTGTATAGTTTTTTAAGGTTTAATCGCATATCAGTTTTAGTCTCGTGTAATCATAGTGTTATTGTCATCCTTATTTTTGTTAAGCATGCTGTTTGCCTGTTTAAATCAGGCGATCAATCCCCCTTTTTTTGTGTGTGTATTTAATAAACCTTTGTTTGTTTATCTATACGCTTCTACCGACTATTCATTTCCACTTTCTTTCATACCCGCAAACCACGTGCTTGCGGAGTCTACACTTCCTTCAGATGACAACAAAAAAATTTAAATATTTTCTGATACTCCTCATCTTATAAAAACAGTCAGGAATTGGCTTCTTAATGGATATAATTTACATCTAGTCTTATTTAAATGCTTATATTTGAATAGTAACTTATTTATTTACTTAGCATTTGAATGATGGCATCATTAAATGGGAACATTATCAAGCTTTGCTTGCTATGGATTCCAGAGCAGGCAGCTTAAAAGTTTATTCTAAAGTAACCCCTAATTACATTTATCAAGCACTTTTCAAAATATGAAAGTTAAATTGGCTACCCAAGTATGTTTCTATTAAATATGTAAATAGTATTAATATTTATAATTTATCTTGAAAAAACCCAGCAATGAGTTGCTTAACTTTTCTGGCAACATTTAAAATTTTGATGATGCCATCTATTACAATATTTTTATTACAAAAACTTTTATATATTTTTAATCATTATAAAATGGCAAAAAACCTTAATTTTGAGGGTAGGGAAGGGTTTCATAAAAAAAGTTGTAAATGCTAATAATGAGTAAAATTGCCATTAAGTTCAACCCTGAGATATAACACACGACTCCCATTATCTCTCCACCCCTTGACCTTTAACCACCAAAATTTAATAATCAAATCCCCCTAACACACAAACTTTCCTGCAAAATTTCAAAAATTTTCAACAAAAAGCATGGGAGTAGCAAGCTTCAAAAATGGTGAACAAAACTGCTCCATACACATACACTAACATCATACTAGGATTTCTTCATTTCCCAGTCTTTTGCTTGTCTCTGGATTTCCCTGAATCCCAGGATATAATTAATTATTTTTAAGATATAAAATAAATCTTAAAAACAAATGATATAATTATTTTTATTTTTAAGTAACTTAATATGTCCTGCAAATCTCCAAAATAATAACATTAATAATGCTGTGTAGAATATGTATTAAAAATTACTTTTGAATTATGTAGAAATTTTCACAAATAGAAAAAATTTATTAAAGTTTGTTGGAAACTGCTTACAACAAAAAATACCTTTGAATTGAGTTGAAAATTTAAAGAAAAAATGAACTTAGATCAAACTTCTAACTTAGAAAGTAATTTTCGTTATTTAAATAAAACATAATACTAATACATAATATTATTGTAAATTTTTATAATAAGATTTTAAAAAATAAACATGGTCAATACTCCAATCACTCAATTTGATTCTTATTTCACTAAAGAAAAGTCCTACTACCAAGAATGCACTTTTCGATTCAATCGATTCAGGTGGAATTGTCTTTAATGCATTTAAGAGAAGATGGATGTGTTTTTTCACCTGCAGCCTGGAAGATTTCTAGTTTGTTTTCCAGATGCGTTGCAGTGCTTCTTTTACTCTAAACTATTCTTAATCTGTATACTTTGGCTGCTTTAATAGTGGCATCAAGCTTACAGCCCGATAATTTGGCAGTTTGTTTGGCTTTAATATTCAGGTTTACGAAGAAAAACTTCATACTTGCATACTTAGTACTCGTTTGTATCCTTGCCCAATTTGCACAACCTGGCATAATGCAGTTATTGAAGCTACTGGGCATGGTTAAAAATTAAGACAGCATAAGCACAATTATTCTAGATATTACAGGCTCTGACAAGTAAAGAATTTTCAGTCCTGTCACAAATAGGCTACATATTGATTATTGACAGTCTGTGACATGCCATAATAAGCAAAAATTTAAAAAACTATGCAAGCTTAAAATTAATAAATATAAATGTATTCTGACAGTTTATAAGTTATACTTTGTATTTGCAAAATTTCCTCAACTTTAACACAGAATAAGAAGAAGGTGCAGGATTTCCCAGGATGAGAAGAATTTTCTGGTTAAAAAACAGCCAGAATGCTGGGATCCCATAGGAGAAACTTTAATCCATACATACAGACATGTAGTGCTCTGACACTATTTTTTTTTTTTTTAATATTATTTTCCTTTTTGCATTATTGTAATGTATCGGTTTTTTTTATTATTCGCCATTTTTTCGTCGTCGTGAATCGCATTTTGGGGGTCACGCGAACCACGTCGTGATTGGCTCTTCGCCAAGTTGTGGGGTGGATCATGTGACCCCGGTTAGAATAAAGTATAAAAGGCACTGCCACACAGGAGTGGGGCTTTTTTCGTTGTTGTTGGGTTTCCCCTGCTGAGGAAGAAGAACAAGGAAGGCAAGAGTCGCCGCCATTTTGTCTCAAGAAAGGTGACGGTTCAAGCAAGTAAGTGAATCCATCAGCATCGGCGTCAGGAGAACGAGAGGGAAGAACCACTGTGTTCGATAGTACTGCAGGATAGTAGGAACAAGTGTAAAGACTATTATTTTTTGGACTGGTGCTAACGAGTGACCCCACGTGCAGGTCAGTTATTACATGGTGAGGAGCATAGACTCATCGGAACAATCGCCTATGTATTTATTGTAAATAACTAGATTTAAGTAATTAGAGTTTAGATATAGAGCCGCGAATTTTTTTGTTTTCCGTTACCTATTGAAATTTCATTGTAGCCCACTCGAGTGAGTATGTTTGACGCCCGGTTAAATAATATAACAGTATTATAATAAAGGAATTCGTGTGGTTCACTTTTAAATTTTTTTGTTGGCCTTTTTTCTCTTACCCAACCTCAACCCTGTATACTTCGGTAATCACAGCGATTTACAGACAAAACCCCTAAGTGTTTTTTGCATTTCTCAACATCTCAAGGTCCCAGAGTTCAAAAATTCAAAAATCTTGTCATTTTTTGACTGATTGCCATACTTTCCCTATGTTATACATAACAGAGTTTGGAAAGTAATTAGATGAATCTAACTTTGTTTACATAATTTTGAATTTACTTTTTTAAATACTTCAATTTGACATACAGGTATTTAGCAACTTGACTACAGCTGGACTAAAGTTTTATGCTCACAGAGGTGACATCAATATTACTTATATGAATCTACCAGGTAAGTCATAGAACATATAAATGGTCCTTTTGATGCTCTTAATAGAAGATTTCCTTCAGAAGGTGAGAGAAATGAATCAACTGATCTACAAGTATGGAAATATTTTTACCCATACTCTATTTTCTTGTGACATTTATAGTATTATTTTAATAATTTAACAAAATTGGTTATTTATTATCCCTGTTGTAGGTACTTAAAGATAACCTCAAATGACTGAATATCTGGAAAACATTGTTAATAACAAGCAAATTCTATCAAAAGAGTTTTAACTCTCCAAACAGCTGAGAGTCTGCAAGTTACTTTGATGTCAGCTCAAGATTCGATTTGGTACTTTCTATATGATTGCAAATACAGATATTTTTACAGGGGAAATTAATCAAGATCTTCTCGAGGTAAGCATATAAGCTAAATTAAAGTATATGTATCAATCGGATTAACGTTAGTGCTTCTCCAATTCAATTTGTTAAGCTGGTGAGAAAAATGATCATCCAGCAGTACCAACATTTATACACTTGTACCAACTGCTGATAATTTACGTTTTGATAAAATCACCAGTATATGGAAATTGCACTATTAGTGAATTGTGATAATTAAGAGAAAGGGTTTTGTTGATCAACGAGGGCATATACTTGAAAAAAGATACAAGCAAAGTAAAAGATGGAAAAAATGAATTTATTATATGCAATATAAAAAATATAGGTACAAAAGGATTCCAACTCTAGAGAGGGTATTGATTAACAGTCACCCAAATTCAATCATTGGTAGAACAATTACAAAAATTATTGCAATCCATACAAAAAGGAATCAAAAGTAATATTTACAAAAATTTCTCTTTAACACTAATCCTTAATACTAATTTATACCTAGAAAGGAAATAGAAGATAGGGGTGAGTATAGTGAAGATGATGGATAGGATAGGAAAGAATACCCAAGTAGTGCAAACGTCATTTAGTTACCACGAGGGCAACATGGAAGCTTCTTAAACACTAAATTCTAGCTTCTGTCTTCTTTTTCCTCAGTTCTTGAGGGTTTTTGTATATTTGATAACAATAGCCAGTTACACATTTGGACTCATCAAGCTGAAATGCTGACTTTAACACACTAACTTCAGCCTAGAGATTTCAAAGTTCTGACTTCACCCGTCTATTCAGGCATCAAACACTGTGATATCTCTCTCCTGTCTTCCTCTCTCTTTGAGCACCAGCTCACAAATGACTTCCCTTCACCCATATGCCCTTGGCTAACCTCATTTACATTATGTTCGTGAATTCTATGAAGTGGGCCTCAATCTCCAAGAAAGAATGATTAAAAAAAATTACAAAGTTCCAGAAGGTGGAAAGAACAAAAGGACATAAGCATACAGCATGGCGTACAGCCACAGAACAAAAACCAGTTTTGGATTTGATAGATATATCCAGCTGTTAGCCGAGTATATGAAATAACAAGACCCTGAGAGTCGCTCGGCTTTGATAGAATAAAAAAAAAGGTTTATTAATTTCAGCGAACATAAATAATTTACAAAGAAACGATTACACACACTTACTAATTACTAATACAAATACATTTGGGACTGCGCGTAACAATGTCATCAATTAGTCCCCGCGTGCCGACAAGACAAAGAACTTATTCTAACTTATATCTAGCTTAACTAAGTACAGGGCCCTAGAGAAAGATAAGGTGGAAGAGAATTAAACAGAGATGATAAGACTGAAAATTGGTTCGAAGGGGTGACTGGCGGTAATAAATAAGAAAAAAAAACCTCGGATCCGTTCCTTAATAACTTTCTTTGTTTCTGTTCGTCCCGTTTTTCTCTCTCTCCGAAAAATCTTCCTTCCTCTCGCTCCTGTCCTCCTATCTCCTCTGACGTAACCCCTCGACCCCTCGGTGTCACACCCTTTTTGTTTTTATTACCGTCCAGGCCACATGTGTCGACTAACTACCGCGTGGTTAAGTAAATAGAAAACGGAAGTAAAATTGTTACTACAGGAAGATAGTATAAGGAAAGTAAAGAAAAGAAAATAAATAAGGTTTAATAAAGCCACATACGTCCCCACCAAAAGACATATTAACAATTAACAGAAACATTAATATGGATATACACAACCATTAATGGATGATGAACTACAGTTCATCTTCCAAAGTGAAGCCGGCGATAGTCCACTTTCTGCCCCCGTAAGTTATACGGGTGGGAGATATTACCCCTCTGTTCCAGCATGGTCTCATTACCCGAATCCTTGCGGTCTCCTTGATGCTGCTGGTTATGTTGATTATACCTATTGTAGCTCGCCCGTTGCGCAGTGGGTAGGTGAGGGATGTCTTCTTCCTCTTCAATCTCCTCGATCTCTCCGGATTGTGATCCTTCGTGTCCAATTGGGATGTTACGCTTCCGTCTAGGCTCACGGAAGTTTGAGAAGCACGGTTTTAGTCTGTCTATGTGTACAACAAGTTTTTCCTTTTTATTACAATTTTCGATTTCCGCGTTAACAGGCCCCAGGAGGCGAGAGACACGGAAAGGACCTAAATATTTTGGAGAAAACTTGCCTTGCTTCTTCCCTTTCCTTAACATCCAAACTTTCTGCCCTACCTCAAAGCTCCTCACCTTCCTCCCTGTGTTGATGCGGTTACGGTTAAGTTTGTTACGGTTGCGACTTAATTCGTATGCCGATTCACGGATGCATCGTAGCTTATCCATAAGGAAATCACGATACTCCCGAATACCCGGGTAGTCATTTGTCTGTTCAACAGGGAACGCATGAGGGAATTTAGGATCAAATCCGTAAAGAAGAAATGAAGGTGACTCACTAGTAGAGGAGTGTGTAGCATTATTATAAGCGAACACAGCAGTCTGTAAGAAGGTATCCCAATTGTTGTTGCTGCCGCCTGATATTCTGGCCAAAAGGTTACTGATGGATTTGTTCACACGTTCACAAACTGAGTTCGAACAAGGGCGATATGATGTCGTAACATTGTGCTTGACGGTAAGGATGTTGCACATTTCATTAAAGATGGAGGACGTAAAATTCGTGCCCCGGTCAGAGATGATGATCTCGGGACTGCCATATCTGCAGACTATCCTTTCGAAAAACACATTGGCTACAGAGGCCGCAGATTGGTCCCTTAAAGGGACGGCTTCTGTGTATCGAGTAAACATGTCAATTATGGTGAGAATATAACGATTACCCTTATGTGTTTGATTTAAAGGGCCAATTATGTCGATTGACACCTTTTGAAACGGATAATTAGCGACTTCCGTTTCTTGAAAGGGGGCTCTTCCTTGATGTAAGTTATGTTGTTGGCAAACTTTGCAGAACTTCACGAATCTATCGACGAGTTTTTTCATCTTCTTGAAGTAGTAGTAACGGTTGATCAGGTCACACGTTTTTTCTTTGCCGTAGTGTCCGGCTAATGGTGATTCATGGAATGCTTTAATTACGTCATTAATTGCTGTTTCCCCTACACAAACACGCCTCCATTGACGTATTCCAAACCGTCCCGGTCGTACGTGGACTAATACATCACCATCTACTTGATACTCAGGAAGTATGCCACTACTCGGGTAATCATTGTAAGAGGGTGGGAATTTAATTAAATGATTTCTCATTGGACCAAAAATTCTGTCCCCAATCTGGGACTTCTTTACCTTTTTCCACAACTCTTCACTGATGCAATTAATGACATCGCTGTTTGAGGGGGCTTCTTCTCTACTACCATGTGGTCGAGACAATAAATCAGCCACTGGGTTACTCTTCCCTTGAACATGCGTAATGACCAAATCAAAATTAGATAATTCTACGGCCCATCTCATGAGGCGGTTATTGTGATTTTTCATATTTTTCACAAAGGTTAAAGGTTTGTGGTCGGAAAGCACAGTGACCTTCTGACCAAGAATAAGATGTTTAAAGTGGCGGAGGGCTAAGATTATTGAGTAGCATTCCTTCTCGATAGTGGAATATTTTAGTTCGGGCCCACGGAACTTCCTACTAAAGTAGCCAATGGGAATGAGTTTCCCTTCGCTTTCCTGTTCTAAGACCGCACCAGCCCAGGTATCTGAAGCGTCCGAGTGCATGAAAAAAGGTATTTTAAAGTCGGGATGAGATAGCACAGGGGGTTTAGATAATAGTTCTTTAAATTTTTCGAAGCTTGATTGGCACTGGTCGTCCCATAAGAACTTTACATATTTTTTAGTCAGATATGTAAGAGGAAGAGCAATCTCGGCAAAGTTTGGGATAAAGTTGCGGAAGAATCCCACCATTCCGAGGAAACTCCTGACGTCTTTCACATTACGCGGGGGTTGGACTTCTTTAATCGCATCCACGTTGCAGGGATCAGGTCGTATCCCCTTACTATCGATGATGTGTCCCAGATACCGCACTTCTTTCACCATGAATTTCGATTTTTTTGGGTGCAATTTCAAGTTGGCTTTGTCTAATATAGAGATTACCTCCCTTAGGAGTTTCACGTGATCTTCAAAGGATTGGGAGAACAACACAATATCGTCTTGAAAGACGAAACAATTGATATCTATGAATCTCCCCAACAGCCTAGACATGGCGTATTGAAAATACCTCCCGCTATTCTTTCCACCTTGCGGGAGGCGGCACATCTGGAATTTTCCCCAAGGAGTAGAGAAAGCAAAGAAATGACGTGTTGATTCATGTATGGGTATCTGGAAATATCCAGACTTTAGGTCGATTACCGAGAAGAATTTGCTTCCCTGAAACTTCGTTAAGATCTCATCCACACGGGCTAGAGGGAACTCCTGGGACTGGGTTACTTCGTTAATTCTTCGTAGATCGAGAGTAACCCTTAACTCGCCGGACTCCTTCGGGACAATGTGAAGGGGGGAATTCCATTCAGAAGTACTCTCCTCGCAAATCCCCGCCTTCAGATATGAAACTATCATTTTCTTTAGTTCACTCAAATAACATTGCGGTATTCTATATTGTTTTGTATTAATTATTTGGTTACTCTTAATGATAGGTGTATGAAGAAATTCCTTAGTACCGGTCAAATCTTCTATTTTCCGTGCGAAACATCCGGGGTGTTCATTAAAGATACGCTCCACTTCCTTTTTTTCGTAGTCTTTCAAATGGGATAAATTAACCTCCATCGTATTATCGGATTCCTCCCTTCTGAATCCACAACACTGATAAAAGTCATCAATTTCGGTTCTATTCCAAGATGTTACATTCTCACCTGTTTCAATTAATACTTCCGGGAACCTGTTTAACACATCCATACCCAATACTCCTTCGTATTCGACTTCGGATGGCAAGTGCATGCAAGTCATTTGAACATTTTGAGTTCTCCCTCCTCTTTCGATCTTGATATTAGACTCCCATTCGCATTCGATAACCTCCCCACCGATTCCTCGTAGTCGTTTCCAACTCCTGTGAAGTGCACCGTTCGGTCCCCTACTCCATATCTCGCTCTGAGCGATCTTCAGGCTTAGCACGGACCTTTCCGCACCCGTATCGACCAGAAACTTGATACTGGTACCATAAGCATCACCAAGAATGAGGGGAAGGCCCTTTTTAGAGAAGAACACATTAGGGGCCAGGGTTAGCTCGATGCATGGGACGTGATACTGGCTATCATCACGCCCCGTAATTAGTTTAAATCATTTATATTCCGTTGAGGGCACTGGCGGGCCAGGTGGCGAGGATTCCCACAAATGTAACACCTTTTTAGGACAGATCGGTTCGGGCTATCCTTATTTTTATCTAGATTTCCACCCAGTCTTTCGACCAAACCATTAACAGTACTACATAACGACCCCACCATTTTTTCCAACCTTTCAAGTCTATCGTCTTCCTTTGTTTTCACAATATTCATCACACCATTCGGATCCTCATTAGCGGTTGGGTTCTTTATTTCAATGGTGTGTACAAATTTATTTTCTCTACTAACGTTACACTCGAGTTCGACCCGTTCTTCCCTCTCCGCTTCCTTAATTGCCTGATCTAAGGTCTGGGGTTCTCTCCTTAATACGTATCCCTTTAGCTGGGGCCTTAGGCCCTTTATAAATCTCTCTCTAATAATGTCATCCCTCAAGGCACCAATTTTTTCGTTATTGGAAGCGGCCTTCGACAACAGTGTATTCATGCGGATGACATAGTCACATACCGTCTCATCATGGTTCTGCTTAATACTTAAGAGTTGGTCGAGTGCATTCTTTTCCTTAAGTTCTCGCTTTTCGTAACATTGAATTAATTTTTGCCTAATTCCCTCAAAAGTACAAGGATCTTGGTCAGCCAAGCTGAAGAACGTCGATAATGGCCCCCCTTTTAACCGAGCTTGTAAGACAGCCAATTTCACTTCACTGTTCCACCCAGCCAGGCGAGATATATTATCTATGGTCTTGAAGAATTGGCGGACATTAACCAAATCACTGCCACTATTAGAAAAAATGGGAACCATTCCTAGAAACCCTGTGACTACAGGAGGGATCCCCTCACCCTCGCCTCCTGAGGATGTAGCAAGATTGTTCTGGTTACAATCATCCATAATTAATGATATAAAAATAATACAATTGATTACAAATTGTAGGGCCTTAAATCTACAGGCACGATAATACAATGCTACGTTCTATACAATAAAAACCGTATCCCGTTACTAACAGAATCCTGTCGCGGACGCCATTGTTAGCCGAGTATATGAAATAACAAGACCCTGAGAGTCGCTCGGCTTTGATAGAATTAAAAAAAGAGGTTTATTAATTTCAGCGAACATAAATAATTTACAAAGAAACGATTACACACACTTACTAATTACTAATACAAATACATTTGGGACTGCGCGTAACAATGTCATCAATTAGTCCCCGCGTGCCGACAAGACAAAGAACTTATTCTAACTTATATCTAGCTTAACTAAGTACAGGGCCCTAGAGAAAGATAAGGTGGAAGAGAATTAAACAGAGATGATAAGACTGAAAATTGGTTCGAAGGGGTGACTGGCGGTAATAAATAAGAAAAAAAAACCTCGGATCCGTTCCTTAATAACTTTCTTTGTTTCTGTTCGTCCCGTTTTTCTCTCTCTCCGAAAAATCTTCCTTCCTCTCGCTCCTGTCCTCCTATCTCCTCTGACGTAACCCCTCGACCCCTCGGTGTCACACCCTTTTTGTTTTTATTACCGTCCAGGCCACATGTGTCGACTAACTACCGCGTGGTTAAGTAAATAGAAAACGGAAGTAAAATTGTTACTACAGGAAGATAGTATAAGGAAAGTAAAGAAAAGAAAATAAATAAGGTTTAATAAAGCCACACAGCCTTTTGACAACAGAAACCTTAGGCTCAATAAAAGCCTGTTAAGTTTCAAAGTAACCTTTGAACTTTTGTTGGGGATAGTGACAAAAGAAGCACACACAAACACCTTTTGACAAACAAAATGATTTTAATAAAATAAAACCATCACTACTACACCCCAAGATATCCAGTAAGATAACAAATCACGACAAAACAAAGTAACAAATCAAATTTGCATGTATCCAGACAGCCATAGACTATTTTAACTAATTTAAACAAAAACTCCCAAAGATCAAATTGAATCAATTACAATAGTGGGACTAATAATAACTGAGTTACAATTATCTTTAAAATTCCTAAACTAAATATCTTGCCAGTAGGTGGCCGAACAATTGTCTTTGTGTTGAAGTTTCTTAAGCTTTAGCTGAAGCTCCTTATGTCTCCTTGCAAGTCCAATAATAAAGTCCATGTAGGTCATTTCTACCACACCACACAGTCACTTTGAATACCGTAACACACAAAGAAAAAAAAAATAGACATGTTTCACCAGCCAGCCAAGAAAAAAGACCCTTGTTGCCAATTCATGTCACCTTAAGTACTGTTCCCCTCTCCTAATGGGTTGCCAAACCCCCCATACGACATACAATAAAAATTATTATAAACAGCCCAAAAAACTGCAACAGCAAAAATAAAACAATTTTTTAACGAGAGACCACTGATATTTACTCAACATAGGAATTTGATTATAACATATGTGACAAAGGCTTTTTGCTGTTCCAAATTTCTTTGCAACATGTAGTATGTAGAATTTCAGCAAGTAGGAACATCTTGAATTAATTTGTGTTTCTGCAAACCTAACTTGTCTTTTGAATCTTCCAATTTGCTTATAGCTACAGCAGAATGATTAAAATGTGCGACAATATTTCTATTTACTGTGATTTTACTTTTCACATCTTGTTGAGAAAATATGGATTCATTTAGTGTCAGCTGCAGTGTATGTGTAAAGCATGATAATGCCTCTAAGTTGCAATTCCTAATTCCAGCTACCATATTTGCTCCAGATTATCTTAGTACTAAGAGTATCTTATGACTTTTGTCAACTTATACTATTCAAGAGTAATGTTTATCTATTAACTGATTTGTGTAGTGGTGTGGGAACCTTCAAAGGGAACAATTCGCAAAACAGCTCTTTTTTGCAAATTACGTGTAACAATAAAACCTGATACAATTTTTCTAAACAAAAAGGAATGCAATTACATGATAATACAAAACTTATAACAATAAAATTATTATAGTAGCAAAGCACTACACTCATCACTCCAATAATTGTTCATCAAATAAATAAAACTGTCTTTTGGCATGAAAACTTTTTAAAGATGTTATAAAACTCTTTAAAAGATGATAAAGATGTTGAAAATGTTGAGATGTTTGCACTTTGATGATGATCAAGTACCCACTTTAGTGATAATAAAAAACTGTGGCTGTACGCCATATATTTTTGTACATATGTATTATAGATTTAATTAGTTTTAATAATTTTCTCTCTTTCTTAACCCTTCTTTCTAACTTCCTTTGTTCATTGTTCTGGCTTCTGGGAACAGGGGCTTCCCACTCCCCACCCACCAGGGAGCCGTGTGGGACAAAGACTTCGAGTTGAGGACGAGTCAAATCTGGGTCACAAAGGGTCACTTTTTTTCTCTGGCCGGACACAAAGAAGCACGGACAAAAACAGCGAGCTCGTGAGACGGAATTCCACAAGAGCCGAATGGAGAGCCGTGAGGTGAGGATCCGGACTGTAGAATCAGAGACACCGAAAAGAATCGTAGGCATAAAAAACCTTTCACACTCTATTTCTAGCAAACAAATTAATGAGCACAAACGTTTTCGGCCGTCGAAAAGAAATTATAGTAGAAGATATTTAAAACATTGACGAACCCAGAGACACGCAGAATAAAGCATCAGCCGGCATCGAAGTTCAGCGAGAACAAGAGTACCCCACTATCCTATCAATTCTTCTCACTTCCCATCTCTATACTTTTCTATCCTTAGGTTTAAGTTAGTTAAGGATCGCGCGGGTTTCATTAGTATTGTCGGGCAAGTAGTTGCCAAGAAGGTAAGCTACTTGGGTTATTGTTACTATCGGACAGTAAGAGAAACTGGACCGAGGGAATCCAAAAGAACTCATCTGTATATATTGTTTATCGCGAAATTAAATTCGTTTTAATTGAATTCACGTGTCTGTGTATTCCTATCGCACTTCACACTTCACAAAACAAGCACTTTCCACATTGCATTGATGTCTTTTCCAGGTTAAAATAGTAAGTTAATTTTGAGATTGTTTGACCAATGAAGCATATTTAAAGTTGTAAGTGTTAAAATTCAAACATAAATACAAATTGAAGATGTTAAATATAATGAATTTTATGAATTTTATACAGAATAAAAGAAAGGTAAAATAATCAAGTAAATTATGAAAACTTAGGAGTAGAATATAAAAATGACTTTTATGAATAAAAATAAAACAAATATACTTCTTAATATATACTGGATGAATTATAATTCTTCCCTTCACGAAAAACCTTCATAATCCAGTGATAGGTGTTTCTACAACACCTAACGTTTTCAACCCCGTCTGGGTCTTCTTCAGGCACAGCTCATAAGAAATTTCAAATACCAGTGAATGGAACAAAAACCCGAAGTGATTTCTATTCCATATTTGGAATCATGGAATTGGAAGATAAGATGGAACATTATGCTCGTGTTGGGATGTTGTTTACACATGCGTACTATTACATTTGCCAATCTTTGAA
Source organism: Centruroides vittatus (assembly GCF_030686945.1). Lineage (NCBI taxonomy): Eukaryota > Metazoa > Arthropoda > Arachnida > Scorpiones > Buthidae > Centruroides > Centruroides vittatus. The sequence goes on along the minus strand of NW_027122198.1, from coordinate 2,809,690 downwards.
TATAAATTGAATTAAATCAATGTGAAGTTATTTGTGGGTGTGCATTTCCCTCATAACAATATTTCCAGGCGTGCGAGATGTTAATTGCATCCTTGTAGTTGATGCATGTGTTCTGCAATCCCGCCTTATATATCTCTAGTCTCTCCAATGTTCCAAGTTGGTTCGTATGGTGTGACATTCTGATTATACGAGCATTTTGGAGGTCGGTTGTGAATCCCGATTGTGTGGCATAAGTTGCCAGTGTGGTAGATTGTTTATTGTTGGCAATGTTGTACCTGTGCTCCCAGAGGCACTAATATGAGGTTCCCCTTTGGGATGACAGATTTAATAGAAGTTTGGTCTATGTGGGTTCGACCATACACTCTCTCTATCAGCGCCTCCAGGAGCACAGGTATGACATTGCCAACAATAAACAATCTACCACACTGGCAACTTATGCCACACAACCGGGAATCACAGCCGACCTCCAAAATGCTCGTATAATCAGAATGTTACACCATACGAACCAACTTGGAACATTGGAGACTCTAGAGATATATAAGGCGGGATTGCAGAACACATGCATCAACTACAAGGATGCAATTAACATCTCGCATGCCTGGAAATATTGTTATGAGGGAAATGCACACCCACAAATAACTTCACATTGATTTAATTCAATTTATATTCAAAGATTGGCAAATGTAATAGTACGCATGTGTAAACAACATCCCAACACGAGCATAATGTTCCATCTTATCTTCCAATTCCATGATTCCAAATATGGAATAGAATTCACTTCGGGTTTTTGTTCCATTCACTGGTATTTGAAATTTCTTATGAGCTGTGCCTGAAGAAGACCCGGATGGGGTTGAAAACGTTAGGTGTTGTAGAAACACCTATCACTGGATTATGAAGGTTTTTCGTGGAGGGAAGAATTAAAAATAAAACAAAATATAATAAAATACAAATTTAAATTTTTGTCACAAGGTATGATGTTACCCATTTAGAAGTTTAAATAGTGATATCCATATATTTGGGATTTCTATAGATTTGTTACAGAGTTCTAATGTAGATATGTATAATGCTTTCCAAATGAAGATAGATTTGCACTCAACACATAGTTTGAATGTTGAGTGCAAATCTATCTTCATTTAGGAAGCATTATACATATCTATATTATTATCATGTAACAAACCTACTTTAAAAATCCCAAATATATGGATATCACTATTTAAATTTCTAAATGGGTACCTTGTGACAAAAATTTAAATTTACATTTTATTTTATTTTAATTCATTAAAGTTTTATATCTTACTCTTAAATTTTCATAATTTACTTTATTACTTTATCTTTTTTTTATCCCATATAAAATTCATTATATTTAACAACTTCAATTTGTATTTACATTCAAATTTTAACACTTACAATTTTAAATATGCTCCATTGGTCAAATAATCTGAAGAAGACATCAATGCCATATGAAAAAATTGTTTTTTATTATCACTAAGATAGTTATTTTATTATCATCAAAATGCTAATTTCAACATTGTTAGAGTTTTAACACCAAAAGACAGTTTTATTTATTTGATGATTCGGTAATAAAAATTTTAGTTTTTTCACCATTTTACTTTATCATAAAGTAAATATATAAAACCTTGGCAGACAGTATTTAATTTTTTTAAAATTTAAAAACATTGCAAACATCTTATGTTATGTATTTGATTGTGAAATTGGCTAATTTACCAGAAGACACTGTTTCCATTCACATGATGTTGCGAGACCGTAGCCTAAAAGAAAAGGTTGTCTCCATATATAAGAATTCTGTTTTGGACTGTCACTGGTGTAAAAGATGTTTTGCGTTTATTATTAACTATTGTTATTTTAATATAACTTTTTGTGAACTTTTTCTAAATTTCTCCATCACTTAAGCAACTGTGTTACTTTTACATAGCATTCTTAACAAGTTCATGGCATCAGTAGATAAATGTTTAGGCAGCTGCTGGGCGTTACGAGTCACCCATGACTCGTAGTTTATTTTAATACAGGGCGGCACGAGTCACCAGTGCTGCCTCATACTATTAAATTAATATATTTTATTGCACCTAATAAAATAATATCGATATATCAAGCATGATGTTTGAAGAATTGTTATCAAAACATATGCGTCGCCCCACGGATAAAGAAGCAATTATGTCTGTAGCCCTAACTAGACATGTCCATACGAGTCACATGTGCCTCGTAATGCCATGAACGTGTTAAATACAGGGTGGACCAAAAAGAATATACGTATTTCAAACTGATATATTTAATAAACTGTAAGACATACAACTATGGAACTTGGGACACATATTTATGAAACTCTCTAGTTTAGATTACAGGTGTTCAATATGTCCTCCACCAGCAACACGAACAATATCACACCGATACTCAAATTCCTGCCATACTCGACTAAGCATGTCCGGTGTCACTGCATATGTAGCAAAACTGGTTGTTTCCGAGGCTGAACAAGGACAACCTCATTTTTCAACAAGACAGGGCACCCCCTCACTGGAATCGTCAAGTTCGTCAGTTTCTGAATGAAACTCTTCCGAACCGTTGGATTAAACGTCAAGGAGCTGACGATTTAGCACTTTTCAGCTGGCCTCCACGGTCACCGGATTTGACGCCGTGTGATTTCTTCCTATGGGGTTTCATCAAGGACACCGTCTATGTTCCTCCACTACCACAGAACCTCGATGAGTTGAAGAACCGGATCCGTACTGCCATTACATCAGTGACACCGGACATGCTTAGTCGAGTATGACAGGAATTTGAGTATCGGTGTGATATTGTTCGTGTCGCTGGTGGAGGACATACTGAACACCTGTAATCTAAACTAGAGAGTTTCATAAATATGTGTCCCAAGTTCCATAGTTGTATGTCTTACAGTTTATTAAATATATCAGTTTGAAAAACGTATATTCTTTTTGGTCCACCCTGTATAAGCATTACTTGCTCCAAAGTGTTAGATTCCAATATTAAAGTTTTTAAACACTAGTAGTTTTATTTTATTTATTTATTTACAAGTAAGTGGAAAAGCCTGAAGACAATTAATTTCTGTCCCAGATAATAAACCCCCCAAAAAAATAACACAAGTTAAAAGACATTAAAAACAATAAAACATAACAGATGAATAAATTATAACAATAAGAAATAAAAACTAAATTACATATTATATAAAATAGGTTTAGATTTGTTTTTATAAGAAGTAAAATTGCAATTTTAGTTTGATTATAAATCCTAACAAATTACTTTTAATATTTTTAATGTAAAAATTGTTAACATACCATTAAGTGAATTCAATGCTTTTTCAGCATCTTCTCTGCTTTTGTAATGTACGAAAGCAAAATCTCTCAACTTCTTCACTTTTTCAACTTTTAAAGAATTGTTACAGGAGAATACATCTCTAATTTTGTCTTCGGTTGAAGAGAGCATCAAGTTTCTTACGTATAAAACAGTAACCTAAACAGAATTTTAAAATTTTAAAGAGAATAGAAAACATTTTATTTTTCAAATTATCAACTACAGTTTTGTATTGTTAAAAAATTATTGATAAGAAATTTATTTAGTAAGAGAATATTTATTTAGTGATAAATATAAGTTTGAATGTTATCAGTACTCTTTCAGTTTATATATTATATCTTAAAAATTATAAAAGTTAAAAAAAGAATTCATATTATTATTCTATATTTACTTAATATTTATTCTTCAGAATTTAAACTTTAATTACTTTGATGATTAAATATCAAATTTTCTAAATGAATATAATGTAAATGATTTGATGAAGATTGTAGTGCTCCGCCACTATTTGTTCGTTTTTTTTTTTTTTGTTGTATATTTGTATATATTGTATATCATTAGACTTAACTTCGCGTCACTGTATCGGGTTATTATCGCGTTATTACTGTATCTAGTTATTATCGCGTTATTGTGTATCGGGTATTATTTTATCGCGTTTTCTTTGTAACGGGTTCTCTTTTCTTTGTTTAGTCATTCTTTGACGACACGTGTCCCCTTTTGTTCCACCTTTGGGGGACACGTGCAAAAGGGGGCCTTGGATTGGTTGCCGAAGGATCACGTGGGAGACGGCAACAGCGAACGATATATATAGAAGGTCCTGAGGTAGAAGGGCACCTTTTTTCCGGATCTTTGGAGGCCGAACGCTGTCAGTTGTGGAAGACCTGTGTCGAGCACGTGAGTGAGGATCAGGGAGCCCCGGAGAACAAAGAAGAGGTGTTTCATCAATCGAACTCCATCGGAGCCGTAGGAAAGATTAATGAACTAAAGTGAATCAGTACAGGCGTAGGACAGTCCAAGGTACAATCCTGAACAATTATATTTTTCTCCACGCGGGAATTTTGTCGGTACACTTGAGGCTGGAAGGGAATTTGTATGTAAGTTTTCTTTGTTCACCAGTTGGTGTTAGTTATTAATAAACACGTCTTCTGTAAGCCGACTTCTCTCTCCTTTTTTTTTTGTAGACCGGTAGACTTCGGTCTAACCTCAGGGTCCTAACAAGATTAATCAAAGCAATTAAAATGCATAAAATTTAATTAAATTAAATACTATAAATCGAAACTAAGCTAATACAAAATTGTATGATTAATAATTCTGTATTAATATGTTTGATTTATAAGAATTTATTTTAAGTATTTTTAAAATTCAAACAAACTTTATAAGAAAAATTACTATAAAAAAATATAATAAATTACTGAAATGTCAGTTCATGATTTCAATATTAATGATGTACTTCAGAACAAAACAGAAATTTCAGTCAATAATCAAAACATTTCTTTCAAATATGATTTTAATGAATAATTAACAAGTATTTATATAAAAATATAAAGTATCTTTTGAAAAAACCTATCTCTAGTTCACTATTAAGCATAACATTTTAAAGTAACAAATCAAAGTAAAAAATTAATTACCGAAAAAGTTTTGGTCTTTAAAGTGATAATGAAAACAAAAACAAATCACTTAGAATTTGGAATGTGTAATTTAGATAGTCCTTTTGTTAGATAAAAGTTGAAGAGCACTGTCTATCGTGTTAATAAGGTTTTGATGAGTAAACACAAAATAAATACAAAATATTAAAGTACTTTGCAAGTACTTTTCACATGTATAGAATGTCTTCTTCAGACCAAACAAAAACAAATTTTAGAATGTTGATATAAATTTTAACATTAATTTAAAACATATGTGTTAAATTTAAATGGTGCTATTAAACTAACATAAACTGAAAATTATTTTAAACTTACATAAATTGAAAATTATTGGCATATGTGATTTAATTTTTTAAGTTATTAAATAGTGAAACCCATATTTTTGGGAGCTCTAGAAGTGTAATCTAATGTGACACTGAAGTGTATCAGGTTAGATTACAATTGTATCCAAGTGTATAGATATATTAATACCAAAGGTCAAACAAAAATTCTTTGATTTTCTTGTTCTCAAGAAAATCAAGGAATAAACCTAGAAACTGTTGCCATCTTGGAAATATACTTGTCCCAGCAATATCAAGCACCTAAGCTGATCAACAAAGAGTGTAATGCAGTGAGACAATTCCTTTTAAAAGAGAACTTAAGAGTGATCATTTTGGACAAAGTTAAACAGTTTGTGTTCTACAAAAATTATGATTTTCTACTTAGAGCAAACCAATTTTTTTCACATTCTAGGTTTGTATTATTGACTTCAAACCCAACACCAGGTGTTCTGCATAAAACAAGTAAGGTTTTAGCCTAGGGTTGCCTGCTCATAACTTAGTCTCGCCTGGAGATTGTAGTGCTTGATCACTAAATGTATATATATTTTTTTGATTTTGTTTGTTTGTATCAATTATTTAATTTATTGTGTATTGTAGTTAGAGAAACGGAAATAAATTCCGTTCCGTTTATGTCGTCGCGTACCAACCCTTGACGGGTGAAGTTTGTAAACGGTCATTGGTGGATTGACGGGGCACATGATACAAAAGTTCCCGGATGGTGGGAACTTATAAAACGTGCATGTGGTGACATACAGAGTACTTTTTCTTTCTTGGAGATTGGCCTGGATCGAGCGAGAAGTTTACTAACGGATTAGAGGGAAAGAATTGGAGCGGTGGAGCTAGGAAGAACAATCCGGATCCATCGGCGTGAGGAAACGGTATGTGCCTTTTGCGACAATAGTATTTCGTGGAGGAAGGAACATTCATTCAGTCATCATATTTATTTCGCTAGAAAGGACTTTTTCCCAACACGTGAATGCCCCATTTCCCAATCGACTGAGTATAATGTGTAATTCGAACGTGCGTAATTATCGTCTGTAAATTAATTTGTATCTTGTTAGGTTAAGTCTGTGTCCCTTTTTTTTTTCTTCTTCCTCTCTTATTTTATTTAATTAATAAATTTTGTTATTGTGTAAAGTCCTTGTTTTTCTTACCGATCTTTATGTCAAGATTGTTTCGTTCATCCCAGACATTACAAGATGATGATTTAAGAAACCAAAAAAAAATCCCGGGGACATTTCCATATAAGTCTCAGGAGGTGAAGGGTCTAAAATAGGGTGAATACTAGCTGGCAGTATATTTCTAAATATTTTCAAAAATTACACTTTATTGCGATTTCCGACCCCCCGACTTAATTAAACATATATATAATAAAATCTATTAATTAAAAAAATTAAAAAACTATTGGATGTCTTTTTTGACATCAGAAAGTAGCTTTAAATAACTTTACCGAAGTAAAATACATGCACTAGAACTTTAGAATGATGAATGAAATTTGATTTAAAAAATCCCATAAAAAAACAATTAAGCATTAATCGTGCATCATTAAAGGTTGATTAAAATCGCGATAAAATTTTTTCACACAGGTAAAAATTTTTGGAAAAATTTGGAGACAAAAAACATCCAAAAATCAAAATATATATATATATATATATATATATATATGCTTTTTTTTTTTAAATTAAAAAAGTATATATATATATATATATATATACTTTTTTTTTTCTTGAGGGTCAACAGAACTGTTTGTTATGTAACACTATTTAGCCTGCTCGAGACTGACTAGATCGTGGGACGATAGGAGTAACTATATTCTATAACTTACCATTAATCATCAACCAACACGAACACTGATTATCAAACTGTCCCCTATGTAGGCTATATCATGTCACTCTCAATAGACATCTCTTGACAGAACAGTCATAAGAGAGAGTACAACTACATAGCGTGCAGCAGCATTGCGCCTGTGGCCGTCAGCCATATTGTTTTCTTGTTTATTTTTTTGTTTTAGTTCATAAGTTGTAAATACATATATATGTTTTCTATCTTCTGCTATGTATAGCAGCACCATCTCTGGCAATTCTTATATGTTATGTTGTAGCGCGCCTGCGCACTACAAGTCAGTTCTGTACCGCTTCTTGTTCAATAAAGACGTGCTTGTTACTTGTTCATAAGAATCCGTTTCCATCCTTCTTAATCTAATTCCGACGACCATACATACCAATTCTGGCGACGAGGTGGATTAAAGATAGTCTATTTCTTCAATTCTATTCAAGTTTCAGCAAGAATACTAACGTTTATTTTTTTTTCCTCGACGAAGTCAACACGTGGCTTCAAGCTAGACTTTGAACCTTTGACCCGTAAGTTACCGAATTGCTTATTATCATTATTTTCTTTCCTTTATTCGGAAATGGCAACGATTAACGTTAATCCGTATAACGTAAATAGTGATTGGGATGAATATGTGGAACAATTGGAAGAATTCTTTATAGCGTCTAATATCACTGACGATAGAAAAATGGTGGCTACTCTTCTTAGTCAGATGGGACCGGTGGCTTATAAATTGTTAAGAAACCTTTGTCAACCTGATAAACCCTCTTCGAAGACATTTTCTGACTTAAAAAGTATAATGAGATTACATAAAAATAAATCAGTTAGTATAATTTCCGAGAGAGCGAACTTTACTCGCCGGGTACAGAAAGAAGGAGAATCGATTAATGATTTCATAGTTGGGTTAAAATCTTTAAGCGAAAAGTGTGATTTTGGAGACTCCCTTGCAACACGTTTAAGAGATCAATTTGTGTCAGGCTTGTACGACCCTAGAATTCGTTCAAATCTTTTTGCTAAAAATGAATCGGAATTAGACCTTCAGAAAGCGATCAATTATGCTATTGCTATGGAACAAGCTCTGATTGATGCAGGTCGTTTCAATAAATTGCCACTCGAAAACGATTGTTTTAAAATTCGTTCCACAAAGTTCCCTAACAGAAAGAAGGAGTTTAGTGAGAATAGTTCTAGAGATAAAACTAAGTTCGAAACAAAGAAAACTGGTAGTTACATTTGTAGATCTTGTGGAAGCAAAGATCACTCCCGTGAGAATTGTAGATTTAGAACATTTACCTGTAATAAATGTGGCATACCTGGTCATATTGCAAGGGTTTGTGGAAAAACTAAGCATCCTCATGTGAGCGTACACCAACTATCTCGTACCAACAAAGATTCGAATGGTTATTCAGAGATAGATAATTCAACTTATTTTAATCTTTTCAATATTCAAGATGTCTCCACACCAGTTCCACCTATTATTCTCACTCTATCCATTAACAAGAAGAACATTAGTTTTGAAGTTGATACTGGCTCCCCACTTTCCATCATTTCTGAATCCACTTTCAACAGAGACTTATCATCCTTTTCTTTACATGAGTCTAAACATTTTCTTTGCACATATGGAAATTTCAAGTTGAATGTATTGGGATTTATCACAGTACCAGTTCTTTACAATCGTTCTCGCCATAAACTTCGCCTTTATGTGGTTCGTCATGGTAATGCTAATCTCATTGGAAGAGATTGGATTCGAGAGTTAAAGCTTTCATGTAAAATCAACAGTATTACTCCTGGGATTTCTCATACAAACTCTAATCTGCTTACTCTACTAGACAAATACTCTACTGTATTTTCTGATGGTATTGGATGTTCTAAATCAATATCCCTTCATTTAACCTTAAAACCAGATGCACATCCTATTTTTCTGAAACCAAGGACAGTTCCTTTTTCCCTCAGGGATAAAGTTGAAGCAGAGTTATCTAGGTTAGAAAAGGCTGGAGTAATTTCTAAGATATCCAACAGTGCTTGGGCTACACCTATAATTCCAGTAGTTAAAAATGATGGTAGTGTTAAGATAGCTGGACTTTTTAATCTAACCCTGAATAAGATGTTACAAATAGATGTCCATCCAATACCTCGTTTGGAAGAGATTTCCATGAAATTACTTGGAGGTGAGAAGTTCTCTACCTTTGACTTAAGTGATGCCTATAACCAATTCCAATTGGATGATGATAGTAAAAATTTAGTGGTTATCAATACTCATCTTGGATTGTATAAGTGCAATCGTCTCTTATATGGTATTGCATCTGCCCCTGCTTTATTTCAAAGAGCTATGGAGAAATTATTCTCCACAATTCCGAAAACGCAACCATATTTTGATGACTTGGTTACTTCTGGTACAAATCAGTCAGACCATTTCAGTAATATTGAAAGAATCCTATCCATTTGTGAAGTAGAAGGAATCAAACTAAATAAACAAAAGTGCAAATTCTTACAAGATTCTGTAAAATTCTTAGGATTTGAGATTTCAAAACAAGGAATTGCTCCTTTACCCTCAAAACTGGATCCTATATTAAAAGCTCATAAGCCTCGTAATGTCCATTCTCTACGTTCGTTCCTAGGCATGTTGAACTATTATTCTAAATTTGTACCTAAACTGTCTACTTATCTACACCCTCTCTACAAACTCTTACGTAAAGGATGTTCTTGGACCTGGACAAAAGAACATGAATCTGCTTTTCAAAGTGCAAAAAACTCATTAAAACAAGCTACACTTCTTATACACTATGATCCTAACAAAGAATTATACTTGGCTACAGATGCTTCTCAATTTGGTGTCGGCGCTGTTCTTTTCCATATTATCGACAATGTAAAACGTCCTATTACGTTTGCTAATGCTTTACTTTCACCTGCTCAACGTCGATATTCTCAGACAGAGAAAGAGGCATTATCCATTATTTTTGGTATCAAGAAATTTCGTCAATATCTTCTTGGTCGCCATTTCATCTTAGAAACAGATCATAAGCCCTTACTTGCAATTTTCGGTGATAAAAGAGGACAGAATGAGATTGTAGCTGCTAGACTACAAAGATGGAGCATCATACTGAATGACTATAATTATACAATCAAGTACATCTCCTCTGCAACTAATATCATAGCTGACGGCCTTTCCAGAAATACTACTAATGATTTATTCATAGAAGATTTTAGTAACTCAGTTCCAAGTTCATTATTTAATTTGCAGTTTGACTCCCTTCCTTTTACCAATAGTGCCTTTATAGAAGCATGTCGTACAGATAAACTTTTCAATGTTTTGCGTAAGTGTATCAAGAATAATTGGCTTCAGATAAATACAACTGTTAAGCCATTTCTTAAATTCAAGGATTCCCTTTCTCTAGAAGGAAACTTAATATTTATGGGTGATAGAATATTTGTTCCTGAAAAATTTCGCAGAAATGTTCTCATTGAATTACATTCTGGACATCAAGGTATTGTTAAATCGAAAATGTTAGCAAGATCAATTGTTTGGTGGCCAGGCATTGATAGTGATCTAGAACGAACAGTGAAAGAATGTATTTTATGTCAGTCTTACCATCGAAATCCTCCCTCTACTAATACTTTAAGATGGCCAATTCCTGAAGAGCCTTGGAGTAGATTGCACATTGACTTTGCTGGTCCATTCCTTGGAAAAATGTTTCTAATAGGTATTGATGCAAAAACTAAATATCCTGAAATTCAAATAATGCAATCCACAGATTCTTCCGCTACTATTCTGGCACTTAGATCTTGGTTTAGTCGTCATGGCCTTCCACTACATGTTCATTCTGATAATGGCCCTCAATTCACATCTCGTGAATTCAGAACGTTTTTAGCTCAGAACGGAATTCGTCAGACATTCTCTCCGCCGTACCATCCTGCAACTAATGGAGCAGTTGAAGGATTTATCAAAACGTTTAAGTCTTCTTTAAAAAAATTAATTCGTGAAAAGGATTTAATGACATCCCTCCTTCAATTTCTTACTTCATATCGTTCTACTCCTCACTGTTCTACTGGTAAAACACCAAGTGAGATGCTATTCAACAGAAAACTTCGCTCAAGACTAGATTTGCTGCGTCCTTTAACCTTATCGAATAACAACGTAGTTCGTCCACAGCGTTCATTTATGATAGGAGACACAATTTTTGCTCGTGACTTTTGTTCTAAAGAATATTGGGTTGCAGGTAAAGTTATTCAGAAACTTTCACCTGTTACATATAACATTGAGCTTCCTAATGGTTCCGTATGGAAACGTCATATTGATCAACTGAGATCTCGATCATCTGCATCCGTCGAATCTCAAGGTGCTTCATTCGTTCCTCTTCAGCTGTGGTGGGAAGAAAAAGAAGAAAATAATCCAATAGTTGAAAACACTCCTCAGAAAGATAACATGAAAAATTCCTCTTCAGATACTGCCTTAGCTTCAGACTCTTCTAATACTCAAGAATCAAGTCGTAGACATCGTAAAACCCCTACCTACTTACAAGACTATGTTTGTTTGTAATTCTCCTTAGGAGGGGATGATGCTATGTATTGCAGCGCCATCTCTGGCAATTCTTATATGTTATGTTGTAGCGCGCCTGCGCACTACAAGTCAGTTCTGTACCACTTCTTGTTCAATAAAGACGTGCTTGTTACTTGTTCATAAGAATCCATTTCCATCCTTCTTAATCTAATTCCGACGACCATACATACCATCTTCCTTCTTCCTTCATTTCTATTCTCTTATTTCCGTTCCTTTCCTCTTTGTCTCAACAATCTGACTGTTATCGCTGGAGGGCAGGATTACCCCTTCTAAGAACTAAGTAAGAACAAAAGAAGGCGAAGAAGCCCTGAAGGCTAAGTGGTAGAAGAACGGACACTTTTTGGCTAGACCTCGAGAGGAATAGAGGTGCAAGGCAGTGTCCGAGACTCAAAAGAGAGAGAAAGAAAGGAGGCTGCAGGACCGTTGAGGCCAGAGAAAAATAGGCACGAGGGCCAGAGAGCGCCGAGAAAATAGGAGAACATCGAGGATGAACAGCCGAATAAGGAGGAGGAGGAAAGGCTACCATTGTGGAAGGATACTTCCCCGAGTGTATCGATCGATTGTGAACCCAGGTACTTTCTGTCTATTTCTATATACTTTCTATCTTTCCTAAGTCTATCCGTTTCCCTATTACATTAGTTTTAAGGTAGTTATAAGTTTAGTTTTTAAGTTGGTTGTATAGGTTTTATGTTACGCGCGTGTGTATTATTGCTTGTATGCGAATAAGTGGCGACCCCTTCCCCAGTGAGGATACTCAAGTTGGGATCAATTGTAAATAATAAAGAAAAGAACCGTGTTCCGAGAGAAATAAAGGAATATTTAATTGTATATATAAGTTTTTATGTTCCTATTTATAACGTTTGTTCGCGTATGTACAAATCCCTCGATACAAACAACCACACGCCTATGCCAGTTATAGACGTTATGTATTTAAGCCAACGACCACCACACTAGTAATTTGGTACACAGGGGAAGAAATATATGCGAAGGTTTGCATATAATTTTGTACATATTCATTTCAACTTGCACAACCCAGAGAAATATTAATTAACCCCGGAGCCCAGAAATAACTCACTGAATCCCGGAGTCTCTGGGTCAAACCTGGATAGGTGGCAACCCTATTTTAGCCAGATTATTCCCTTGCCAAGAATCACTTTATCTCTTACTGGCCATTTAGATCCCCCACTAACAACATATGTTTGAGATTATTCTTTAAAGCAAAAGTACAAAAACCAGAGTAGCCATTCCCCCTTAGTAAATAAATGCACATACCCTACATATTTCTTAGAAAAGGAAAGGGCAAAATTTCTAAAATCCCTAATGCCCCACTCAGATCTAGTTACTTCAGTCATTGAAACAAACATGATAATCAACGAATATCTAGGTGCTTTACCATCAAATTCATATAAATTTTTCAAAATTGATGTTGTTTCCCTTTATCCGTCAATGCCGTATTTTGGGGCAATAATGTTGGCAAATGCACTACTACTTAACAAAAGTTTGTCTAGGCAGCAAGTTTTAGAATAATGTGAAGCTCTACTCCTAATAATAGAAAACCATTACTTTTGTTTTAATAACCAAATTTATCTTCAAAAACAGAGTACCAATTAGTTCTCCACTATCAGTGATACTTATAGAGTTAATCATGAAAAATATTAAATTTAGGAGTTTCTTTTTTTTTTGCACCTTTAGTGGTCCAGTATCTTCCACTATATATTAGATGTATAGATGATATATTACTAGCATGGGATGGAACTGAATTTGAATTTTTGCAGTTTATACAGCAATTATTCCAGATATCAATTTTAACAATTTCCAGATATCCTTTCAATCAATTTTACTGTAGAAAAAGAAAAAGACAGCAGCATCAATTTCCTAGATCTTCTAATACAAAAAAATGCCCAAAGGAGTTTGTTTCAGTGTATATCACAAGTTTCATCTGTCCTCACATTATACCAGCCACTTCATTCCTACTGTGGTGGGTAAAGCCCCCCCCATGTAATTATGTATGTATTATCGTATTTTATAAGTTAACATTTAACATTGTTCCACTAACCCCATCGTCTATGACTTTTCACTAATTTTCTAAAATATTTTTCTCATGGCGAGTTTTGGGTGAGTGCGAGGTCACTCACCCCTTGTCAAAGGAGAGGGGGACGATTTGCGGCATTGGCGAGAGAACGGCGGGAAGAAGAACACGTGTAGAGAGGGAGAAGATTGCCGATGAAGAAAAGAACAAGAGAGGGAAATTCAGAGTTGTGTGAAAGGACTGTGTTATCAAGAAGTGAAGTAGTTCTTTCTATTTAGATGTTTCGTACCACCGGAGGAGTTCCAAGTAGTCAGGTTTCGTCTTTCATTAATCGTAATAGGCCTCCTAAACTCGCCAAACAAAGAAAGGGGGGTCTTCTTAAAATATAACCATCTTATATTTCCTTTCTTAATCTAACTAACATTAGTTATAACCTAGTTTAAGTAGATTTAATTAGTATAGTAGCGCGATTAAAACCGATTGTAAACCAACCGCCTTCGCTTACTTATTTGTAATACGTGTGCATCCGTGAGATTATTCACATAACGTGGTTTTCTTTAACCCGTCACACCACACTACCACCAGGCTACTTAAATAATGCCATGTACTTATTAGCAGAGCCTACATATTACCATTATTGCAACATTTGATACTGGAAAGAGTTACAGTTTATACACTTGCAATAAATTAAAGTGTATTCACACCCATGTACTTAAATCCCTCTTCCCAGCATGGGGACTAATGATATTTTAACTGAATGACCACTTCATGCTCCTTCAGTTTGCTCCCAGTATTTGTTTTGTTTCTCCTATATAATACATTTTTTTCACTGCATGTATGTACAATTTAACTTATACACAATACTTGAAAAATTTATATTTTGCAGTTGAATTTGATCATCAAACTTTACATTAAAATCCACTTTACTCTTTAGCTTTACAGCCAATACTATATCAAATTTAATAAATTATTTTTTATATTCCTCGAATATACCCTGGATATAAGGAAAAGATATATATTTATCACCCTGTTTTTTAAATTTAATTTCATATCTATTTTCTTTATAAGTTTTAATCCATTTTGTCAATAATCTATTTGGATATCCATTTAATATAAATTTTGTAATTAACTGTTGTTGTTCTCCAAATTTTTGATAAAAATGTAATGAAATTATTTCTTTCTATAAACAATGGGCAGTTTGATTTATAATTTATTGTATTTTTAATATTACAGGCTTTTTTATATGTTTTAATTTTAATATTATGATCAAATCTTTTCATTGTAATGTCTAAATAATTAATGATGATGTCATTTTCTAATTCATATTGTGGCTGCATGCCATTATTGTATAGTTATAATTCATTTTATTTTAAAATATTATATTTCCCTTCCCTCTGAAATTTTCCTTCAACTCGTTCTTAATGGTGGAACAGCAGGTGGTCCCTTAAGAACAATGGGATGGTATGCCACCCTCAGGGCAGACGATAGACCACAAGGATATTAATAAAGAATCATCACACACCAGAGTAAGATGCAATTAATCTCTCATAAACCTTTAACCAACGTGAAGTACAAATAACTGTCCTAGCAAACATTTTCGGATCCCTCCTGGGTCCTTCTTCAAGCTACAAATCGTTTGTAACGATTAATCAGAACAAAGACCAGCCATTTAGAACAATATTTCAAATTGCAAAATTCAAATACAGAAAGGAATCACGTGCATACTAGGTTTCGTAAACTAAAGTCATTACATAATGTCCTGCTTCTTACTAAAATAGCTTCTGTATTTTATACAAATAAAAGTTGTTCTCAGAGGGTTGACTAGTGAAGAAAAATGAGCGTTGTTATCAGGGCCGTTCCGACCTGGTGGTGCAGAGGGTGCGGGGCACCCGGGCGGCAAGCCTAGGGGGCGGCGCGAGCCGCCTTAAAAAAAGGGGAAAAATTAACTTATCATTAACTCGTCTTAAGCTATTTTTCACGTCGGTCGCGAGGAAGATTTTACAGGAAAATACTCGTCTGTGGTCAAAGCAGGTTAGGTTAGGCAGAAAAATGCACGCACCAGGATAATTTCTTTTATTTTAATTTTAAACATGTAATCGTGTAAATCGCAACAGCTTAAAAAGTTTTTGTTTGATATCGTGGTTAGAGAGACAGTAAAAATTAAAGGTGAGTACATACATTAATTTGATTATATTTTGCTTTTGCACGGTTAAATAAAATTTAAATAATATTTTGTTAAATTAAATTTTGTAACTTAAATAATAATACCAACATAATAACAATAGTAAAACATTTTTCTTTTTTTTTTTAGTAAAATATAGTTTAATTAAAGATTAGCATAATCTTAATATTTTTTTGTTTTGATTAAAAATGTTGAAATTTTCAGACAAAATAAAAAATTTTGTAAAGTTTCCTTTCAAAAGTTGGTATTTTTCGAAAAACAAAGCTTAATTAATTTATGCTTCTTTAAATCTTCGAAAACAAAATTTTTTCGACGAATCATAACTTGGATTCATTTTTTTTTTTTTTTTTTGGTAGATGTCTGATAATCGAAAAAGGCTTTCTGGCGCACAGTACAGAAAAAGAAAGCGTGAAAAGGAAGAATTAGTTAAAAAGGCTAGTGGTTCACTCGAAACGTTTATTTGTAAATTTTTAACAACTTTGGGGGAAGGGGCGGCAAAATTATTCTCGCACCCGGGCGGCAGATACCCTAGGAACAGCCCTAGTTGTTATTCCCTAATTTTTATTTATATGTAGTCTGATCCTTTAATGTAGAAGAGGTATTCAATCATCTTTGTGGAATAGGGTTTGCCAAGCTAAAGAGAGGGTGATTTCATTCCTGGAATTGATGGGTGAAAATGTGTTGTAGGCCTTGTAGATCTTAACTTGTTCCAACCATTGGAGGTGGTCTACATATGAAGTTGTAATAATGAGCTTGGCGTTTGAGAAGTCTGCCGAGATCTCCGGATCAGATGCATAAATAGATAATGACGTGGAACACCTGTTGTTTCGGATGTCCTGTTGGTGCTCGCTTAGAAGGGCATCTTCTGAACGCTTAGCATTCAGAAGATGCCCTTCTATGTTTCATTTACTATGCAATGAAAAGACAAGCCTAGCAAAGATAAACTACCTGGGGTGTACATAGTGCCTCTCAAAGACCACTGATATGGCAAGGACTTAGTATACATTGATGCCACAAAGTGTGCGATTGGAATCAGATGGATGAAGCACCAACAGGACATCCGAAACAACAGGTGTTCCACGTCATTATCTATTTATGCATCTGATCCGGAGATCTCGGCAGACTTCTCAAACGCCAAGCTCATTATTACAACTTCATATGTAGACCATCTCCAATGGTTGGAACAAGTCAAGATCTACATGGCCTACAACACATTTTCACCCATCAATTCCAGGGATGAAATCACCCTCTCTTTAGCTTGGCAAACCCTATTCCACAAAGATGATTGAATACCTCTTCTACATTAAAGGATCAGAATACATATAAATAAAAATTAGGGAATAACAATGCTCATTTTTCTTCACTAGTCAACCCTCTGAGACCAACTTTTATTTGTATAAAACACAGAAGCTATTTTTGTAAGAAGCAGGACATTATGTAATGACTTTAGTTTACGAAACCTAGTATGCACGTGATTCCTTTCTGTATTTGAATTTTGCAATTTGAAATATTGTTCTAAACGGCTGGTCTTCGTTCTGATTAATCGTTACAAATGATTTGTAGCTTGAAGAAGGACCCAGGAGGGATCCGAAAACATTTGCTCGGACAGTTATTTGTACTTCATGCCATTTAAAGATTTATGAGAGATTAATTCCACAAGGATATTGTGGTATTACAACACCATTTTGATTAGTATTATTACTGTTTTTTTTGTTTGTAACGGTTGCGTTCCACAGTAGGGGGAGCCACTGTGAAGTAGTACTTAAGGTGTGCTCCCTTTTGTTCTTAGCACTTTCAGTTGTGCTATTCGTCAGGAGAGATAAAAGTGGACAAGCAAGTCAGAACTACAAAAGGAAAGTGTGTAGAACTTTATTTTTTTTATCCGTTTGCATTGGCATTTTGGAAACGACTCTTCCGTATGAACTACATCAGGACTTTTATATTAGTTAGATTGTACCAGGTGAAGTAGTTAGTTTTGTGCCAAACCGGAAGATTGGTAAAATTTTGTAATAGTAAATTCACGTGCTCATTATTGTAGTCTAGCCATTTTGTACAAATTACATCGGGAAAGCTTCACATTCTTAATATTGTAGTCTGGCCGTTTTTTGTTGTAAAATTAAATCAGATTTCCCTTAGTCTAGGACTACCAGGAATTACAATATTCTTAATGTGGAACTGGATGAGAGGAGACATGTGAAGAAAGCTCTCCAGCTTTTGTAGTGCCATATGGAGAAGACAAAAAGATAAAAGAGAAGTGAAATCCTGATAGTGAAAACACAAGAGTACTACTTCGTCCCAAACTATTTGTCTTAATAAGAGATTTGATGAACAAAACCATTATTCATCAAAATTAGAAAAGGTTCATCCTTTAGATCTATTGCATTGAGAGCACAGCCGATAATCTTGGGTACCCCTCTTTTTGTGTTCTACACTCTTCCTTGCTCTAAATCTACCTATTCTCTTAAATTAATAGTAGTTAGTTATAAGATAGTTGTAAGATATACCTATATATTCGTACTTGGCCTTTGTAAAATATTAATTAAGATTGCGATATTTCAATTTGTGCCTTTCTATTATTGTCAGTTACAGTATTAACATGTATTTGTATCAGGAATAGAGATTGTAAAGCTGACATCCTACATAGAAGATCCTGTATTCGGCTACGTGAATTAAAGATTCTTTTTTTTACTACACTTAGTTTTTGTCTAAAAATTTATACGTATCTTAACAATATACAAATTTTATATCCAAATCTATTTCATTAGCAAATTCTGCTATTTTATTTTCTGTTATAATACTCTTATCATAAATTATAAATATATCATCTACATATCTAACTATAAATTTAATTCCATTTAAGAGTATTGGTTTTTTTTATCCAGTTCTATCATACATAATTCTGCTAATTTGGGTTCTATAACTATACCCATGCTAATACAATTTACCTGTCTGTAAAACTTATTTTTTAAATGATTAAATTAAATTAAATTTATTAACCACATTTCCATTTTTAAATTTTCTACAGTATTTTCTATATTTTTGCCATTTTATAGAATGGTGCATTGAAGTTATATCCAAACTTAACATTCTGTAAGTTGGTTTTAAATTTACACTACATAACTTTCTTATTAATTCATCTGAATTTTTAATTGTATAAACAGTTAGGGTATATTTCTCAATTTTTCTTTAATAAATAATTCTAATTTATAGATCTTGATCTCTGATTTAATACGGATATTGGGAGAAAAAAAACATGAGGTTTCACTAGTCTTATATAGGTTTCATAACTGAATTTTAATTTTAAGTTCTAAAATTTGTTTTCGTTTGCCTGAAGAAGACATTCTATACATGTGGAAAGCACTTGCCAAATACTTTGTATTTATTTTGTGTTTTACTCATCAAAACTTTATTAACACTGATAGACAGTGCTCTTAAACTTTTATTTAATAAGAATCTGGCATTAAAAATTATTTCTTTCACAGTCCTTTTGTGTTTGAACTGTATCTAGAAGCAAAAGTCTGCACTGAGGATGGCTTTCAAAAGGCTAAAAATGTTATGGAATGTTAAGACTTTTTAACTGAAGTTTTAATTTCTTTTTGTTTTGTGTGAGTTATTAATTCAGATAAATTTATGTTTAAGGTATAAAATTTTATGTTTTAAAAATCTGTTTCACAGAACACCTGACAAATTTTTAAACAGCACACATTTTAAAAATCAGAAACTTTTGTCATAGAAATTAGCAGTCTACACAAGAGTGTGAGTTAGAGTTTAACAGAATAAAAATTTGCAATTTTGTTTTGTTTACCAGCAAAAGAAAAGTAATTGCATTAAATGATATTGAGAATATGGTCAAATTAGTTAAGGTAGTGATCGTACTGTAACATTTGGTGCATTTCTGTACGGCAACACGATGTTGGAATTCTTATTAAGAACTTGTATATGTATACAAAATACACTACTTGTGAAATTACCTGATTTTCTTTGTCTGGTAATATGATTTCTTTGTTTGATCATGATTCCCGTGTACCAAATATAACAATGGCATCCGCGACAGGATTCCAACAATAGTCACAGTTACAGATACAAAGTCAAATATTCTCCTACTTGTAAACCATTGATATTTAGAATATTACATTGTTATTTAGACCTTTTCAAATATGGCATCAGGAAATGACCACGCAGAAAGTACAGTGTCGGATCAATTCAATGTTACAAATTCCCCTCTGATTGTTACAGGATTTCTCCATTTTCCAATTCCCCCAGTGATACGGTAAATGTCCAACAATTCTTCCACACTGTCGAGAACAACTCTAAGCTTGCTGGATGGCAAGATGAAGTAAAAATTGTCATTCTCCAAGCCAAGTTAAAAGGGAAACCCTTAAGCACTTGTTTTTGTCTGATCAAACAATGCCTGGCATCATACGAAGATATAAGACGTGATATTATCAAACGTTTCACAAGGAAGTTCCCAAGAGAGAAAGATGCTATAGACCAACTGATGAACGTCAAACAGGGTAGTAATGAATCAGTGACAGATTTCATCATCTGCACTAGGACTCTGTTATCACATGCAGTAAAAAGTAACAAAAATATGGCAAGTCTACAAGATTACATCACCTTAGAGAGATTTATTAAAGGGTTAAATGGCAGAGTTAAGGGTTACGTCCTGGTGTACTCAGCTTCAGAGAAGCTGAGGAACAGATTGAATTAGAATGTAGTAGTTTCAGAGACCGGAGAAATTTAAACCTTGCTGTTCAACACCCTTCCAATAGTTCAGACTAACATAAAATCATATCTGTCGTTACAAAAAGTCAGGATAATGACCATATAAAAACTTTAGAAAATGAGGTTAAGGCTCTGACTGAGTCAGTTAACTGTTTACTATGAACACAAGAAAAACCTAATAAAAGTCAACCACGTGCATGCTTCAAGAGTGGTGACCTAACTCATATTGCACAAAATTTCCCAAAATGTAACAGACGAAATTTAAACTGTTAAAGGAGCTTGATGAAGGTCAGTATTGTGCTCTTGATGTCATAATAAACCTGACTCCAAATGTTTTTGTATGAAACAAGGATCTCCCCCTCGTTGAAAGCCACATCCTTGGATGAAAAATGAAATCTCTGCTTGATACCAGAGCTGAAAAGTCTTTATGTAATCTAGTTACTCTGAAAACAATCCCTAGTAGAGTATTAGCGAAATTAAAATTAGAATATGTTAATTTCGGAATAAGAGGTAACACTTGTATTATCACTTAACACTTGTAAACATCTATTCTATAAAAACCATAGCTTTCCAAAATCATTTGCATTCTATCGCAATGGCATGCATGCAGTTCCCTGACAATCTCGAGTATGAGGGTATTTTAGGTGTTGATGTTATAACAAAACACCCGACCTACTAGATAAGATAAAGGAATCACTTCGTAGAATGTCACCGACCTCACATAGAAATATAGATCTAGCATTTGATTGCTCAAGCTCCACCCCTGTAAACTTCCCAAGTTTAGAAGGTTTAAAATGTGGCTGTCCGTCATTTTGTTTTTGTAAATTTTGTATATAAAAGTAGAGCTCCTTTCTTCTTTCCTATCCCCTTTTTCCTTCCGCTAATGACCCTTTCCTGTCACCTGACAGGAGTAGGAATTTCGTGGGTCCCGATTGATAGTTTCGCCAACAAGGACAGGGAGGGGGTCCTGCCTGAGGTGATTGGGAGACATGGGGTGAGAAAACGACTACTTTTGGATCAGACACTGAGAAGGAAGGTTGAGGGAGACTCCTTTGGAATGTGCATGAAACGAACACCAACGGATAGAGCCCAGATAGAAAAGGTGGGACAAAATCGAGAACTAATTGAGAGATCCGTTCCTGTGAAGTCTCAAGAAACACCTTGGTGCATAGCGAGTACCCACCGCTTAGTATAAAATCCGATGCTAAAGGATTGGACATCCACCGTAATTGACCTCCCAGATCAGGACCCCTTTCGTCTAACTACCAGTAGCCTCCTATTACTTTCTTCATCTATCTATTTCTATTAGTTGTAGTGATAGGTTAAGTTTAGTTGTAAGTATAGTTATAAGTGGTTAATTCTAATCGTATTGAGTGTGACATAAATTGTTTGTAAAATTCTGAACAAGAGCAGAAACTTTATAAATATATCCGCGAAAATTCATCTCTGTGACGGGCATTAGTATCCTGTTAATTAAATAATTCAGCTAATAAATTTTTTTGTTCCTCGTGGCTTGTTCATATCTTTTGTCTTTTATATTCCACATATCACAAGAACATCATATTGAGAAAAGAGTTTGCAACTTATTTACAAAATATCCACAATGTTTTGCTATGTCTATCGCTGAGTTAAAAGGAACCTCGTTATTCTCAAACAAAGCCATTGTTGAATCTCAATGCCTGATCAATACTTGGCAATATAGAAACCCAGAATGTTACCTCAAAGAATTTAGAAAGTTGATTTTTTCGTATGTGGAGGCCAGCATAATAGAAGAGTTCCTCAGAATGGAACTTTCTGATCCACATTACAGAGAAAAATACAGGCGAGTTGTGCATGACCCTAGACCTTCAGTGAATAAATGAGATTACCTGTCCACAAGAATTTCTCCTTTCTCGGGTTGATGAAATTCTTAAGGCTACGGTTACTGTGGATGCGAATTCTGATGAAATCTTGTTCTGATGAGTTCGTCCAAACAAACAAATACGTGTTTTCCAATGACAGTGTTTACTGTGGCAGCTTAAACAAACATCAACAGCCAACCCGATATATTATAGCAATAAACCAACCAAAGCCGAATTTTTGGGCTGGAATCGGCTATATTAATAATAAATTATGAGATAATTTTATCATATTCTCATTATATGAGATATATTATTATATCTTATTATATGAAATATATAAATTATGAATAATTTTATATGAGATATTATCTCATAATTTATTATTAATATAGCCGATTCCAGCCTGAAAATTCAACTTTGGTTGGTTTATTACTTCAGCAGCGAAGGGCATGTCAGAACACGCACGATGTAGTCAGAACCATTCAAGCTAGTTTGATTTTTTCGTGCGTTCTGACATTGAAATTCAAGTGTTTTGGTTTTTACAACATGGATATTGATAAATTGATTAGTCTTGTGTTCGAGAATAGGTGTTTGTGGGACATGAAAGACAAAAACTATCACAACAGACATATTTCTCGGCAAAAGTGGGAGAAAATAGCTCAAGAAATCAACATTAGCAGTATTACAGCTCACCCTTATCGTCTCTTGTGGAAAATAAGTGGTTAACATGCTCTGTTTTGCCACCACCTATCAACAATAACTTAATCAATGGACTTTCAAGAAAATCAAAACTCATCAAGTTCGTCCATTTTGCTGGGAGGCAGAAATGTACTGACTATCAGAAAATGCGCACAATGTATCCACCTTGTTCTGATGAGGATATCAGACGTACTCGTCAGAACAAGATTTTATCAGAATTCGCATCCACAGTGACCGTAGCCTTAATAGATTCCGTGGCAGCCAGTATTTTTCAGTCCTTGATTTAAAGTCAGTGTATTTCCAAATTCCATTACATCCCTCAGTGAGACTTCTGAACCCCTTAGAGAAGTACCAAATGTGTTGCTTACCTCGAGCGGCGAGAAACAGTGGTCATTACTTTCAATGTGTCATGTCCAACCTGTTAGGACAGTTTGTAGGTATAAATTGCTTTATCTTTTAAGACACTATAATACTTTTTTCCAAATCAATTGATGAGTATCTTGAGTTACTCGATAAAGTCTTACGTATTTTAAATAAACCTAACCTAAAATTACATACACAAAAAAGCAAGTTCATTATGGAGGAGGTTTGTTACCTAGGCCATATTATTAATAGGAACGGCATACTCCCAGATCCAGAAAATGTACGTGCCATCCACGAAGTTCACCATCCTAAGAATGTCAAAGAGATACATAGTTTTTTGGGTATGGTCGGATTTTTAGAGAATTTATCCCAGATTTTGCAAGCATAGCCTTTCTGTTAACTGAGCTAATGAAAAAAGGAAAGAGGTTTATTTGGGACTCTTGCTGTCAGGAGAGTTTCTGTAAATTCACATAAACTCCTACTAAAACACCGGATTGTAAATAATTCTTCACCCAAAAACCTAATAACTGGTGCCAGTCCACTTAAATTATATGGCAAACGTTTTCGGACACTTCACTGCGCCCTTCCTCAAGCCTTCTAATCTTCTTACAACGAATTTTCGAACAAACGAAGTCATATTTCCGTTATGCACGTGCCAACCGAATAAAATTTAAAAATTAAAAAATCAAAAAATTAAAAAAAATCGAACAACTCAAATTCAAACCGTTCAACTATCTTCCGTAAATGAATCTTCCTCCAAACATTCTACTGTTTTGCTATTTACAAATTCCTACAGCGCTCCGCCCTTCCTCTAAAGAGCGATGACGTAAGCAGCTCTACGTCATTGCTAAACGTCGCACTTTTTAACAAATTTCAAAAACGCTCCTCCACTCCTTCAATAAAAGATCGTCATCCCGTTTCCTTTCTTTTACTCTGTCTCGTCTTTTTGCAGCAGGGCCTGCCAAGCCATCGATAATTTCACCTCATCTTTTGCGTTAATAGGCTGTGATGAACGGAAGGTCTTATAAATTTCTATTTGTTTCAGCCATCTAATTTGCTCAGCATGCTTAGTGGTAGCAAGCAACTTCGCTGCCCCGAAGTCCGGGACTATTTCCGGGTCGGACGCATAAATCGCTAATGAGGTGGTGGCTCTCCCATGTTCAATATCTTTCTGGTGTTCTCTCAATCTTACTTCCATCGCTCTTTTCGTGGATCCAATGTAGACCAATTCCTCATTGCACCTATTATCTGTTAGTGGGATAGCGTATACCCCAGGAAGTTTGCCACTATTCGTTTTGTCCTTATCATTCCATAGTAGTTGCAGCATAGACGGGCATCTGCTGTAAGCTATGTCGAACCCTTGTCTTTTCGCAATTTTTCTATATAAAGGTGCCAATATCGGGTTGTATGAAAGGGGTACATTCGCTGTTCTTTGATTATTCCCATTCACCGGAGTGTTAGGACCATCGCCATTTAGATAATTTCTTTCCAGTTGCTGTATCAGTCTGCCGTACCCGTGCTCTTGCGCCACCACCCGTAAGTGATCCAATTCCTTCTGTACTGCTTCCTGGGTGGTGCTGTGAGTGTACGCCCTTTTAATCAGGAACCTGAACGCAGCCATTTTATATCCGAACGGGTCACACGAATCCGCTGTTATGTAACTTGAGCTGCCTGTTGCCTTCCTGTACATACACCGCTGTTTGTATCCCGTCTTTTGCTATCTGAATGCCTATGTCCAGAAAGTGCACCTCCTTATTGCTATGTTGCTCCAACTCTATAGTAAGGCCGTAACTGTTGTCATTCATCCGTTGTATGAATGAGCCGACGTCCGGGTCTTTTTTCCATAATATTAAGACGTCATCCACGTACCTTCTATACATAATGATGTTCTGGCTGAAGCTTGGAATTATTCTCTCCTTTAATTTCCTTATGACCAATTCACATATGTCCCCTGATACGGCACTACCCATGGGTACTCCCTTCCCCTGTGCGTACGTGCTTCCTCCAAATTGAAAAAGGGATCCATAACAAATTAAATGTGGCAACTCCAGCACTTGATCATGTAACTTGCCAACATTGACTTTGACTTTTTGATCTTGCCATCATTGACTTTTTGCTACAACAAGTCAATGATGGCAAGTTACATGATCAAGTGCTGGAGTTGCCACATTTAATTTGTTATGGATCCCTTTTTCAATTTGGAGGAAGCACGTACGCACAGGGGAAGGGAGTGAGTACCCATGGGTAGTGCCATATCAGGGGACATATGTGAATTGGTCATAAGGAAATTAAAGGAGAGAATAATTCCAAGCTTCAGCCAGAACATCATTATGTATAGAAGGTACGTGGATGACGTCTTAATATTATGGAAAAAAGACCCGGACGTCGGCTCATTCATACAACGGATGAATGACAACAGTTACGGCCTTACTATAGAGTTGGAGCAACATAGCAATAAGGAGGTGCACTTTCTGGACATAGGCATTCAGATAGCAAAAGACGGGATACAAACAGCGGTGTATGTACAGGAAGGCAACAGGCAGCTCAAGTTACATAACAGCGGATTCGTGTGACCCGTTCGGATATAAAATGGCTGCGTTCAGGTTCCTGATTAAAAGGGCGTACACTCACAGCACCACCCAGGAAGCAGTACAGAAGGAATTGGATCACTTACGGGTGGTGGCGCAAGAGCACGGGTACGGCAGACTGATACAGCAACTGGAAAGAAATTATCTAAATGGCGACGGTCCTGACACTCCGGTGAATGGGAATAATCAAAGAACAGCGAATGTACCCCTTTCATACAACCCGATATTGGCACCTTTATATAGAAAAATTGCGAAAAGACAAGGGTTCGACATAGCTTACAGCAGATGCCCGTCTATGCTGCAACTACTATGGAATGATAAGGACAAAACGAATAGTGGCAAACTTCCTGGGGTATACGCTATCCCACTAACAGATAATAGGTGCAATGAGGAATTGGTCTACATTGGATCCACGAAAAGAGCGATGGAAGTAAGATTGAGAGAACACCAGAAAGATATTGAACATGGGAGAGCCACCACCTCATTAGCGATTTATGCGTCCGACCCGGAAATAGTCCCGGACTTCGGGGCAGCGAAGTTGCTTGCTACCACTAAGCATGCTGAGCAAATTAGATGGCTGAAACAAATAGAAATTTATAAGACCTTCCGTTCATCACAGCCTATTAACGCAAAAGATGAGGTGAAATTATCGATGGCTTGGCAGGCCCTGCTGCAAAAAGACGAGACAGAGTAAAAGAAAGGAAACGGGATGACGATCTTTTATTGAAGGAGTGGAGGAGCGTTTTTGAAATTTGTTAAAAAGTGCGACGTTTAGCAATGACGTAGAGCTGCTTACGTCATCGCTCTTTAGAGGAAGGGCGGAGCGCTGTAGGAATTTGTAAATAGCAAAACAGTAGAATGTTTGGAGGAAGATTCATTTACGGAAGATAGTTGAACGGTTTGAATTTGAGTTGTTCGATTTTTTTTAATTTTTTGATTTTTTAATTTTTAAATTTTATTTGGTTGGCATGTGCGTAACGGAAATATGACTTCGTTTGTTCGAAAATTCGTTGTAAGAAGATTAGAAGGCTTGAGGAAGGGCGCAGTGAAGTGTCTGAAAACGTTTGCCATATAATTTAAGTGGACTGGCACCGGTTATTAGGTTTTTGGGTGAAGAATTATTTCTGTAAATTTAAGGATGTCCTCAACAACCAGCCTGTATTAGCTCACCCCAATTTCTCCAATTCCTTTTATATGTGCTATAAACTGATGCCTCCGATCAGTGTGCCGGGGCAGTGTTGGGTCAGGTAAGAGAAGGAAAGTTTACGCCGATCAGACATTTTAGCAAGAAATTTCACTAGTCTGAACTAAGCTACTTGACGATTGAAAAGGAACGTTTATCTATAGTTTTATGTTAAGGTTAATCATATTCATCATCAGTAAACCACACTTTAGTTAGGCACTATCCGCTCATTTTGTGTGTCCGACCGTCAAGGGACTGCTCAGGATCGAGCTTCATAATTTGAAACTTGACCTTGTCAGTTATATATATACAAAAGGTAAGTTATTTACAAGCTAAGTCTTTGTCTATTGTCTGATAAATGTACACTTCCGTTTTGTCAATTGTTTACGATAGGAGGCATTTTTTTTCATGTAAGATCCAAGTTGGATGTGTATGAGTTAATAAATGTTCTTGTTACTTTTTGTCTCGCCCTGTTTTTGATTCGTTCGCGGTTATAAGAAATCACCACAGGTTATGGGCCCAGGTCCTGTGAACGAATCTCAACAGTCGAATTTGTCTGAAAGAAAGGAAATTGCATAAATTGAGAACCGCAAGTTGCGTCGAGACACATGTCAGCCACATCTTCGTTCATCGTCCGCAATCGCCATCTTCGACGAACTTCACTCGTCGGTCAACCTCGTCAGTGTTCGTAAGTGATCGCGAATTGCCTCCCGTTATCACCGTAAGTGTATTTAGATAAGACACAAAACTAATTAAGTAAATTATTTAGTCTGTCAATATGGATATCGTGAAATCTCAAATGAAAACTTTGTCAGAAAACTCACAGGGAAATATTAATTATATCTCATGGAAGTTTAAGCTAAATCTTACGTTGAGATCGAAGGACTTGTACGACGTTGCGAACGGAATCATTCTTAAACCTGAAGATGCGAATAATGCGGCAGATGTCGCAGCGTGGATTAAAAAGGATTTAGACGCTCAAACTTGTATAGGTTTAAATGTGAGCAGTAATATCGCAAAGAAAATTTCAAATTGCACCTCTGCATATAGTATGATACACAAATTAGAAACCTTATATGGTAAAAGATCCGATCTCACAATTGAAGAACTACAGAGAAATTTTTTAAATTATAAGTATGATTCAAGTAAGTCTGTAGTGGAGAATTGCTTATCAGTTCAACAATATGCAGAAGACTTAAAAGCTGAAGGAGAAACAATTAAGGAAAGCTGGATTATAACAAGAATGCTCGGAATACTGCCACCGAAACTATATCACTTCAGGACGCCATGGGATAATGCTAATCCAACGGACAAGAACATCGACACTTTAATTGAGCGACTTCGACTGGAAGAAGACAGATTGAAGGAAGACGACAAGAAGGAACCAATTGCACAGAATGCCCTCATTTCAAAACAGAAAACGCAAGGTAACAAGGACAGAAGTCAGCAGAAAAATTCAGGAGTTGAATGTTTTAGATGTGGACAAAAGGGACATGTAAAGAAATATTGCAAGAATAAGTCGTGTCAGAAATATTTCGAATATTGCAAGAAAACCTACAATTGTAACAACTGCAATCAAAAGGGCTATTTCGCAAGGGAATGTAAAAATGAGAAGTCAGACGAATCAGACAAAGGAGATAAGACCAAAGGACAACAACGAGCTCTTGTCTACAAAAATAAATGACAAGAACTCAAGATGAAACCAACAGGATATTTGGTATCAAGATAGTGCTGCCACACAGCACATGAAAGAATGGCTGACAAGCTACAAAGCGCTGGAGGAGTATACGAAGGTGATACTCAGGAACAACACAGAAATCAATGGAATCAGAGTAGGTGACGTAGAACTCGAGGCCTTTAATGGAAGGGAATGGTATCCAGCAACCGTGAAAGACGTTTTATATGTTCCTAATATATCATTCAATCTATTTTTGGTTACCCAAATGTTGGATAAAGGGTTTATTCAGACTGCCAATGCCAACATGTCAGTTATCGAAACGGCTGATAGAAAGGAACAAATAGCAGTAGCACAACGACTCGAAGGATTATATCAAATGATGTTCTGCAGAGAGGTCACAGGAATGTGCATGATGGCCAACTCAATCAAAGTCTGGCACGAAAGACTGGCACATCAGAATGTGAAGTATTGCAAGAGTATTTTGGACAGAAACAATATAAGATATATTGATGACTGGGACAACAACGTTTGTATTGGCTGTGTCTACGGCAAACAACATCATATCTCTCACCCAAGAAATAACAAGGTAGCGAAGGAAGTATTGGATCTGATACATGTTGACTTAGATGAAATGGATACCTTATCTCTGGGAAAGGCAAGATATTTTCTCTTATTCAAGGACGACTTTTCCCATTTTAGAACTGTTTATTTTTTACGAACCAAGGATGAAGCCCCTGCAGCATTGGATAAATACATGAAACTAGTTGAAAATCAATTTGGAAGAAAAGTGAAAAGTCTAAGGTCTGACAACGGGACAGAAATCAAAAATTCGACTACCAGAGAGTTATTGGAGGAGCTTGGAGTTTTTTCATACCAGAACAAACACATATACACCGCAGCAGAATGGACAAATAGAAAGGGAGATGCGCACCATAGTAGAGTCAGCTCGATCTGTTTTACATGCCAGGAATTTAAGCGAGAATCTTTGGGCTGAAGCTATTAACTACGCTGTATTCACCATTAATCAAACAGGAAAGAGCTCTGTAGATGACAAAAGTCCTGCTGAACTTTGGTTTGGACATATGGTAAACATCTCAAAATTAAAAAGTTTTGGCTGTGAGTGTTACGTGTTGATTGAGGATCATAAAAGGAGAAAGATGGAGAGAAAGTCTATGAAAGGAATCTTCGTCGGATATGATCTCAATTCACCCTGTTATAGAATCTACTTACCAGATGAAAAGGAGGTTGTCTGCTCTGACAATGTGATTTTCAATGAAGAGTCTGAAACTAAAGGAAGCACTGCCGAAGTCGAGACCTGCATGAAAGAAAAAGGAACAGGAGAGAAGATAGAAGAGCCTGAAACTGAAGACGAAACCGTGGAGGATTCGGATGATAGATGTTCACAGAATCATTCACGATACATCACTCTAGAAGAAACTGATGAAAGACCAGAACCTCCAAAGGAAACTCAACGAAGTTTAAGAGATCGCCGAAAACTAAAGGCTCCAACCAGATTCAATGATTATGAGATGGGACTTATTCACAACTATGCCATGATAGGAGAAACCGAGGATATTTCAGTTAAGGAGGCTTTGAAGGACAGAGGATGGTATAAAGCTATGCGGAACGAGTACGACAGCCTGATCAAACTGAAGACTTGGAGCTCGGTGGAACTTCCAAGATATGCAAAACCTCTTACATGTAGATGGGTGTTACGTCGTAAACAGGACGGCAGGATGAAAGCCAGACTTGTTGTGAGGGGATTCGAGCAAAGACAAGGCATCGATTATTCAGACACCTTCAGTCCCGTAGCCAGACATGCATCTATCAGACTCGTGCTCAGTCACGCAGCATCCAGTAAAATGAAAGTAACAGTTTTTGATGTCAAGACAGCTTACCTACATGCCAATCTCAAAGAAGAGATATATATGAACCAGCCGGAAGAATTCTCTGATGGGACAGAAAAAGTTTGCAAGCTTGAAAAGAGTCTGTACGGTTTAAAGCAAGCCGCCAAAGATTGAAACGACGAAATCTCTGACTTTTTTCTCACGATAGGATTCGCTAATACTGACGACGACCCATGCATTTATTATAACAACGACAGAAGTGTGATAATAATATTAGTTGTAGACGATGGGTTCATTGCCGCCCAAAATGAGGAGGACATTTTCAAGATTCTGAAGTTACTGAGTGACAAGTTTGAAATTACTTATAAAAGGACTTTACAATCACACATACCTAGGTATGAAGATCAAAGTGTCGTCTGAGGGAATTTTTGTGAGTCAACCTGATTACACGAAAAGAATATTAAAACGATTTAGGTATGATCAAGTGAACGCCGTGAATTCACCAATAGAGCCAGGAATGAAAACAAATTCTGAAAATCTTGTCAATGACCAGCCACTAGAAAAACAAAATCGTTACCTCGAAGCCGTCGGAAGCTTACTTTATTTAGCAACAATTTCCCGCCCAGATATAAGCTACGCCGTCAATTATCTGAGCAGATTCAGTAATTGACCCATGAAAAGTCACTGGAAGATGATTAAAAGAATTTTTCAGTATTTAAAAGGAACTACACATTTTGGAATATTTTTTAACCGCGATCCGAAATTGATAGCATATACAGATGCGGATTACAGAGGAGATGCCAATAGTCTACATTCCACAAGTGGAGTTCTTATCATGAGAGGAGGTCCAATTGTATGGTATTCAAGACAGCAGCGTCTTGTGGCAAATTCAACAGCTGAAGCCGAGTACCGTGCAGCAGTTTTATCTATCGACGATATCTGCTGGGTACGAAGAATAGGGATTGAACTGAGATTATTAAAGAATGATAAACCCACCCCGTTACTTGTTGACAATCAGTTGGCAATTCACATGCTTAAAAACGCTCACCAAGGAAAGATAACCAAGGGTAAAAAGCATATTGAGATTCTGAGAAAATTTATTCAGCAGCATATTGGCATGACTGTTGAACTGCAACATATTAAAAGCGTCGATCAGCTTGCTGACATATTAACAAAACCTTTGAATCGCGTAATATTCGAAAAGTTACGCTGTAATATGATTAAGGAGGAGTGTTAAGGTTAATCATATTCATCATCGTAAACCTGGCTTTAGTTAGGCGCTATCCGCTCATTTTGTGTGTCCGACCGTCAAGGGACTGCTCAGGATCGAGCTTCATAATTTGAAACTTGACCTTGTCAGTTATATATATACAAAAGGTAAATTATTTACAAGCTAAGTCTTTGTCTATTGTCTGATAAATGTACACTTCCGTTTTGTCAATTGTTTACGATAGGAGGCGTCCCTTTGTGTAAAATCCAAGTCGGATGTATGTGAGTTAATAAATGTTCTTGTTACTTTCGTCTCGCCCTGTTTTTGACTCATTCACGGTTATAAGAAATCACCACATTTTAGCTTTCTGACACTTTAAACCAATAGTATTAGGGCAAGATGTAAAAATTTACTCCGATCACAAACCCTTAACCCTTTCCCGGCCAGGGTACTGATCTATCGTTACCCTAATTGTTTCGCAAAACAGCCAGGGTACCGATTCATCGTTACCCTGTTAAAAATCGATTTTTATAAAATTTATCGACAACAGATGTCAGCACTTGACGGTATCGTCTTGTTTATCGTCTGTTTCACATATTTTTGTCCAGGTGGTGTTTTGTCGATGTAAAAAATTTTAATTATCGATGTTTTTTCCTTAATTTTTCATTTTCTGATAATTTTTTATTTCATTTTTAGCATATTCATGCAATAATATTACTATAATAAGTTCATTAATGCTATAATAAGTTTATTCAGCTATAATATGTTAATGCATCATAAATATTCAAGTTATGATCTTCAGTTCCGATATTTTATATATTTTTTTAATTTTTAATTTTTAATTATTTTTTAAATCTAAAATATCAGCAAATGTTACATCTATTGCTACTGGTAATCATATGTTTATTACGAAAATAAATAATCTTGTTTGATATAAAATGAATAAAGTATATTAGTTCATTATATTAGTTGAAAGCAGAATAAAGTTCAGATTTCAAACAAATGTTTGATATAATGTGCGATTATTTCACAACGAATAAACGTACATGCATAAATGTTATATCAAATTGTACAGAACAATATTGTACGTGTATTGGCTCAGTGACAATAAGAATGAAGTAACCAGACAATGTTAATTTTGACAAATAGTAACAAATTTTCAAGTCTGAATGTCAGTTATCATATATATATTTTTTTTTCTCATAAATTTTTCAAACAAACTTTATCGAAATATGTCGTATTTAAAACTAACTATATTGATAAATATATGTGATTTTTTTCATATGAATAAAATAATAATTTAATTTTTAGTGAATTTTTAAAATAATATTGCCTGATTCACCTATTTTGACTTTGGCCGTTTTACAAAATAAGGGGGCGTGGCAAACGGCAGGCTAAGAGTTAACATATCTAAAAAGCAGGCAGAATCATAACAAAAGATTGATGTGCTGGTCAATGGAGCTCTTGGATTACAATTATATCACATGTCACATAAAGAATAAACAAAATCCGGTTGCCGATTGGCTATCGCACACAGAGACTCAAACAAAAGAGTTAAAATCCCGCCAAGCTGTAATACAAAAACAACTGATAAGAAATTTTGGGAGAGGACAATCAACTCGCAAGACCAGGTTGTTCTTAAAGAAAATAAAAGATAATCACATAAATCAGAATTTTGGCCCCTTGTTACCGTCGAAGGAATACAACCCAAATACCAACTGGAAGGGGGCATATTAGTACACGTCAAGCCAGGACAATACGGTTTACACATGTGGCGACGCCCATGCGTTGGTAAGAATGCAGTTGGGGATGTTATTAAAGTCTTCCACGATTTGGACATTGCCGGTCATTTTGGCATCAAGAAGACACGTAATTTAATCGATTGCCATTATCACATCCACAATCTATTTAAGTTCGGTGCTTTATCAAAAACTGCACCATTTGCCATAGATTTAATTTACACTGCCGCTGCACCCTATTTCAAGAAGCGGAAATTGCCGAGTACCCCTTTCAAAAAATAGCAATAGATATTGTCGGACTACTCTGCATAACCCCTAGAGGAAATAGATATCTTATTAATAATTTTATAATGGCACTATCAAAGACACGGAACAGAACATCTAAGGCCAAAGACAGAGAAAAACAAAAAAATGAATTAATAAATACTTTTATCTCGAACAATTACCCAAACAGATTACTAATAAAATGGATAACTGCATTTATAAAAAACCGAATCAACGTTAAAAATAAGAATGAGAATATTACATATACATCATTCCCCTATATTAAAGGAACATTTGAAAAATATAGAAAAGTTTTCAGAAAATATAGTGTTATACTAGCAGCCAAACTAAAAAATAAAATTAAAAACATCTATAGCAATAAAATTAAAAATAACGAAATACTAAACGAAGCAGGAATGGTATACAAGATAAAATGCACATGTAAAAAACCAGCAATATACATTGGAGAAACAGGAAGGCAACTCAGAACCAGAATAAAAGAACACGAAGCAGCAATTAGACTTAAATATAACCAATCACCACAGACAAATCACTGAAGCAGGTTTGGATACACAATCAATGAAAAGTGTAAAAATAATCCACAGAGAAAAAGACAGTTATCTACGTAAATTCAAAGAACACTTCGCAATTGTTAATAAAAACAAAACCATAAGAGCCGTCCATAAATTATGTAAAGGCAATTTTAGCCATTCTGGACCTCCACCCACCCCTGTGTAAGAAACCGTAATATTTTCTTTGATCCCCCTCCCCTTCCCTATCTTATGTAATATTTAGGCATAATTTTATAGAAAGATTTTAACAAAAAATAAATTTTTTTAATGAAACCCTAAAAACCTTAGGTCCAAAATATATAATTATTAATTAGTTAATTAATATGTACTTGTACTATTATTTATAAAAGACTATGTAAACAAATTTAAAAATATAAAAATTTAATAAATTCAAATGAACAATTTACTTTAAGAACTTTATTTTTTAATTATTAACAATCTTTTTATTATCATCATTAATCAACGTCATAATATTCATTTTTATATTAATTTTAATTTTCACAAAACGACGCAAAAAACATTGACAAATTGACCAGTTAGTGCACGTGTAAACAGAAACTTCATACAAAATAAAACAAGAGATAATAGAAACCACATTCCATTGCCATACTAGTTACATCTTGGCTAAGGCCAAGAAAATAAACTACATGCTGATAAAATGTGCTAGGTGCACCAGGGGACTAAATCATAAAGCTTATAAAACTCTATATAATGGGACAACACAACCAATGCTACTTTACGCAGCCCTTAGCTGGAGTCATGTAACTAGTAAAAATTCAGTAGCAAGTAAATTACTCTCTCTTCAAAGACAGTTTACCATCAGAATTTCAAAGTGCTGCAGAACTGTTTCTACTAATGCCTCTCTGATTCTAGCAGAGCTCCTTCCTTTGCCACTATGTATTGTAGAAAAGGTTCTGAACTACTACATCAGAACTACAAACATCAAGGCTCAACGACAGTCTCTAGTCCTATCTACGGCTGTTCAAATGCTACCAAATTGCAATTACCCTATCTCTGATCATCACCCTGTAAACAAGGTTACCCCCAGGGTACTGTACATTTGGTGTCATCTACTTCCTCCATGGATAATCATGCAGACATTAATATCAACACAGTTGGGTCAAAAGCACCCTTCATGTTGGCTCAAGAATCTGTATCTTCCTCCAAACTGACATATTTTGCCCAAAATATGTTAGAAGGTACAGATACCTCCACATATCAAGCTGAAGAAGATGCTGTCTACCAAGCTGTTCAGTGGGCCACTTTACTACCAAATAAAACTCTGTCTATCAACATTTACAGTGATTCTTAGTCTGTCCTAAAAGCTCTATTAAATCCCAATTACAATAGCAATAAAATCACATATATCCAGCACCATATTAAAAATCTTGTAAATAAGAAACTTTTGTTTGTTCGTGGCCATACTTACATACTAGGAAATGAAAAAGCCGACTTTGAGGCTAAGTCAGCTGCAAAGGACACTGACTTGGACTACACTCACATCCCTCTCTCACGCAGCAGCCTTAAAAAATTATATTTATGACAGCGCTATGCAAAAGTGGAATCAATAATAGTTGAGCAGTAAAACTGGTAGAATAACAAAGACTTTATTTTCCTAGTGTTGAATGCAGGTTCTCATCACCAGTTAGAGATTTAATGTTTGCTACTGCTCAACTACTTATTGAGCATGTATAACTGGGCAGGAAACTGCCTCTTGCTTTTGCTCTCCAGAAAACCTAGACACCGTCCACCATATGATCTGTTATTGTCCAATTTACAATCAAGATAGACTTATTCTGAAATTAGAAATCTTTATACTTGGTTTTAGGTAGCCATATCCACTCAATAAGCTTGTTCAGAAGCCACTGTTTGATGCTTTTTACAATTATGTTCAAAAAATATGGAAGATAAGATTATTTATAATTTATAATTTCTAGTTTTACATTTTAGTTTTCACTAAAAACCAAATACTAATTTTATGTTTACTTTGTATCATGTATTTCGGTTTATGTATACTTAGTGTTATACACCCATAAGAATGGTGCACTTATTCAAATAAATAAATAAATAAAAAAAGAGAGAGATAAAAACAACTACACGGCCATGATAAAAAATGTGTCTGCTAGCGTTATTATTCTATCACATCACACTTGATGGCGTTAGTACAACGAGCGTTCTTAATAGAAACCGCCAAATTCAAAACTCCACCACTCAACAACATCAAAAAGTAAAAATAAGAATATTACGTAAGACGAGATCTATTACCCCCTACCCCTGAGTAAGAAATCGTAAGAAATCCTCCACCAAATATATATTTTATACTCACGGCCCACCAAATATTTCATAATTTTTTTGACCCCCAATTTTTTTAATAATAATTTATATTTGTTAAATTATCTATAATAAACTGATGTTTTTATTATTGCTTTATTTTTTTATATAAATGTAAATCATAACTTTGAATGTTATTTAAATAAATGAAATAATAAACTTCACAATTAAACATGAAAACTCATTGATTTCTAAAAATAAAATAAGAAACATGATGATAAATCAATCCAAAGTTGATGCTAAAACTAAACTGAAACTAAAACACCCACAACTTGTGAAGATTTTGCATATCTTTTGCAAAAATATTTAAATTTTCAAAGCCTACTATTTTTCCTAATTATTTTTAAAATTTCAAGCATTAATAGTTTCTTAGAATTGCTTTGGAATAAAAGAAGTAAATACTGTGGTGTAAGTAGCATATTTGCATTTATTTCTTCTGTACTAACAAATTTGTATGTAGGAAGAAATAAGAAATAAATAAAAAAGAACTAAATAGGAAAACTTCATCTTTCTTATTTCACTTTTCAATACGTTATACATCAATTTTCTTTTTATTATATTTTGAAGGAAATTTTGCATAATTTGGCGGCCTCCGGCAAACTTCTTATGGACCCCCAGGGGGTCGTGGCCCTGTCAAGAATCACTGCCTTAGGGGATAGAACATCAACAGGTGGCTGCATGTCTAACATAAAACAGGTTAGTTCACTATTGTGTAAATACCTGGTACGATTCAAAAGTTCGGGGAATGCAGTAATCTATGACAACAAAAGCATGTATTTGAAGTTACAGCGTATGAAATGGATTCTACCAAACCACCTCTACGTGTTCAGGTTAATTTCACCCATGTCATGTGATCAAACCGCGAGCGCTGCTGTTTTTTTCCGGAGATAGTTACCTTTGTCCTGCGACGTAATCAAAGTGGAGTTTCAAAGAACAACCTCCAACATTAAATTTTGTCAGCATTTAAATAAAACACCTACGGAGATTTTAAAAATTGCTAAGAAAGGTGTATGGTGATTCTACTGTGAAAGGTCACGGTGAAGTCGAAATGTTGGAGGTTGTTCTTGAAACTCCACTTTGATTACGTTGCAGGACAAAGGTAACTATCTCCGGAAAAAAACAGCAGCGCTTGCGGTTTGATCACATGACATGGGTAAAATTAACCTGAACACGTAGAGGTGGTTTGGTAGAATCCATTTCATACGCTGTAACTTCAAATACATGCTTTTGTTGTCATAGATTACTGCATTCCCCGAACTTTTGGATCGTACCACGTATATCCAAATAATGGAAGTTGTAATTTGTGAAGTTGTAATTTTACCGCAATAATCACTATAATAATTGTATTTATACCAATTTGTAGAAATGTAACACCTGATGAGGGGTGCAAGTTACACACAAAAACCTTGCACCCGAAATGCATAGTGAATAAAGAATAACAAAGATAACACTCAGAAGTTTTTGTCTCCGATGAAATGCGGTCCAGACAAAAAATCAGTTAACATCTTTGGATTTAACCTACGAAGTCTCATCAATTTTTTTGAAGAAATATTTAAAGAATTGATTTTTAAAGCAATATAAAGAAAACCACACCATTTATATAATACATATCTACTCTTATAGTAAATATAAAAGTTATTTTTAATAAAATCTCATAACAGTCAGAAAAGTTAGGCAACAAAAATTCTAGCTTCTTTTATTATTGTTTGCTTATAGTTAATATTCGGTAACAGAGATAGTAAATTTTACGAAAAATGTAGAAACAATCGAACCCCGTTTATACGTTTTTAAATTAAGGAAATGGAGGAAAATGTCGGATGGGTAAGACGAAACTACTTTTCACTGGTTTTGAGAGCGTCGTCTGGTAAGTACGGTGGAGAAAAAGTTGGCCCACAACCGAACATATAACAAAAGTAACCATACGTATAACAAAAGTAAAAGTAAAACAATGGAAATTAAGTGGCGTACGTTTAAGAAATTCGTCAAGTTGGCAATCTTCACTTTGTTTTGTGACAAACGGTACAAAGGAAAAACGCAAGATCCAAGTGTTTTATCGGGAGGATGCTGGTGCAGAAATTTAACTCCTAATGCCAAAAAACTACAACCGAGAAGAATATATTTTAATAGGCGTGGCGAAATCTGTCTTTTGTCCAATTTACGTACTGTACTTCCCTGCCGACGGCTTCCGTCGCATTTTATAGAAAAATTGGCCTAAACCCAGAAATTTCCCTTCCGCCGCCAAAAAAAGTTTGTTTCGGCCGAGGAATGGCATCCGGTGTAACACCGAAACAACGCATTCGCTGGAAACAGGCAATGGTTTCCGGTTGGGTTTCCACATTTCCTTAAAACGTAACTTCTGTCTGGGGAAATTCCCTACGCGGTTCTAAATTGCTCGGCCAACAGCCATAAGAATTGCCCCGGTCATTCTGGCTCTAAGCTCTATTGCCAGTGGAACATCGACTCCAACCTACATCTAAGATCGTCCGATCAAACAGTGTCTCCTCTCACCCCATGATGTTGGAATAATTCTCCAACCTATAAACACATTAGGAAATGATGACGTCGAGTTAGTTTTTGCAATATATGCCTAAGTTTTTTACTGCATCTTGTTCAAATTTCTATGTTATCGGGTCATTGAAGAGCTGGAGACCGTCAACATCCTTAATTCTCGTTAATTTGAAGAGAAACATCTAAATCGAAACAAGATTTTTTAATTTCGTCTTCGGTCATTTCTCCGTATTCGTAATATGTTAAGAGTTGGTTAAAAGATAATTATGTAAACCTTCTCCTGTAGTGTCTAATCTATATATATAAAAACGAATGTATGTCAGTCTGTTTGTCCTTCATGCATTACTACATCATTTATCCAATTGCCACGAAACTTTGGAAAGTTGTTTAATACACTCCCACGAAGGTTTGTGGCATATGTGAAGACTACCATTTCCCCCTTTCCAAAAATATCTTTATATATGGATTAAGGCTTTTATGTCCAACAGATGGCGCTAACTCCGACGACCTAAGTTTGCTTTTCTGTGAGAATGGACTAAAGCAGATCATTTTCTATTCTATCTATATAAATAAAATAATAACGTTCGTTTGTTCCTACCGATTCCTTTGAAATTTTGACACAACGTTGCATTCGAATACGCACGTGTTTTTATATAATATACATGTTGAAATTCCCCCCAGTGGGGGGAGATGGACAGGATTAAGGCTTACCGTGAAGAACTCGGCTTCTATTATACTATTTTACATGCGGTTTTTTGCGTTTTTGATTGCGTTTTAATAGATTACGTCAACAGAATATACACTAAAAAGGTATTTTTCGATATTCCCTTGCGGGGGAGAGGGACAGGATTAAGGCTTACTGTGAAGAACTCGACTTTTATTATACTATTTTAGATGCGTGTTTGATTGCGTTTTAATAAGGTACGTCAAGAGAATGTACACTAAGAAGGAATTTTTTGAAATTCCCCCCACGGGGGAAGTGTTATACATTTATAATAGATACATTTTGAGCCACAACAACGCGTGGCCGGGTCTGCTAGTACTGGATAAAACCCAACAAATAATTTTTCGACTGCCACTTCGGAAGTATCAATATTTACAATTCTTACTACAAACGCTATCCGTTCGGCATCTGACCTACAATCGAGAATTATAGAAAAATATTTCGTTTTCTTTATAAATTCCTGGATTTTTGATTTTGTGCCACTGCATTTCGTTTTGAAAAGCATGGCCTAAGTAATCAGACGTATGACTTTTAGCAGGTCGAGATTGTGTTATGTTATTGACATAATACGAGATAACGGGGTCAAATTTCTCTAACTTTTAAAAAATTTTCATTATTTGTTTCGTGTCATTTATCATTTTTACCCGGAAAGCTAAATACTACTCTGAAAAAACTGGACAATTACAACGATTCTTTCAATTAAAGCTCTCCGTCGTGTTTTTTTCAGAATCGAAGTGTCGTTCTTGTTCTTTATCAATGGTACAATTGTTGTCGAGGTGTGTTTTTAATTCGTACCACTTTTTACAATTTTGCATACGTTTTATACTCGTTTCGTGCCACGGTAAATGAGTGGCTAAATGTCGCCAATCTGTTTTCCCTTAAAACAAACAACTAGCAACGAGAGCAAAACACACTATTGGATTTCGTACAATAGATTAACAAGTTCTTTCAACTTTTTCAATGTTACGTAAAAGTCTCGTATAGTGTGACGCAAAAAATGATCTGCCGTTGTTACCTTCAGAAAATTTTATATTCTGAAGTACTAAAGGTTCCTTCCGAACTACGAGTTCTAATAACCGATTATTAATAATTGGTTGCCAGTTAAAAGGATCCCCCGTATCTACGTCGCATTCGGTCGTCGATTAACACGATTATTATTTTCTAAATTATCCCGGCCACGGCTTGATTCGGGCACCGATGATTCTCGACACAATTTCCAGCGAATTTCAGACTCGTCGTTTGATTTTTCACCTTCCATTTTTCGTCATTATTATTCCGAAGTGGCCGTCGATGCCGTCGAGTCAGCCTCCGACTTTACGAATTTCGGCACGGATCCTGGTAGTTTTGTTTTCCTTATCGCGTTCGTTCTTCCGCTGGCGATAAAACGCATTTGTTCTCCTATCCGACATAACCGAACGTATAGATACTATAATAGTGATAATCCTTCCCTTACATAAACTATTTGCTTTTGCTTTTCGAATATGTAAAACTGTCCTAACGATCTAAACCCGACTAAAGCGTGGATACAAAGTTCGTTTACAATAAATTTATTTATTTATTTAATTTATTTATTAAGTACATTGGAAACGTCAGAGACGATTGTATTTTACCCCTGATAACAAGAAATAAATGATCCCGAATAAAATAATAACAAAATATAAGACATAATAAAAATTATCAACAAAGCAAAACAAGTTACATTATGTATTATATAAAATAGATTTACATTTATTTTTAAAAAAGTTAAAATCACGATATAGGTGTGGTTCCACAGGCTGTATGTGAGATGCTATACGGTAAAAAAAAAAAAAAAAAAAATCTTTGTGAGGGAGAAAGGCGAAAATATGGTATGAAGAAGCATGATGTATTGCAGGTTCTTACAGTTGGGATGCGAAGATCTAACCAGTAGTTTGAAATTAAACCATTGAAAATTAAAGCAGAGAATGCGATCAAAATGTTTTAAGCGATCAGAAAGATTAGGAAGACCTAGGTGAACTCTTGCCACATCGTGGTTATCAGTAAAGGGTAAATTGCACAAAAGGGTAAATAAATAAGCACAAAACGAAAACATCGCCTGTTATTTATTCCGTTTGGGTCGTAATCTCACGCGATTTCTTAGGTGGTGTTTACGATTTACGCACCCGTTGTCCTAAAACTTTGTCTTTCCACTTCTTTCCCAAGACTAAATATTCGAGTAGATAGCCACCGGTTACAGCTTAATTTCTACCTACGAAATAGTTAAATAATTAAGAGAAGAGAGAATAAGAAACATAAAACTCCGCTGCCGGACTCGGAACTTTACTTAACAAAAACTTAACCGAACCAATCCCTAGCCTAGTAAACAATGGAAACAGATTTCTCGGTAATATTAGATGTAATAAAGAGAGATTTTTCCCGTTCGACGAGAGTGACGAAAGTTGTAATTTTAATAATTTCCGTGGATCTAAAACGAATAATTAAGAAAACAAATGACAGACAATCTACAAACCCGTCACGTCCTTTCCGGCTATACCGGTGACGCCACAAAAAAAGCCTTTGACGCCGCCCGCACCGGGACCGGCTCCGTCCGAAAACGCGCGCTTTGGTGTTCTATGGCCCTACCTAGTGTCGCGTCGACACAATGGATCCATCCATGTTTTTATCTGGCCAAGACCTAGCATTTTTTTATCTTTCTGTTCTTATTTTGCCCCGCAGGCACTACCGAGTAAGAGAATCTTTTATATTTAATCGTCTCCGTGGTGGATTAGGCCGGGTGCGGTAAGAAGTTAAATTAATGACGATTTTACTGGTTATTATAATTTACAATTTTTAAAAAAACCCATCCCTGCCTTCGAAATTAAATTTTTTGTCATTTTATAATAGTAAAAAATATAAAAAGTCTTAAAAAATAAAATACGGTAACAGATGACGCTATCAAATGTTGCCGGGAAGTTAAGCAACTGGTTATGGATTTCTTTTGCCTTCGAAACGAAAACGGAAAATTCGGCCGCGGCCCGGGTTTACAAAATATCGATAAACAAAAGTATTATTTCGTAGGCGAGGACTCGCCACAACCAGGAGGAATTTCCAATGAATTTCGTCCAAGGACGCATTTAAAGCATTTTTATCGACGCAGGTAGAAAAAGGTCGGGATCGGGCGATAATCGGGTTCCGGCCGTCGATTCCACTCGACTTTTCTCGCCGAGGTCCTATAATTCGACGGACCGTAAGAAAATCGCCAACGCACTCACGCATCAAACATCCACGCCTACAGAAAAAGATGTAGCAACCGGATACTTAACTTTCACGGCAACATATAAAACTGCGCGTGTGACGCCGTCCGTTACGGTATTTTATCATTAAAGCTTTTTATATCTTTAATTATTATAAAATGGCAAAAAGCTTAATTTTGAGAGCGGGAACGAGTTTTATAAAAAAAAAAAAAAAAAGAAGAAATTGTAAATGCTAATAACCACTAAATCGTATTAAATCTTACCCTACCAGAGATACACACCACCCCCGTTATCTCCCCACCCTCTCGACCTTCAACCGCCAAAAAATTTAATAGTATCCATCCCCTAATAAACAAACCTCCCATGAAATTTCAGAAAATTTCGACAAAAACCGCGGGAGTTATTAAGCTTCAAACGGGTGAATTAAATCGAGCCCTCTAAACGCACTAACGTAATAACATCCATACATACAGAAAACAAACCCGAATTTTTTTTTTTGCATTTCTCGACGTTTCCGAGTCTCGCGAGTCCAAAATGTAAAAATCTGGGTGGATCAGTTTGACCCGCGGCCATTACCAGTAAAATGACCGAGCGTGGTATAAGGGCAAAACGTGCGTAACGGTCTTCGGATAAAAAGAAAACTTCCCGAAACTCAAAATACTAACTAAATCATTTACCATAAAATATTACGAATCGGTTATATTAAGGATGGATTCGAATTTTTAACCCACCGAGGCGACAGTGCTAATAGGGCAAAGCGTTGCTATTTCGGCGATAAACTTTTCTTTCCTTGGACGATAAACGTGGTTTTTTGTAGTCGGGCAATTTCCTAACGCTCGTTTCTATCCGCCATTTGCACGCGTCGGAGAAAATGGAGGATAGGATAGGATAGGATACGTGTGA
This sequence comes from Centruroides vittatus, assembly GCF_030686945.1. NCBI lineage: Eukaryota > Metazoa > Arthropoda > Arachnida > Scorpiones > Buthidae > Centruroides > Centruroides vittatus. Next base: position 2,765,423 of record NW_027122198.1, on the reverse strand, counting down.
GGTTCTGCACCTCCGGGTGTTTATACCGACGTTTTCGTCCGCGTTTCGGCAAGAACGATAAATAAAAACGCGGCCAATATGGCCACCGGGAGAAAGATAACGGCCTTTATCTCTGCCGGTGCGCGTTTCTAGGTGAAATGCCAACGACAGACGTAAGTTACGCCCACTTTTTCAATTCCCTCGGTCCATTCGCAGTGAATACCGCGGAGTCCACGTTTGACGCGCTAGAATACCAACAACCGTCTCTATAATTGAAATTAATTTCCTTTGTCGCGATTTACGGTTAAAATTGGCAACCTCCGCGTCGGACGGGAGGAGGGTTCGAATCGTTCTCTTCCAAAACCGGAAGTAACGGTTGGAGCGAGGGGGTTACGAAATTCGGCCACGGGGGGAACCGCCTGAATTATCGGCGGAATCGAAGTCCGCCCGGTCTCTTATCCTAAAGGGGTGGACCGAGTTCTTATCTCTCACGCGCTCGATAAGGTCGAGGCTCATTTCGGGAGGAGAGCGAATCTCCGCTCCCGCGCGCGCCACCCCCCCGTCGTCGCACGTGCGCGGCCACCGGAAAGAGAGCGGAAACCGCCGGAAAACTCGGAATTATCTCGGGACGACCGAGAGTGCGGGTTTCCATTGACGCCGTTAAACCACGGAAGCGGGGAATTTGGTGGGTACTTACTTTGGACATGGTTTCCTCGTCCACTTCCGGCTCGGGCTCGGCCCAATCCACGGCGATGTCGTGGCCCCATAACTGGATCTTGCCGGGGATGAGCTTCCTCCTGGCCATGGCGGCGGCTCGGTGGTTCTCGTACTCCACGAAGGCGAATCCGCGGTTCTTGGACTTGTCGGTCACGCTGCTGTATAGGATGACGTCGACCACCCCTTCAGTCACCTTCCTCATCTCCGTCAGGATCTCCTCCTTGGTCTTGTTTTTGGGGATTCCGCCCACGAACAGTCGGCAGTTGTCTACCGACTTGCACACTCCGATGAAGCGACCCTTGCGAATCTCGAAATTGTCCAGTTCCCTGACGGCCCTCTTGGCCTCGGCCGGCCCGGTGTACATGACGAATCCGTATCCCCTGTTGCTCCCGCTGAAATCCATCATCAGACGGATTTCGTATATGCGCCCGATCTTCTCGAAGACGGGCACCAACTCGTCTTCGTACAGGTCGCGAGGAATTTTGCCTACGAACACTTCGCTGCCCTTGGGCGGGGGGCGCCCGTTCCAGTCGGGAGGAGGCCCGAATTTTCTCTGTCCGTTCTCCTGCACGATGTTATATCCGGTCCTATCCATCAGGGCCAGAAGAGCGGCTTCCTTGGTTTTCGGTGGATCCGCAGCCGAAACGTGTTCCGCCATACTGTCGAATGACTCCAAACCCGGCCGTATCGCTCGATCCCGTAACCGTCGTCCCTTCTCATTGGTCGACCTTCCGGACGTTAGGCTTTCGCCATTGGTCGGATGGACGCCGAGAGGCGCCTTTCGCTTTCCGTCAAGAAAATTAATATATATTTATATTTTTTAAAAATCGTCGCGGCGCTTCGATCGATTAACCGAAAACCGAAGAGAGAGGCGAAATTATTGTTGACCCGGTTATTCGAACTGGGTGATAAGTAATTCCCAACTTATCTGGAAGAATAGAAAAATTCTCTCCTCCCAGTCCGCAATGGTTGGTTGGATTTAATCAGATAATACCGGGCAAACACAACGGCCGGCAGCTCGGGGCCGTTCCCGAGGGAGCTTCTTACCAGAAACTGGCCGCTATTTAGGTCTTAGGCCAAAGAAAGCCCGAAAATTTTCCACTATTAGCCAGTTTGGTCAAATGGCTCAGAGGGGACTACGAATAGAGGGAATGCGTTTTCCAAAAGATAGGAACGTCGCCAAACTGAAATTAGCAACGTAACGCCATGACGTAACTATTATGGCTTTGATAAAAAGTCGCGGGGTTTATTTCGTCGAATTTGATAATTTCTTTGCCGGAACACGTATTCCATGCCGCTTTCGCTTATCGAGTATGAGGCGTTTCCGGAGCCTGAAACGAAGGACGGAATGCCACCGCCGTAATCTGAAATTTAGGCCGCAATTTAGGCAACGTAAACATCCTGCAGAACTTTAGTCATATGTCATCCATTCCGGCAAATTTCGATACAATCTTTCGAACGCTTATATCTATAGGCCTTTGAGAATACGGGTGCCGCTGGGGGCAATATTCGGTAGACCGAGGCTCTATGTCGTTTTTTTGAGAACATTACTCGATTACCTTAGAAATAAAGTATCTAAACTGATAATTTGGTGTCGAGGGGATGCCGCGGTACGGTAAACATCCTCCCGGATGCGTAATTAGTCGAAAACCTCCGACACTTACCGACGAAAACCGAAAATATACAGTATTTGGAATGTTTGGTTTTCCCAAGCGCGATCGGGTACAGAAGCGTTAACGATGCGAAGATTTACAGGTTTCGACATTGCAAATATAGCGTAGAAGACGGATGTCCTACGGTCGAGAATTTTTTCACATAAACGTTTTTGTCGTCGAGAAAGAACGACGAAGCGACGAAACTTTCGTAAGAACAGGAATTAACAAAAGGGGAAAGCTAGAAATGCTTGAAACCACAGTTCTGTTTTTCTTCTAAACATCTCGATAAATGAAAACGTACTGTACTTTGTAACTTAATCATATTGTAACGCGCAAACGGCTATATACATCAAGTAAGAAGGAAGGATTTATTTCGCCACTAGCAGGTACAGACGAAAAGAGAAAAAAGAAACAGAAAGAAAGTACCGCTTATCCAACCACGTCGAATGTTCTTTCAACTTGGTTGGATAAGCCGACGATCTCTCGGATCGTATTGCGTAAACTACTAACACAATGGACGAGTAAACTACTAACACAAACAGCGTTTCGTCTCTGGCAAAGCCAACAAATGCCCTAAAATTCCAAGCGCGGTAATTATTTTCCGGAAGGCGAAACCCAGTTGCGCGCGCCCTCTAAAAAACTTTATTCATTTCGTGTTGATATTTGATTAGTGGGGAATTTTCGATTGGGTTTCGGGACCTCAAGGGCTTATTAACTCGTTATGGTTTAAAGAAAAGCCGTGGTTTCGATTGGCCGCATAAACCTCATTTTTGTAAAAGTACACTAAAAAATAACTGGTGGCAAAGTTCTTTCCCATTTTTTTAGTTTCAGAGATGTTTGTGTATCGCGCCATAATGAGTAAGTACAGTCGACTCCGCATAAGTTGTCACCCGGATAACTCGACACCATCGGTTAAGTAGTCAATTTTCTGTGGTTCCGGCCGACTTACATAGGCATTGATGTTAAAAAAACTCCGGTTTACTCGTCACCACTAGATAAGTCGACATACTTTTGCTGTCCCACACTCCGATAAGTCGTCACCCCCTCCTGAAAAAATGAATTCACTCCGCACGTGTGGTGCGAACTCATTTTTTTAGGAGGGGGAGTCAATTTATTTATTAATATATAATTAATATATTAATATTATTAATTAATATCATTAATATATATATATATATACACATATTAATAAAAATGCCTTAACATTTTATGTATTTTTATGTATAAAATGATAACAGATAAACAAAAAAGAAAATATACAATCTACATCAACGTCACACTAGAATCCAATTTTGCATTTTCTCATGCCAGAGGCATTAAGAATCCCTAGACGTTACTTGCCAACAATTGACAATTGGGAAGACGATGTTTTAAAGGCGTTCGTGATCGTTGAAAAAGGAAGCCGAGACAGTTAAGTGCTCAAAACAAACAACACTAAACGAATTTTTCAGTTTTTCATCTACAGAGTAATTGTAAATGGAGGACACAAAGTATTGTAAGCCTATACTACTGTACAACGCTCTACTGTATTTCCTAATTGTAGTTTTGTGGGTTTTTTTCCAACTTCGCTTTAGTCGTCACATCGGATAACGCGACACATTTCCACTTCCCCTTGGGGTGTCGACTTATGCGGACTCGACTGTATTTGTTTTGTCAAGTTACGGCAACGCAACACTTGGGCCATCTGCCTTCCGGGAGGTCCTTTTAAGGGTAATCAGCCCCTATTCGGGCGTTACGGACGTGGAGAAAACTCGGAAAACTCCACGTGGCTAGTCGGTCCTGGCCAGGCGCAAACACACCACCGAACTCCCAGTGTTCGGGGGGAGGGAACGGAACCGCTTGGCTACTGGTGGACCGTAAAAAGTAAGAGAAGACCCTACGCCAGCGGTTCCCAACTTACTTTTATCGCGGAATCCTTTACACTTTAGTATAAAACATTGGAACCCTGACAATTTTTAATGATTATAGATAAAACAAGTAGAAACACCAAAAACAATTTATTGGAAATGTGAAAAAAAACGAAAACAGGTCAATAATGGAATACTAATATTATTATTAATATTTTACACCTTTTCTACCTCTGCATCTGTTCTACACCTTTCTACTTTCATTTTTTATGCCTGTTTCTTTTCCTGCAACTTTTCCGTACCTTTTCTACTCGTTAATTTTTTGTATCTTTCTTGTTCCTGCATATTTTAAATTCATTAAACGCTTTTCCTTTATTCCTACCTTTTTACCTATCCTTTTTTCTTACTTCTTTCTTGTTCCTCCATTTTTTAAATCTTTTCACCTCCCGCATACTTTCTTTATTCTTTTCCTTAATTCCTTTTTTGCATCTTATTTCTCATGTACATCTTTCCTTTGATCTTTACTTTATCTTTCTCCTTTTCTGCTTCTTCTTTTGTATTTTCTTCCTCCTTTTTCAATTTTTTTCTCGAAAAGAACGATAAGAAAACGCAGAAATATTTTTAAAATTTTGAAAAAATTTTTTCTTATCTTAAAAAAGGAAACTCTTCGTATACAGGTTAAATAAAGAGAAATAAAATGAAAGCACATCGTTAATCGATGCCAGAAGATAAAGGGGAGAAGGTAAAAATTAATTATAATTACACGTTTGAAGCAAGAAGTTCGAATTGTAAGTAAGAAAGATATGAATTTTCTGCATAGTTTTATGTCCCAATCACCCCATTATAAATCGAACGTGACTTCTGTCAGCTATGACCGATCGATTCTTTTCTAGAAAGTTAATTCTCGTCAATTTATTCCCCAAACAATTCATTTCTTGGACAGTTTTTTCCTGAATGGCATCTTACCGTTCTGCACACATTCCTTGCACGATACATTCCTCCCCAGACAATTTTTCCCTAGACATCACATCCCCAGATACTTCTAATACCAGCAATTTGCCTTCGGATATTTCTATCTGCAAACATTATTTTAGATAATTTATTCTAGACAATTCATTCCTACTTTAGCATCTTTCACGTCCTCAGCATATATTTGTTGCTGATGAATACTGAGAATCTAAAAACTTCGATTGGATCCTCAGCATCTTCATTGTCTTTGGCAGAACTTTAGTTACGTTGCTGATGATGCTGTGGAGATCTGATTAAAGGTTTCAGATTCTCGGGATCATGGTTAACGTCAAATGCCTCTTTTGTCACTCTCTAGTATACCACAAAGGACGCGACAGACCTCGGGACATATCATTGGACTGTAAGAATTGGGGACCGTCGTAGAGTGTACCGGGAACCGGATCGGAAGGGACTCTTGGCAGGCCCCTTTTGTCTTTTTCGAACAAAAGAAAAAGTAGAATGTTTATCTATATATATAATCGAGACGAGTTGATAATAATAATAATAACAATAACAATAATAATAATCAGTGCAGAGCCCAAACAGTTAGGAGTTGAAAGTTGAAATTTGGTACACAGTTAGGGTACGTCACGAGAACGCACACTAAGAAGGGATTTTTCGAAATTCCTCCCCACGGGAGAGAGGGACAGGATTAAGTCTTAACACTTCCATCAACAATGGAAGTGTCAACAATGGAAGTGTTACGTAACAATGGAATTGTTAAGAGAAAGCGACGTGCAAGACGCAGATGCAGTTTTTTTCGTTTTTGCGGGAAATCGAAATATTTTTAGACCCACCTAAAAATTCTCTAATTAGTCTGGAAACAGGGGGACCCAATTCTTGCATTCTGTGAAAACGGGTAAGGTTGACTATAACGTAATATTCTTAATCTTCGCTATCGTTACTTTTGCCCGAGCAACGCCGGGCCTATCTGCTAGTTTATTAATAAAATACAATTTTTAAGTACGTTCTGTGAATTTCTGAATATTTTAAACAAGCGAAAAATTTCCTTTCGGACGACTTTAACAACTCCCATTTAGGCCTTCGTTGGCCATTCCCCGCGTTTTAAAATACTTATATCAGTTAAACTATTGGCTACAAAAAGGTGCTATGAAGATCAATTCCTAGAATAACAAGTACAAACGCGTGGCATCTGTGCAAAAAATCCGGACGGACATACCGTACGTCGTTTCAATATAATTGGCAATACCTTTTTCATACAGGATAATGCATTAACACCAAATAATAGAATATTGAAATAAAGATTACATGTACTGTACAGTACAGTACAATGAATGCGAGAAGTTTGGGTAGGATTCGTCCGAGTATTGTATAGTACAGGGGTGGCCAACTTTTGTGCACATAAGATCTACTTTTTATCGTAAAAATGTGTCGCGATCGACTTGTTGTCATAGGCATAGTCTAAGTGAGGAGGGGGAAGTGTGAAATACATACTATGTTTAATACACTGTTTCAGTACAAAGTGCACTCACTGCTTGTGAGTCGAGTCATAACTGCATGCACACAGTTGCGTTCGGTTACAAATATAATGCATTAAGTCAAGACATCGCTAGCGATCGACCAAAATTGGCTTGGCGATCGACCGGTCGATCGCGATCGACTTGTTGGCCACCCCTGGTATAGTAGAAGTGGAAGTTTCGGTCGGAACCGTTCGGAAGAAAACGTTTCAGACCGGAAACTACGAGGAACAGTCACAATTCCGACGTAACATACCTCGTAACTGTTCCGGGAACTGCATTTCACATTCTAGTATAGTAGATATTAAACAGAAATGTTTAGTACATATAGAAGGAATCTATATGTTTACGAAATGGTAGCCAGGGTTCGTCCGAATAGGATGTCTATAATTTAAGTCCTTTTTGACCATTTAACCTTTACCCCAGGCATTTTGTCACCAATTTTTACACCCGGCGTCATGCCCGATCGGCCACTCGATATCGATAGCCAGCATTTCTGTAAAACAGAGCGTACGGTTTCTTTGGTTTATTTGCATTTTCTGCCAAGACGAGACTAACTTCAAAAACAGGCGATAGGAAAAAACGAAAGGAATTTACCGATTTACCACAACGGAATTAACGTCACTTTAGAAACGCTCTTATCTTGGTGGCACCGAGACGGGATTTGATTTACATTAAAACTTACGCTGTTTTACGGGGGAATTTCGGATTACCTAGGCCGTCTGGCTGAGGCGGTACTTCAAAAAGCCAGATTCTACGGTAATTGAATTACAGAAAAAAGGTGTTACTCGACAGAAAAAAAGAGACCGAGTTCTTATAATTTTGCCATCGATTTCCGTGACAAAATTATAATTTAAACCGCCTTCGGACCGGCGCAGGTGACTCAACTTAAATGACGAAACACGGCGTCGTGGTATCGATTTTCAGTCGATTTCGACAGAAGAAATCTTGGGTGCGAGGGCGAATGGGAGCGTAGGGAAACGAAATATCCGAATGCGCCAAAGGATCTCTCCCTTTACGTTCAAAAGCGCCGACATATTTCCCACTCTGCTGAACCAGTGGCCTACGTTCGAGCGATGGAAATTCTATAGTTTCGTGCCCGCAGTCGAACGACGGGAAGGAAAAAATGGCGGAAAGCGTATCAAAAGAGGAAAATAACGCAACCGAAGGGACGTGGCCTCGACGTAACGTAACATAAATGCTCGTCTGAACACGGTCTTAATTATTGGATTCTATTAGGGCCGGTTATGGACTGTTTGTCGCCTGCGTGCTAGAGATGTGATCGCAAGATTTATAACATAATCCGACCGATAGGAGTTTACTAGAACGTTTTTATGGCAGTTATGTATAGTTGACGAGGGTTTAGAAAATTCATAAAAACGTTGACTATATTCGTTTTGATTTTATCGAAATCAAAAACGTACAAGACCTATCCATAAAGTTAGAACTGTACTCTTGTCGCTTTCTTACTCGCCAATTGGTCGATAACATCCGATAATTCTAAACTTTCACACAATGGCTAAGGTCCTAGATCATTAGGCCTTTCCCCAGTCATTGACGCTCTTAAATATGTTGTTATAAGTTGGAGTTTCGAAGAATTCCTCTTACCCCACGATGTCGGAATAATTCTCCAACTAAACACATTAGGAAATGATGACGTCGTGTTAGTTTTTGCAATATATGCCAAGATTTTTACTGCGTCTGCAACTCCACTGTTCAAATTCCTATATGTTCACTGTTTTCTCGTAATCTTTACCCCATCCCCCATTGTCCCAGTTTCCGTAATCCCCTCTCCTCTTCGGACGTCCAACAAAACTTCACTCTTTTCCAAACTTTTATCGCTTTATGAATAATAAAATGCATAAACTGTATAAAACTTAATGAAATAAAACGGACGTCCATTGAAGTTTAATCTCTCCTCTCCCCTTGTCTGACTTTGCCCGATTTGTCATAACCTCCTCCTTCTCTCCCTCCCAGCGTGGACGTCATTTATGGATAATCCCTAAAAGTCTTGTAACCATCCAAACTTGACTAAAACGTGGATACCGAAGGTTCATTTGCACTAAATTAAAACAAGTACAAAAACAAAACAATACTCATTGTTTATTCTTTATCGGCAATCTAATCTCACACGATTTCTTGGGTTAAATTTACGATTTATGCATCCGTTGTCACAAAAATTTCTATCCACTTCTTTCCCAAGATTAGGAATATTCCAATACAAAGTAACCGGTTTCGACTTATTTCTACTTAAGTAGTTAAATAATAGATTAGGGAATTAGGGACACAAACAAAACCCTGCCGCAAGAGTCGGAATTTTACTTAAGTAAAAGCTTAACCGAACCAATCTCTAGCAGATACGAGGGACAGATTTCTTCGTAATATTAGATGTAATAAAGACAGAAATTTCCCAGTTGAATGAATGACCGAAAAATTGTAAATTTTGGAAATTCCCGTGGGTACCTGGTCCTAAAACGAATTCGTTAGAAAACAAATGACGGACAATCTATTCAACTTAACATATTTAGATTTTTATAGCTGTGGTGAGAAAAGTTTAAAATTTATGACCACCCTGTCGAGGGGCGGATCTAGGTTTTTCGGGGCCTAGGGCTTATTGAAGTCCAATGGGGCCCCATTTTTGTTAGATTGGGGTTTAAAATTCATTTTCAATAACGTCAAAATCAGAGTCGAAATATATTTATTTATGAAATGGTGTTGAATGATAAACTTTATATCTTGTATGAAAAAACACAATAAATAAAGAAATATTTACATTGATTATTTACTGACCAATTACGTTATATTGATTACAATAAAATAAAATAATACTATAAATTATCATTATTATTATATTATTAATATTAACTAATTTTTACTATACGATAAGTGCTCATTGTTAACGAAAAATGTATTATAAATTTATGATAATAATTCCAACTTTTGTGGGCCCTCGATACTTGGGGCCCAGGGCTTAAGCCCTATTTGTCCCTATGTAGATCCGTCCCCGACACTATCGAGCAGAGAATTGCGTCACTAGATGAGACCTTTATTCGAGTACAGTAAAAAATATACAAATATATTTAGCTTTACGACACTAACGGCGAAAAAGACGCGAAGAATAAAGACTAAAGGTACCGTTCGAAACCGGCAAATCCAAAAGACGGTTTATATGAAAGATCACCTTGGCAGTAGACACTGTTAAAAGTGGTAAACGGATAATGGCTGGAAAGTGTTCCACACAATTATCGTAACTTACGTGGAAGGGAGCAATAATCCTTTTGGCGTAATTTACCGCATTACACTCCAGCTGCGAAGAAATTAGGGCATCGACCAGACCAAACAGAAGGTAAAGAGACCGGATACCGTTGCACTTTACATTTAGATATCTTAAAATACGGTAGCCCCTGGCTATATCGTTCTGGATTTTCAGGTCCCCAAATTTTAAAAGCAATCCAGTCAATAAGTTTTAAAATATTAATTTCCATCGAATTTCTTTTTTCACCGATATACGGTAATTTATTGCTACCCTTGTTCTGTTAACTCTCACTGGGGGTGAAACAATAAATTGGTAGAGATCTAAATAAGCAAAATAGGTGGACACACCAATTATCATTTGTTTCCTTTTGATGTTAAAACTTTATTTATCGGTTTTAAGTACCGTCTCCTTATTTACAAGTTTCTGTCGATTGGAAATTTCACCAATCGACAGAATGGCAAGGACCTTGCAAAATGTGCAAGGAAAAGATTTCTTTATTTCTGAACGGAAGTTCTAACATTCTTAAACAGTTGTAACTTTGCTTTTTACAGAATTTTTACTCTGGAATTCTATAAGTTTTGATGTTCAATATTTATTTTTTTAAATTTTCAATTACTGTATTTATAATTTTTATTAAAAAACATAACGAATTGTTAATAAGCGATTAATTACGAAATATAATACTGTATAATAAAGCCGCAACTGATATTTTGTTTTTATAGCGACAGTCAGTGCCGTAACTAGGATTTTGGACGCCTATGGCCAAGAATAAAAATGGCGCCTTTTTAATTTTTGTTATTAAATAAAAATAAAAATGGTGGTTTATTTCTGAAATATATGTTCGTATAAATTACAGATAATAAATACTATATAAATAGAAGTGTCAAACACAAAATCGTGTTAATAACAACCACATGGCTTTTTCCATCTTTATTTAGTTGACTCAACTAAATAAAAGTGGAAAAAAGCTATGTGGTTGTTATTAACACGATTTTGTCTCAACTAAATAAAAGTGGAAAAAAGCTATGTGGTTGTTATTAACACGATTTTGTGTTTGACACTTCTAAGAATAATACAACACGGTTTCACAAAAATCTACTATATAAATATAATTATAGAAGTTTTTTTGGGTTATTAATTTTGTATACATATTATTCCGAAACCTCGTTGGCGCATTTATTAAATCGGCGCCTATGGCGGGAGCCACGTACGCCATACTCTAGTTACGGCTCTGGCGACAGTATTTGTCTTTGAATGTCATTGTTATAGAAACAATTATGTAAATAGGTGTCGGGTACCGATGTTTACGGAAACATCAATTAATACGACATAACCGCCGATAAAATTCGTTATTGCAAAAACTAAGGTTATTTTATATCGGAAACACTTGCCGATGAAAGAACAGAGGCTAGAGATTCCATAGCACGTATAGACTATTCTGTTTAGTATAAGGCCAGAATTTTTTGTACTCGGTTATATCGCGCTTTTTCTTTGTCTCTCGACGAGCGCGATATAACCAGGGACTATTGTTTTTTGAAACATTTGATGTCCCTTAATATATCGATTTTAACGCCACTGTCTGTAGAAGATGACGTAATTGCATTATATAGAGTCGATGTAAAAATAGCCCGGCCAAGCTAATCCCAGACTAAATCGCAATATGACGATTAACGATTTTAAATTGGCGATACATTGATCCGAGCTAAAAGTAGCACGGAAAACGATTACGAATAAATTTACTAACAAGGAGACGGCATGGCCGATTTTCGTCAAACTGGGCCAGTTATAGTGCATCCCGAGTTCCATGCAGTAAGGTGCAATACTCAAAACTCAGGTTGAAAACTGTAAATCACTTAAAACCTTTAGAATTTCTATTGCTTCCGGACGTAACCGACGTAATTCGAAATACCAACCTCCCGACTACTCCACCCAGGTGGAGTAGTCGGGTGGTTGGTATTTCGAATTACGTCGGTTTTAATGTAATTTTTTAAAATGCAAAGTTGCAATTTTCACTTTATTCTCGGTACTTTTAAATTTATGGGAGAGAAAAAGTTTATTCTTAGAAAATTGTAAATGCACAATAAATGTGGAAATAAAACAATAAAACCCATCTGTTTCGAGTAACAACTCGGTGTCAAAAGCAAATAACAAATGCTATCTAATAATATTTATTTAAAAACCAGCAATTATTTATTGTGACGTGGTCACAATGCCGGGCTGTAATTTTTAATTGCATTTTGAAATTATTTCATTTAAAATACTGCATATTCTCCGTCTGAAATTAGTAGTGGCTTGCCCCCGTACACCGTCCTTTTCCTTTAACAATAGAGTGGTGCTAGTCATCCAGCTCGTTTCGGGGAGGGGGGGAATTTTTTAAAATTCAAATAACGTTACTTCCGATTTTCGTGGCTAGTTATTATATACTTAATCGGGGCTTTCTGCTCCTAAGATTTCCATATCTGGTCTCCCTTTCATCTATTTAACTCCCTTGTCGAGATCAAGGAATGACGGACGGACGTACGGACGACGGTGTTAATTTATAGGTCTAAAATCTTTCAAAATTGCAGTCCAACAAAACATTTTCTGCGTATTCGTGTACAGTACGAAGTTATTCGGGCAAAAAAGTCATTATTTAACCTAATTGCATCTTCGTTGACCAAGAACGGAATCCGGTGCTGACATCAATAGCATAAAAAGGTGTTCTGCAGACGAATCGCTGCACGACAATATTATATTATGAAAGCATCCTTCAAAGTCAACATTTAATTGCAGTCGAAGGTTTATCAATTTCATGCGAGGAGGAAAAAACATCAAATGCTCCGATACTTTGAAATTTGATACGGTACGAATGATTCTCCTCCAAATTAGTTGACGACGAAGTGTTTTTAAATATTACTCGAGTTTGTTTTTCCAGTGATACATAAATCTTCTTATTGTAAAAATCCGCATTTATTCATTGCTCACACTGCAGAAATATTTATTTGTTTCGTATGCTTCTAGGAGAATTATTATCTACAAAACTGTGCTCCCGGAAGGCAAACAGATCGAATGTTGTTAATAATCTTATTATTAACAAAACTGGCCTGAAATAATGATAATTTTGTTTATATCTAATCCTCTTCCCAAATAAATGTTAGTAATGATCCCATACGTACACGAGTTTTCGAAAATAAATACAATAAATGCCAAGAATAAAGTAAAAGTTATAGTTTTGTTTTAAAAAATTACATTAAAATAATAAAAGAGATTCGAAACATTAGCATCCCGACTACAAAACTGGCGCACCTCCATCCAGCCATCCACTATCGAATCTTTCTCTCGTCTTTTTGAGTCAGGAAGCTTTCCTTCCTGACTCAGAATTATATCAATTTGGTTAATGTAACCCTTGGTGCCAAGATGGCGGCGCTTCCGGTAATCTCCAATCCGAGTGTCGTGAGGTAATAGCGATAGAGGAAGCTATCATGTAATTTACTGACGTAATACGTAATGACGTTTAACGTGATGTAAAAAAAAGAATGTGAAAGATTATGCAAATTTGTAAAATAGGACGTGGTAGACGGTAGTTTTTCGTGGAAATGTGCAAATTAACCAGTAGATAGACGATACTGACAGTGTTGCGTTGTATGTATAGTGGAATTTTTGATTTTTATTTTTTCAATAATTTTCCAAAAAAAAGTTAAAAAGGTAAATATATTGTTCTTAAACGATAGTATTTGTGAATTTGACATAAATAACAACTAAAGATGTTAATTTTTCAATTTTTTTTGATAATTCTGTGTCTAGTAGTTATGCAGAAATTAGGTCCGGTGAATTTTTGTTAGGTCGAACTCCCCGTAAATTCTAATAGATAGATGAAAATGAATATTTGAAATTAGCGTAGGACAATGATATTAATAATGACTTTAAATTTGCTTTAAAATTAGGACTACAACGAACTCATGCAAGGTGCAACTCGCGTGCTAAAACATGTAAATACTATAGAAGCGACTTAAAATCGTGTTTTTTAAGATTTGTAAAAGTGGTAATAAGTAATCAGCATACCAAGGAAACATTCAAAAGCATATTTGGCAATGTCCATTTTGGTCGTATTTTCTCTCTCGGTTCGCCCTCAAATTGTTTGAAATGTACGGCAAAATGGAATTACAGCATTCGGCACTGTCCGAAGCATATATCTGATTGAACAGGTATAGAGAAAACAAGGAGACAGTTTCCAATTTTTCGCAAAACAATTGGTTGCGATGTGTCCAGGGACTGGGAAAACTCCAAAATGTTTTGATCTACAATATGTTCCTTCTGCACTACTTCCGAACTTTAATAAGAAGCAAATACTGAAAATAGAGAAGGAATAGGAAAAGGCAACAGCAAATGTGAATAAAAAGGCAGCCAAACACTCCTCTAAGGTTGTTGCAGAAACGACAACATTAGGGAAGAAAGGACCTGCAAAAAATGAAATTGGAATCTACCAAGCTAAGGAAAAAAGTAGGATCGAATATAAAAAAGGAATCGTTAACGTGAGTGTTTTTTTTATTATCAATATTTTATCTTATATTATTATATTTTCGGAAACACGTGATCTCCGATCAAAATAGCGCTAAACGCCGCAGTTTCCAAACAAATCAAAGATAGCGACCGGAAGCGCCGCCATCTTGGCACCAAGGGTTACGTTAACCATAAATTTAATTATGGAAATGTATGGAAATGTTAAACTAACTCGTAAGTATTGGGATGGGTTAAAGTGTTACAAAAAGGGAATTTAGGATTTAGGGTGGTTTTAAGTTTTTCGTAGTTAGAGTTTAAGCCCATATCTTTCCTCGTTAATCTTTTGTGAATTATTGTAGGATGCTACGAAAAAGGACCTGCGGTATATGTTATTCACAATTGATAGTGTGTTTAGTAATGAGATAGATAGTAATTAATGTCGAGTCAAGAGAGGTTAGGAACAGATTAGAAAGAGGAAGGATTAAAAGTCAGTAGATTTAGTTTTTGGAATTCGGATATGGGATGTTAGAGGAAAGAGAGGGAATTAAACTGCAGCGTGTCACAAAAATGGAAATTCGGCTATTTAGGATCATATTTACGGGTGTTACATATAATGATTTAGAGGTTCAAAAATAGAATAAATGGAGGATGGTTATATATATATATATATACACTGTATATATATAGCAGTGATTCTTAACAGGGGCTGCGGCCCCCTGGGGTCCATAAGAAGTTTGCCGGAGGGCCGCCAAATTATTCAAAATTTCCTTCAGAATATAATAAAAAGAAAATTGATTGAAAAGTGAAATAAGAAAGATGAAGTTTTCCTATTTAGTTCTTTTTTATTTATTTCTTATTTCTTCCTACATACAACTTTCTTAGTACAGAAGAAATAAATGCAAATATGCTACTTACACCACAGTATTTACTTCTTTTATTCCAAAGCAATTCTAAGAAACTATTAATGCTTGGAATTTTAAAAGTAATTAGGAAAAATAGTAGGCTTTGAAAATTTAAATATTTTTGCAAAAGATATGCAAAATCTTTCACAAGTTGCGGGTGTTTTAGTTTTAGTTTAGTTTTAGCATCGACTTTGGATCGATTTATCGACATGTTTCTTATTTTATTTTTTGTTAAAAATCAATGAGTTTTCGTGTTTAAGTTTCACCTCCGAATGTTTTGCCAATCTCCATTTTGAGACCTCCCGAATCCAGAAAATCCAAAAAGTCTGTGTCGGCGTCTATGTCGTTTAATATCTCGGGATGGGTGGAGGTTAAGTAACGAAATTAGGAACGGTAACTTGTATATAAGGGGCATCGTGCTATTAAATTTTGGTGGTAGAAGATCGAAGATGGGGAAATGGTGGCAGGGCCGGTTCTAGGGTTTTGAGCGCCCCGGGCAAAACAAAATTTGCCGCCCTTTCATACAAGAATATACAAATTTACTGCAAATTAAAAAAAAAGTAAAAAAAGGCAAAAAATCAAAATTACACAATAAAGAACTGTATAAAAAATTTATTTATTTAAAGCACGGCAAGTGTTGTTAATGCAAAGTTTACAGAAAGACAAAGTTATTTAACCATTAAGGCGTATGACAGGCGCCAGTATCACTTTGACTATTCATAATTTTGTTGATATTTGTAATTTATAAATTTGATCTCGTCCATTTTTTGAGTAGATTGTTGTGATACGTGATACTGATTACAAATTATCTTTTCAAAATAAATAAAAATAAACTTTTTAGAGATTAAAAAGCATTTGTCTGCATCAATGTTGTGTGATAAAAGCCATAAAAATTCTTAGGTTTCATTATTTTAATTAGTAAATTTTTGTTTTTGTCTATTAATCCTTTTTTTGAGTTATTATGAATTCTGACTATACAAATAGTTTTCTTTGAATAATTGTAATATTATTTATATCTGTTGACAATAATAAAATAATTAGCGTTGTGACCTTTATTTGGTATTATTAAAGAAAAAACAATTTATTGCTTGCTAAAAAAATCGATGTCTCATGAAAAATGATCAATTTTAATTTATAAAATCTAAAAAAAAATAATGAATGTAAAAAAATATTTTATTTTTATATCGGCGCCCCTTAAAATTTGGCGCCCCGGGCAGTCGCCCGGCTTTCCCGCCTCTTTATCCGGCGCTGAATGGTGGGGAGTTACGTGCCGTGTCACCAGAGACCGGACTTAACATTTGTAATTGTTTTTATAAAACTCGCAACTACCCTCACAATTAAGTGTTTCGTCATTTTATAATATTTAATAATAAAATATTGTAATAGACGGCGCCGCACATAATTTATTTAATAGCACGATTAACAATATAAAAGTTATTTTTTAAATAAAATTTGTTAACAGCCGGAAAGACTGGTGGCTGGACTTTTTCCTTTTATAAGGTTGTTTTTGATAGAACGGTAGAAAAAAATTGCAAATTATTCGAAAACGGCAAAACTGTGAACCGACCAAACGGATACGACGGCTTCTTCCCGCCGCAAAGTCACCGGAGTGCCATCTACTTGGGAGCGGCTTAGCGCGAAGTCATCTCCCTTTACTTTCACCGGTGTTGGCTCGGGCCGCTGGGAAGAAATACGGGTTACGGGTTGGGCAGAAGCTACACGGCTATATCGCCCCGTCAGTCCGATAGATAGAGCGGTGGCGCCCTCTGGCAATGGAAGACTCAGTTAAAAATAACGATGAAAATAGTAGACTGGTTGGCACTGTAGATTAGAATGTAGCTGGGTTGGTGGCGCTTGCTAATAATTATAGTGTTTTGAATATTCATAGAAGAAGGACTTTAATATGCGTAGACTAGTTTTATTTTTGATATGCACGAGACAGTCGCTGATCTTGTTAATGGCGTAGCGTCGAGGATTCTGAGTAGACAGAAGGCGATTTCTGATACCTTGGAAGAAGACACACTCATCCAATCTGTGTAGGGAGGTATCGATTTCGGAGGGACAGTGGAGACATTTGTCCTGACTGGAAAGGTTCCGTTTGTGCAGGAAATGGTTGGTGAGGAGAGAACTGGAGCGGGCATTATTGATGAGGATGCAGGTATATCTGTCCAGGTCTTCGTAACTGGGGTCGGATGTTATATTCAGCCAAAGATAGGCTGCTCTTTTGGGATACGAAAAAATGAACCAGACCATTTTTTCTTTAGTATTCATGGATGCTAATGGAGCGGAAGTCTTCAGGGGAGATGGCGTTAGTATTGAAGGTGGAATTGGGATTGCTCTTGACGAGCTTATCGACGTCTTCGTTGATTGGGATACCTGCATGGCCAGGAGTCCATATGTAGGAGATGCTCGGGGAGTGGTTAGAGGGCACAGCGGCGATGATGTGTGAGTGAGGGGGACAGTTAGGAGAGATCATGCTTTCCAAGATAGACTTGGAGTCCGTACAGATGATGGTCGGCTTACAGGGCCGGTTCTAGGGTTTTGAGCGCCCCGGGCAAAACAAAATTTGCCGCCCTTTCATACAAGAATATACAAATTTACTGCAAATTAAAAAAAAGTAAAAAAAGGCAAAAAATCAAAATTACACAATAAAGAACTGTATAAAAAATTTATTTATTAAGCACGGCAAGTGTTGTTAATGGAAAGTTTACAGAAAGACAAAGTTATTTAACCATTAAGGCGTATGACAGGCGCCAGTACACTTTGACTATTCATAATTTTGTTGATATTTGTAATTTATAAATTTGATCTCGTCCATTTTTTGAGTAGATTGTTGTGATACGTGATACTGATTACAAATTATCTTTTCAAAATAAATAAAAATAAACTTTTTAGAGATTAAAAAGCATTTGTCTGCATCAATGTTGTGTGATAAAAGCCATAAAAATTCTTAGGTTTCATTATTTTAATTAGTAAATTTTTGTTTTTGTCTATTAATCTTTTTTTGAGTTATTATGAATTCTGACTATACAAATAGTTTTCTTTGAATAATTGTAATATTATTTATATCTGTTGACAATAATAAAATAATTAGCGTTGTGACCTTTATTTGGTATTATTAAAGAAAAAACAATTAATTGCTTGCTAAAAAAATCGATGTCTCATGAAAAATGATCAATTTTAATTTATAAAATCTAAAAAAATAATGAATGTAAAAAAATATTTTATTTTTATATCGGCGCCCCTTAAAATTTGGCGCCCCGGGCAGTCGCCCGGCTTGCCCGCTCCTATATCCGGCGCTGTCGGCTTATTAAGATCGACCGCATGGGACGTAGCTTGAAGGATGGCGTAACCTTTGGCCGTGAAGATGCTTGCCTCAGGGTGATGGGAGTAATGAGCAGAGATGTTATTCGTAATGTCGATGTAGGCGGAGGAGACAGACTGGTCTTTCTTGGAACCATCGGTAGCAATAAGCACATCGCAGTTCTGTTGTCGAATCCAATCGGCGAAATTGGCCTGTAGGACCGCGGGGGGAGGGCTGTTGGAAGGGTAGACCGGACGTGCAGTGAGAGGTTTTTTGACAGGAAAAGGGAGGATGTTAGACTGAATGCAACCATCCTGGGTGATATTGTGATGACGGATCCAGGCGCTGGCTGTCTGAATTAGAGGGATTTTTATAAGATTGATGTCTGCATCAGAATGAATGAAGTGCAAAATATCAGTATAAAGCGGGTCGATATTAATTTTTTTGGAGTAAGAGCTGAACTGCTTGATGATGCATTGATGGAACCTGGTAGAAATATTGGGTTTGTTAGCAGTGCGGAGGGTAATGATGATGTTGGAAGAGAAGGGAAGACCAAGACTCAGCTTGAGGTATTGGTTCTGAATGGTCTGGAGAGAATTGATTTGATGCTTTGTCAGGCGGCAGATGCCAGGAATAACATAAACGGCGAAGCTACTGATAGTGCTTTCAGCGACGGTGATGAGGTCGGATGGGCTGCCGCCACTTTTTTTGGAACAGAAGATTTTGAAGATGTTAAAGAGCTTTTTGCTCTTAGTAGCAATATAGTTGATGTGTTCATTCCAGGTGAGATTGCTGGTTATCCAGACGCCCAACAGCTTTGTCTTGGTGACGCAAGGTATAGGATGCCCCTTAAGCTGAAAGGTCTGTGAGACGTTTTTCTGACTGGGGATCGGCATAATGGTGCACTTTTGAGGCTGGATGGAAACATCGTTTGATGGGTCCAGCGCATAATGTTCAGAAGGAATTCGTGATTTGATGTAGACGATTCGGAGAGTAATCATGAATGATTACAGTGACGTCGTCTGCGTAAACGTAGATGTGAATATTGTCCGATTCCAGATTAAAAATGTCCTGCATAAAGATGGCAAATAGGAAAGGGGAAATGACGCTACCCTGGGGAATTCCTCTAGTGGGATTCACGGGATGGGAGAGAATGCCTCTCCAGAAATTCTAACCTTTAGGGAAAGCTCTCTCCGGAATCCTAGATCAGGAATGTCCAAACTACGGCCCGGCAGGTGATTTTATCCGGCCCGCGAAGGTTTTTGAAAAATACTGATTTTTTCGCGAGAACCGTTTGATTTTCAAAAATGTATATCAAAAATTGAAAAAAAATGCAAAAATCATATTTGATAAAATAAGGATTTTTAATTTTTAATAATAATAAAAATGAAAAAATATATACATAAAATTTTACTTAAATTTACAGTCGTAAAAATATTGTTTTGGGCCATTGTTCGGTAACTACCGAATTGGTACGAAGGCAGGCGAATAACGAAGGTACACGTATACACAGATTCTGTGGGCTGTCTTTATATTAGTGAGTAGAGGGGGTGGAAAATAAAGAATCGATGTGGCATCTCTGTAGTCAGCGCCGGATCCAATAGGTGAGAGGCCCGATTGAACTTTTTTTGCGAGACCCCTCAAACTTTAAATAACAAAATTAATTAACAGTTAATTTACATATTGAAATATGCTGTTATATTTGTGGAACCGCCCACAGAGGACTGGGTATAGTGTCCAGTGTGTTGTGGTTGGGCACATGAACTATGTACAGACACAAAAGATTGATGTTTTTTGTGTGTCAATTGTAAAATGTAGGGATATCCTATGTATTCCATCTTGCCTTCAGGGTGAGGGCAAGATAGGAATTATGAAGTAAAAACGTCAAAAATTCCAACAGATTTTATACTTAATATTAATTATTTTTAATTACACAATTTTTTAACCATCTAAGATCTCTGTCGAGACTGATTAAAATAAAAGCTTTATATTATGTTGTTTTATGTTTTTTTACATCATAAAGTTAAACCTTCCATCCTGCCCTCCCTTCCCCTATATCTGCAGTTCGATGGCTAGCTGTGGAAAAGTGCTATTGTAGTTCTTTAAGCTTAGAAATGAAATTAATTTATTTCTTGCGGAGAAAAATCACCCCGAACCACTTTTATCGGATGCCGAGTGGTTCTGGAAGTTGGCTTTTTTTGCAGATGTTGTGACACGCGTGAATAACTTGAACTTAAAGCTCCGAGGTAAAAACGAGTTAATTTGTGATTTTATTCGCGCAAATCAAAGCATTCGGGGCAAAGCTGATATTGCTCGAAAGCCAGATGAATGAATGTACCAGGACTATTTTTTTAATAAGGTCCGTTTGTGAATGGGAATGACGCTCAATTACAGCAGTGTGCATGAGCATCTGTTTTCAGCTTGCTTTGCACGTATTTAGATGCCATTTTCAGCCGTATCGTCTGTCTGTGTGCTGAGCTGTAAAAGTTTGTTATGTGTAAGAAAATTGAGTCGCCCGCCGACTGTTAGATACGATCTGTTATTCGATTTCAGCACGAAAGATCATGGTAACTGTCTTTTGGGACAGGAAAGGGACTTTGTTAGTGGATTTTATGCCAAGAGGCACAATAATCAATTCGGATGCTTATTCTGTGACCTTGAGAAAATTCCGCCGTGCCATACAAGACAAGCGGCGTGGCCTAATGTCTTCCGGCGGCAGACGGCAGATTTCTTTGAAGTCGGACTTTAAAAAAATTTTGAGCGGTATGACAAATGTTTGAACAAAAATGGAAATTATGTAGAAAAGTAGATAAAAGTATGTAGAATATGGAAAAAAAATATTTTAACGATATTTACAGTATTTTTCTCCTTATCAAAAAAACCTTATTTAAAAAATACCCTTCGTAATTTTACCAATTTCCCGTGCTGTGAAGAATTGAATACAGAAACTGACGAATAATTTCCAACCAGATTTGCGGTAAAAGTCATCGCGGATTTAAATAAGAATTTCAAAAGCGATTTTCTGATCTCGACACGAATTCAAAGGAAATTTCAAAATCCATTTGACTGCAACATTGCCGACGTTTCAAGTCAGTTACAAATGGAAATTATTGAGCTTCGAGCTAACGATCAAATGAAGGATAAATACAAAGAAGGAAACTTGGTCGATTTTTACAAATTTCTGAATGCAAAAGAGTTTCCAAATTTAAAGCAATTTGCTTGTAAATTTATTTCAATGTTTGGGACGACGTAAATGTGCGAAGGTGTGCGTATGCATAATTTGGACTTTTTCCAGGATGAAGTATCTGAAATGAAGGGGCAAATTTATCGGATGATCTTTGCAATCATCGCTTATAATTGATGTTTCAGATTTTAATCCCAACTTTAAAGAAATTCTTCAGCAAACAACACGGTTCCATCATTCTCATTAAAAGTTGCATGAAATAATTTTCTAATTATGTATAATTTAGCCATGTTTGTTTAGTATTGGTTTATCTGTAATTAACTGTAAAAAAATAAATTCAATGCCGCCTTAGTCATAATGTAATTTTTTAATTCACATATTCACGTGGCTCGCCGCAAATGTATTTAGGCCTAAATCCTAATCTGGCCCTTGCGGCAAAGTGTGGACACCCATCCTAGATAAAACTGGTACCGGTACCTCCGTGATAGTCCAGGTGCCGGATTAACGATCTTCTAGGGTAGAAGTTTAGCTTCCATAAAATTACGTTTAGAATGGTTTATCGGGATATATCGTAGTTAATTTTTTTTTTTTTTTGTTTGAATTAAGAGAAAAGTACCGACGTTTTTATTTATTTAACGTATCTTATTTAAAAAATGTTACTCCCTTTCCAGAATAATATTCGAAACATTGCTTATTGCCGCCCGACCCGCCCGCATGTTTTTTATATTAACGAAAAAGCTAATTTCCAATCCCTATTCAGTAAATATTCTGATTTTAAGTTTGGTACTGTTTTCGAGGACACGTGGGCTGCCACGAAATTAACCGTGGATAATACGGTCCCCGCCCCACCATACAGTCGATTACACTGACACTGCCAAAAAGAAATCTAAAGTCCGGATTCGCGAAAATGTTGAATACGACGTATCGTACCTGCAGTTCCCCAAGCTGGTCGTAATAATTCGATTTACCGTTGACCATAAAATATCACACATCGATTTCGACAGTACGCCGTTTCGTCCTAAAGGAATATAGTCCGGCAACTTACGATCGACGTCGGTCGTAAATGGCCGTACGACCTTTTCGTCAATCCGGGCTTAATACTCGTAGCTGTATTTCTATCCTTTGGCCGTGTTTGGTAATTCCCGAAAATCATAGGACCGGTTACGTACGTACGTCTTTTCGTTCGGATTAAATACCGCTCCGCCGTAACCAAATCGCCTTCGTGCGCAAAATCGTCCTTATTAAAATACGAGGAAGAGGAAATTTCGTTTCATTTGCAAAACTTTGGACTCTTCTTTTGTTAAAGGTACTGTACCTTTAAGCGCTACTTGGACGGAAGTTCCTTCTCCTCGTCTCTTTTTAATTCCTTTACGTATTTGTACAATAAAAGTCGGCAACCTTTATTTTCGTTCTCGGGCGCACTTCACCCGTTACGTCACGACCTTTTTTACGGCCGGTGTTCGGTAACTACGGGAATTTCCGTAAAAAAACTTTTACTTTCCGGCGGGTGGGATTTTTAGCGCAAGTATTTTTGTGGGTTACGGGGAGACCAAATTGCCGCCGGACGGCGCAGCCGGTGTTACAACTAAAATAAATGAAACGAAACGAAGAGCCGGTAATCAGTGTTTTTGATTACCAGAGGAATGGATTACGGATAGCGGGCGACGAAACGAAATTTGTCTGGTAGAAAAAGGATTTTAGTGCCGTTCTTCGGTGGTGGTCGGCAAATAACTGAAAAAGGTGATTGGGGATGATTTTCTACTAGTTTCTAACCAAATATAAAAAAATCGGCCGGACTCGGTTAATAATAATCGTCCATCTTTGCGAGTCGTTATTTTGCCAAATCTGTACTTTTGATAAATAAATAAGTTGTACGGTTTTTATAAAACATACAATAATGTTTGATCGACGTTAAAGAGAAGGGATATTACGTTATATATAAAGGGGAGGTAATTCGGAGAAATAATGGGAGAAAACGTTCCCTATCGTTTATCCACCCGTAGTAGGAGACACCGGATAAGACGGAAAAAATTAAAGGTGAGGCTACCGTCGTTTTACGACTTTGGCGCCGAATATTTTAACGGTCGACTTCTTTTAAACGTCCGTTTCTTCCGGACACACAAAAGCGAGCCTAGCAATTTTAATTTATTTTTAAAAAATTGATTCCAGTGCTTAGAGGCTCAAATACGACTAAATACCGTTTATCCGAAGGTTTGGACCAAACCGGGCTCCACCGGTGGGTTTCTTTCCGTCTCCGGAAATTCCTGCCGCAGACCGAAGGAAAAACTCTCTCGGTCCGGGTGCCTTTTCCCCAGGAAATATTCCATTTTATTTCTCGAACGACGGAGATTTCTAACGGTGTCCGGCCACCGCGGCACGAAAAACGAAAGCCACGAAAATTTCAGGACGGGGTCGAAAGGCGGTCTCTGCCGACGGAATTCGAAGACAATTAATGGTTTAACAACATTTTATTTTCCATAACGACCGGTTACAAAAGAGGACGGCCGAGGACAAAAAGATTCTAAGACCGGCGGAAGAACCCACCGCCGCCGCCCCCAGCCGTCCAGCGATTCTCTTTAAGTATTCTTCCGCCTCTTCCCCGCGTCCGGTTGGACAAATAACACCCACCACGACGAACGATACCGCGGATCCGCGCTGCACTCACCACCCGCCGGGTTTCAACTCCCACCGCCTTTCTCCAAACCCCTTGGCCGGGAGTTTTTGTAAAAAAACCCATGTTTTCCTTCCGGGCCGGGGGCCGTGGTCGACGGAATAAAGAGGGTGGAGGGCGACCGAACCGAAACTAGCAATTTTCTATTTAAAGGGCGAGCGAGAACGGTACCGTTTCCCACCTTCGGGCCAGCGTGTACCGGTAGCGTAGGCGGGCCGGTGGATCGACCCATCTACGATTAAACGGAACCCACAACTTAACCGTTACCTTCGAAGGTAGCCGGAAGAAGGGTAGCGGGGCCGATTAAGTAGAAACGGCCGGACGCCCGCCCACATTCCAAACCTAAATTTTTACCACGGGGTCGACCGTTCCGGATCTAGGGCTCCGTCGCTATTTCTGCCACCCGGGTGGCGAGTTTTACAAAAGGGAAGGGAGGCGGGAGGACATAGACGACGAAGATCTGGGGTCCGATAATTAAATCTTTAAATGCATAAAACTTAACAAATGTAAACGCAGTAACCGCCCGGCCGGTGTTTCTTCGACTAGATTTTTCCGGCCCGACGACGTAAACCTTTCCCACCCGGACCAGGCATAATTTAAAACTCGGGGCTTCCTCCCCGCCGGACGCTGTCGAAAAAATCTGCCCGGCAGAAAACGGCGCTTCGGAGCGGGGAAGTAAGTATCGGGTTTAAAGAGCCGACTTCGACGGAATCGTTTTTTCCGTTCGGCGGAAAAAAATACTTCCCGTCCTTTTATTCCCGGCGGTGGAAATCGTCCGACCCCGTTTATACGTTTCTCCCGGCCCTTTATTTTCGCGGCAGGGGCTAAAGTACGGAAATAATCGGGCGTCGATTATTTTATTGCGCAAATTCCCTTCTCGGTGGCCCACCGCCCGTAAAGTCCCTGGGGTAGACGGAGGGGAAGAAAGTCAGGTCCGTCGACGGTTTTCGTTTATTATCCGGAGGGGTCCGACTCTTTCCGCACCCGCCTAATTCTTGAAACTCCGGTTTATTATTAGCGCTTCTCGTCCTTCCCACCGATTAATACCGCGGTATTTGCGCCCCCG
This sequence comes from Centruroides vittatus, assembly GCF_030686945.1. Lineage (NCBI taxonomy): Eukaryota > Metazoa > Arthropoda > Arachnida > Scorpiones > Buthidae > Centruroides > Centruroides vittatus. The sequence continues at coordinate 2,739,877 of NW_027122198.1, read as the reverse complement.
CCCGCACGATTTATCAACCGATAATATACACTTAGACTACGTCGTGCGCTCTAACGCAAATACGGTAATACCGAGAACTGGCCATTGGCTGAACGACGTACGAGAGGAAAGTGGCGTACTTTTAAAACGTTCTTTCTCGTTCTTTTTCCTTCGCCTGGAACATACCGGAACCGCACGCCGCGTCGGTCTTTGGCGCTTTAAAACACAAAAGCGCCGCGGGTTACGGAAAAATATGTACGAAACCGTACGAGACCGCCGGCAAATCACTTATCACGCGCGGTGGCATTTTAACTTGTCCACGGCGTAGTCGATGGGAACCTCCGGCGCCGTAAGCGCACCCTATCCGGTGTGGATTTTCGTCTACGTCGAAACGAAGGACCGACCGAGGACAGCGGGAACGCGCAATCTGCCGCCCGGAAAGGTACGAGGGCGCAGAACATATTTAACGCGTAACAGAGAGAAGCGTATAAACGGGGTTTAACGGGCTGCAGATTTAAGCCCGGGTGCCGAGCACGGGAAAGCGGAGATAAGCTTTAATTCAAAAATACGTCGGATGGATACGAAGAAACGTTTTGGTGGGCTTTAGCCACCAGTAGAATAATCGAAATTCGTAGGGCTTACGGCGGAAAAACGTAAAATTCCTTCGGAAGGGAAGGCGGCAGAAAGCTTATTCTTTACAAAAATTTTTAGTAAATTTCCAAGACGGGGCTGGGCTTCCGTCGGAGGGTGCTAAGGCTCCGCCTATTGGCTTTTATCGCCCTTTTATCGTCCATAAAATTTGCCATCTCTTCCCCCATATTTCCCGCCACCGTAGATTAAGGGACGTGGCTCGAACGGCCGAAAGAGTGGGAGAAAATCGGCAAATGGCTCTTAAGAATTCGGTATTTTTTCATTCTCTTTTTGAACCGCGAAAACCATCGACGTTCTACTTTTTCTCCTACATGGCGCGGGCAACGGATGGAACTTGGGGCCACCGTTCCTCCATTATCCGCCAGAATTTCCTACTTCCCAAACGTTCCTTTCTCTTTCCCCTCGCGCCTTAAAATCTACATTTAACGCCTGGTCCAGATGGATTGCCGCGGATTTTTGTCGGAATTTTTTCCCGTCCTCTCGGGCCGGAAGGCGCCCGTCGTTTAAATCGACGGAGGTAAACCCATCTTTTAAATTCGTAATTCTCGTTTGGGAGCGAGATCTCGCGGCGAGCGAAAAAAGACGTTCCCTCGGGTTACGAAAATAGAATAGAAAAGAAAATAACTGGAAAAACGAAAACAATTAAAAATATATATAATATAATAAATATATAAAATTAAAAAAAGTTTGATGTAAAAACGATAACGTTCTTTGGTGACTGGAAATGATTTATACAAGGAGAGGGCCCTATCTCAACTCGCCGATGAGAGAACTGAGATCGGAATTGAGGCGGTACTCGCCGATATCCGTCAGCTCCGAGTCGGTCACGGTCTTGCGGTGGAATATCGTTTGTTCGCCGTTGCATCTGGAGGAGGCGGCCGGAGGAGGAGGAACGCGCTCGGTGGGTAGAAAAAATATAACGGACAGAGCGATGACCACGTGCCAGACGCTGTGCACGTACTTGTAATTGTCCTCCGTCTCCACGAATGCGAAGAGAATTAGTCCCACGGCGGCCAGCACGGTGCCCGGAAGCAGACTCAGCAGCCACTTGACCTTCACCGGAAAACAAGCCTTCGAATAGTAACACTTGCGACCCTGAAAACAAGACACAGTTTACAAATATAAACCGTACAAACGCGTTAATTGTTCGTACCGTCGTAAATCCGCTTCCGCCACGAAAATTTTTATAAGTACTGTATAGTCAAACCTGTTTTTGTGCGGTGGCTAGGGACCACATAAAAGAAAACGCACGAAACTTCACGAGTGGCTATAAAAAATAGTTTTCGCAACACAATTAAAAAAATATTTTTTTATGTGGTGAATAGGGACCGCATAAAAAAGTCTCAAGTAGAAAATAACTCAAAACCGTACGAAATAACTAGGAATTGCCTTTTTAACTCCTTGGGCCTTTGTTCTGCAATCCCTAATGGGAAAAAATCCTCTAAGAATTTTATTTTTTATATTAATTAATTATTTCCAACTTAAATACGAATCTAACATTAAAAAGTTAAAAATAATCGTTAAAAATGATTTTATTTGATAAATACAGCTGCAGGAAGTGCTATTTCTTTTAACAAGGCGTGAAATTTCACGCCTTGTTAAAAGTCTAAAGCTGGTGTCTAAAGCAGTATAAAGCTGGAGGGGAGCTAACTTGCCGCATCTGTTCAAATATAACATATTTATGATTTTCATGCTATTAAAATAAGAGGGGACCGACAAAAACGTATGAGAAAAAAATTTTACTGAATAAAAAAATGAAAAAAAACCTGCTGATGTCATAGAAAACATCCAATAGAGTTTTAAAAAATTTTACAGAAGTCAATGATGTTCCAATTTGATTGAAATTTTCATATACCACACAAAAAGGAAAATCGCACAAAACAAATCGCACAGAAAAAGACCGCACAAAACAGGTTTGACTGTATGATCGTCACCTTATTCGTGGGTAAAAATTAGTGATGTAACGAATATTCGGTTACTATCCGGTATTCGGCCTATTTTTCGCTATTCGGCCGAATACCGAATATTTAATTACTATTCGGCCGAATACCGAATATTTAATTACTATTCGGCCGAATACCGAATACTTAAAAACAGGAGTAAGAAATTACAAAAACACAGTAAATTAATCATTTTGGTAACTTTTATTAATGCTGAACATTAAATTATAATTATTAAAGTTAATAAGAAATAGCATCTAACTCTAGTATTAAATTATTTCGTAATTAAATAATAATATAGCCTTTATCTAGCCCGATATCTTATGGCATTGATGGCGTGTAGGTTAGAATGTATCGGGCGTTAATGTTATTGTTTAGTTAATTATGTTATATTCGTATTCGCGTATATTTTTATATTTTTTAAGATATTTTAAAATGATTTACGAAACGTTTTATTGAAACGTATCGTATTTAATAAAAGAATTATTTATCTATTTCTAGAAGATGAGTAACTAATATATAATTTATTTTATATATAAAGCAAAGAATGAGCATTTCTCATTATATACAAAAGATAACATTTGAAAATCATGTTAAATTTAAAATCATGTTAAATTTTAAAAATATTGACAAAAACAATGGCAACAAAATATCACAAAACTTCACAAATAGAAACCCTCAATAATATATTTGAACTGTTCCACAACTGGGGAAAAACTAGACCATATGTCCCCACTAAAGTATATATCCTTAGGGTACTATTCAGTATACAAATACGTAGTAAAAACAAAATTTTAGTGCTTAATTAAAAAGTTAAAAAGATCGATTGCAAATAAAATAACTTAAAAGTTATAACTTACATTTAAATACCAACAACTGTCGAACCATATTGGGCTATTTACGGCTATTACATAAATTACAAACCAGTTTGGGACTAGAGGTAGATGTTAGGCTCCATCTCATATTAACTTTAATAATTATAATTTAATTAATTAATTAAAATAATTTAGAGCTACTGGAAGAAAAAATCGTAGTGACAGCGGGCCAATAGAGAGCAGGGTGCGCGATAATGCGGTTTGCGCGCCAATTTTCGTACGTGCATTATTCAAGCCGAATAGTTTGGCCGAATATTCGGCCATTCGGCCACGCTCCTGGCCGAATATTCGGTATTCGGCTGAGGCCGAATATACTATTCGTTACATCACTAGTAAAAATTAAATAGGAAGCGCAAACACCGCTTCCTCTTCTTACGTATTTAATTAAGGAAACCAGTTTTTTTCAATTTAAAAAAAATAAAATAAAATAAACGAAAACCATCTTTAACGCTTATAAGTATAGAAAGAAAAAATCGTTGTAAATTTTAAGACTGCCTACTCCAAAGAACTCTTTTGACGCGTTAGAGTAAGAAAATATATATATTTAGCGACGTTATAAAAGTAAACAAATGAATTATCATAAGGAGAGAATGGCAGTTTGCCATACTAACCCAAGAGAACAGCATGATTACGATTCCGGTCATGACCGGTATAATAAAGACCCAAATTCCGGTTCTCTGATACTCTACTCCCAGAGCGATTCCTAAGGCACCGATCATGTGCGCTATCGAACTGAAGGTCTGAGGGAGATCCGCCATGGCGATCAGCGTCACCCAAAACGACAAGATGGCCGAGTAAAAGTCGCAGTACTGTAACACTTCGTACTTCATCAGGCAGAAACTGAAAATGTCCACGTCGCAGGCATGATAAAACTGAAATGCAAAATTACCCGTTACAATACATTTTCAAATTTTCTACGCGTCTACGATCATAACGTACAGTACCAACGCCGGAATTTTCTTTTTGGGTAACTCGCCCACGATTTTCCACCCGGGCGCCGCCAAATATAGTGTCCGGCGGTACCGTACCTCTATTATTAAAAGTCACTGCATATTCGCACTTAAGAACCAAGTGTATTTAACGCGGTGGCCGCCTCCCTTTAATTTGAGTAAAAGGGCATGGACTACTAATTGTTATTACCCGGCTTAATAAATTCCCCTGCGGTGGCCTAAACCTATCCGGCTGTTCGACGGGCTACTTTTTCCGGATATTCCCATCGGATATTTAAAATGAGGTATGACCGCTGATGGGGGCGTCTGCGGTAGGAAACAAACGGGGCACTCCTCTCCATGGAATCGAGTAAAACGTTCCACAAATTGTAACCGTAAAAGTGATCGAGATAGGTAACCTTCGATGCAATACCATATTCTCTAATCTATTTGGAAAAAAACGAAACCGGCAATTATTTATTTTGATATGGTCACAATGTCGGACTGCAATTTTTAATTTATTTCATTTAAAATATGTGCGCTCCAACTCAAATTAACAGTGGTTCGCTCCTGTACATCATACTTTTCCTTTAACAATAGAGTCGTGTCAGTCATCTATTAACTGCTTTCAGGGGAAAAGGTTTGAATCGAAATAACGTGACTTCCATACGTAAGAACGTCCCAAACAAGCCGCTTGGGACGTTCTATCGGGATCAGACATGGAAAATCGGGGCCTCCTGCCCCTAAAGTTTCCATGTCTGATCTCGTTTATCGTCTATCTAACTCCGTTCTCGAGATTAAGGAGAGACGAACGGACAGACGATGGTAGGAATTTATAGGTCTACAATATTTTCAAATTGCAGCCCGATAATTAAATAAAAATTTATTGGTGTAATTATTTGTCTCCAACATTTGTCCCCCCCCAAAAAAAAATCTTACGCGGACGCCCACGGCCGCCGCCTACGTCGTATTAATTGAACTTTTACCCACGGCCACTGGAAGTACGGAAGATCCGCGCGTGGTCATCCTATCGGATTTTGGAGGATGAGATTTCGATAGATAAGCGCATCTTTTGGTCCCTACAATACGTTTTCGCTATTATTGCCCGTGCGGGCGCGCATCGGTCGATCAAAAGTGACACTTGATTATTGACAGTAGCGTTTTCTAGGTTTTTTGTATCCCTAACTCTTCGGACTCGACCTTCGAATTTCGCCAGTAAACACGTATAAACGTGCACCAAAAACGTTTAAAATCGAACGTCGATTACACTGTCTGCCGTCGGTTATGGTTACGGTGTTGGCGACAGTTAAATTTTCGTGTTATAATAGTAAATTCGTCCGTTCCCCTCTTTAGCATTTTCCATTTCGAAGATCCTTAGATTCCTGCCCGTAGATATTTACTCCTTTATGTGCAAAAACGGAATAGCGGAAGGGAAAGAAGAAAACGCGTAACTCCAGAGTGTGTAGTAGGAAATAAAATGGTGTTTACCATTGTTTAATTGCTGATAACTTATGTATGTGTCGTAATTATAAACTACTAATAAAACAAATTATAATAGACTGTGATGAAAATATAAATGTTTTAAATACGGGAGGTCCTCGTTTTCGCGACGTAACCGACGTATTTACGCATTAGTGGCTAAAGTGCTTTTATATTTGGAAGACAGAAGAAAACCGCGATATATTCTAACCGGCGAAATAACCAGAGGTTAGCGTATCTTTGTAAATTTAATATATTTGAAGATGACTTTATTATTCCTAAAATCTCGCCGTACACTTTCGCTTAGTTCGAGTTCAAATCCGGACGGTGTCCCCCGTTTCGCCAAAAGTCGTATTGGTAAAAGTAGGGAACAAAGAACCGTCTGGGCATTCGGTGTGGAGCGATTCCCAGTAGTTCCCAGTCCCGAACGGTTCCAATCGGGAACTTTATGTACTCTGCCCCGAAGATCGTCTAAAAGTTAGAGGAGGAATGGTGTACGTAGTAATTTTTCTTGTAGCTTTTTACACCTCGAGATATAATAAACGACTTGGTTTAATTCGATTTTTTCCGAGTTTGTTTTAAGACGGTATCGCCCCCGAATTAACGTATATATTTAGTTAGATAATTTTTTTTATCATATTTAAAAAAGTAAGACTTAGTAAATAGATTAGAATTTAAAGAACTTACGGTCGAAAAGAACATGGTGACGGTGTATACCACGGCTTCGGTATAATATCTTCGTTTGATGGCCAGAATTACGGCAGGCACGAAAAAGAGATTACTCAGTGTCAAAAGCAGTGTCTTGAGTAACAGCAGAGAAGGCATGGAAGCGTTTCTGTCGTCGGTACAGCCCCATCCTTGCCATCCTGTTTAAACCGTGAGGGGAAAAAAGATGTTTAATAAAAGTTCTTTTCGTTTTTATTCCTATTAATAAAAATGAATAAATAAATATTTCGAATCTCTAATTGAAGTATTTAACAAATTTTATTGAATTATTACTAATAAAATTAAATTTACATAAAGAAAGGTTAAAAATACTTTAACTATTTGAATTGTATTATAGACCTATTTATTGATTAAAAAAAAGTTTGTTCCGTCAATTTGAATAGTTATAATAAAAAATATATTTCGTTATATAATTATATAATTGCTGTTATATTGTGTACGTAAATTTGTTTTGGTACAATTTTCAAAAGTAAACATAATAGTAAATTGCCAAGGTACTCCAATTGCATAATTTGGTTTGATGAGGTCAGAAAAAATGCAAGAAAATCTCGGTTCAGCTGATAAAGTTTCACTTTGACACAAATTTTAAAATATTCTTTAGTATTTTATTTTGAAATAAATATATGGAACCAATTTACCACGTACACTGAGGATAGGGGTATACATTTTTGTCTAGTTTTGATTTAACATTCTCTTCTTAAACACAGTTCTGTTCTTGTTATCCTGACCCTCTGTTAACCAAAGTTTATAACGGAACATCGTAAAGAGTATGCTTGTGCCGTGTGGCAATGAAGGAATCGGCCTACTCCTCTAGAGGACTCGGGTTCAAATCCAAGTAAGCGACAAGCCAAGAATCGCTTAGTCCTTATTTGCTGTTGAGGATTAACATACACGAATATCAACAGTTGGTTTCTAAATAGTTCTATAATAGATATTATACAGGGTGGGTCAGGAGAACAGGGAAATAAGTTAGAAGATAACAGTATAGGTCATAACACTTTGTTTGAACGTGGATTTTATTCTCAGTAGTTTCAGAAATACAGCTGTTTGAAAATTATTCCCGTGCGACAATAATAATGAATGCTACGTGTATAATGTTGGCAATAAATACTCAAGAATTGAACCCCGACCTTCAACACACTTTACAATCGAGTCGATTGAACTTTACATCACTTTGGCTTACATCCACATCGTTATCGCACGTTCGATATCTTCTTCTGGAGATGCTATGACGAGATTCAATTTTGTCGGCGAATCTATGGTCAGTATCAAGTTATTCAAAGAAATGACACGTCATCTTTGTATACAAGTTACAAAGTGTATTGAGATTCAAAGTTCAATTTTTGATCATTTGTTGCGAACGTTATATACATAGCATTCGTCATTGTTATTATTGTATGTGAGCAACTTTCAAACAGCTTCGTCTTCAAAACTACTGAGGATAATAGTGTTTTTTGCTTACATTTGTCTCCCCACTTATTTTCCTCTCCCGACTCACCTCGGTATAGAGGGGAGGAATTACTGAAAATTTATCAGCATTTAAGATACAAGTTTAAGTAGGAGTGTCTAATAATATTGTGGCTGTACGCCATATTTTTGTACATATGAATTTTAGATTTAATTAGTTTTAATAATTTTCTCTCCTTCTTAACCCTTCTTTCTAATTTCCTTTGTCCATTGTTCTGGCTTCTGGGAACGCGGGCTTCCCACTCCCCACCCACCAGGGGGTCGTGTGGAACAAAGAGTTCGAGTGGAGGACGAGTAAAATCTGGGTCATCGAAGAGTCACTTTTTCTCCGGCCGGACACGAGGAAGCACGGACGAGAACAGCGAGCTCGTGAGAGGGAATTCCACGAGGGCCGAATAGAGAGCCGTGAGGTGAGGATCCGGACCGTAGAGTCAAAGACACTGACAAGAAATTATCCTAAAAGATATTTTTACAACGTTGACGAACCCAGAGATACGCAGAATAAACCACCAGCCGGCATCGGAGTTCAGCGAGAACAAGGGTACCCCACTATCCTATCAATTCTTCTCACTTCCTACTTTTATACTTTTCTATCCTTTTAGGTTTAAGTTAGTTAAGAATCGCGCGGGTTTTATTAGTATTGTCGGACAAGTAGCTGCTAAGAAGGTAAGCTACTTGGGTTATTGTTACAATCGGACAACAAGAGAAATTGGACTGAGGGAATCCAAAAAGAACTTATTTGTATATATTATTAATCGCGAAATTAAATTCGTTTTAATTGAATTCACGTGTCTGTGTATTCCTATCGCGCTTCCCACTTTACATTGGCGTCCGCGACAGGATTCTCTCCTCGTTGATCCAATTCTCTGTATAGCTGTACTGATTATCAGCCATCGTTGTAAGTTATATGGAGGACAAAGGTACTCCCAGTATGAGTTTGGTGGCAGAAAGCCACAGTGAGAACCCCCCACTCGTGGTTACTGGATTCTTAGGGATGATCCCCACTTTCTCAAATTCGCCTAACGACACGGTAAATATAAATCAACTATTTAGAACCATTGATAATGTGGCTAAGTTAGCCCAATGGGGGGACGAGGTTAAGGTGGCTGCGTTGCAAGCTAAACTAAAGGGTGAACCATTAAACACTTTCTTTTGTTTATTGGAGCAATCGCCTGCACCAACGTTTAAGGAAATTGAGCAAGATCTAATTAAATGTTTCCAGAAGCACGAAGGGAAAGGAAGGGGCTTACTCGATCAATTACTAAATTTGAGGCAAGGAGGAAAGGAATTAGTCAGTGAGTATATCATTAGGACTAAAACCATAATGTCTAGGGCTATCCGGAGTAACCCAAATATCGTGACATTCAAAGATGAGATTATCAAGGAGAGGTTCATCAGGGGATTAGACATAAGTATCCGAAGTCACGTATGTCGCAGGGAACCTGCTACCTTAGAGAAAGCTTTCGAATGCGCTGAAAGGGAGGAAGAGCTAGAAAAGGAATGTAGTAATCCTAGAGACCTCAAAACGGTCTGTTATAACTCCCAAAGCGAAGTGGGTGCTGAATGTACTAGTCCTGAAGTAAACCCTGACAAGACTCCAAAAGATGAGGATCGGTTAGCCAATTTAGAAAAAGGGTTGAAAACCCTGTTCGAAATAGTTTCCAAGATGGCCGAAAACTCGACCCAGACTACTAAGTCGCCTAATATTAACAGCAGACTTTGTTTCGTTTGCAATAGCCCAAATCACTTGGCTAGGAAATGCCCCAAAAGAAATAGTCAGGATTTAAACTAGTCCGGGAACCTGATCAGGGTCAGTGTCGTGTTCCCATCCTCATCTTTAAACTGACCGAATTTTCATCGTTCGGAGAGGGGACTCCCATTAATATGTGGCAGGGTAGTGGGGGTAGAGATTAAATTCTTAATTGACTCTGGTGCGGAAAGGTCTTTAGTTGATATAGCGCTGACTCAAAACGCGAAATTGGCTAAGTCCTTCCAGGTTGCAAGAAGGGGTGAGATCACCCATATCAGAGGTATCAACGGCACAATCTCCACATGTAAGGAAGTCCTAAAGGGATCGATAAGCTACAAGGATGAGATAATACCCGCTTCCCTTTGTTGTATGGAATTCCCGGATAGGCTAGAATACCAAGGGATCTTGGGGATGGATGTCATCAACTCAATCCCGTCATTGATAATTGATGGATGTACATTCATCAGTCGTGAAGCTAGAGTATTGAACCATAGTCCTCGCCCATCGATCATGTATTTCGATTGCTTAAGTAGTACTCTGGTTGGCACCGCCATAACTCCAGGAACTACAAAAACGAATGACGAAAATCAGGTGACTCGCGTCCTCGATAAGTATCCCGGTTTGTTTTCGGAGGGGGTCGAAGATTTGAAAGGCACCGATCTTTTTATGCACAGCCCTGAAATAGACACTAACCGGGTAATCAATACCCGTCAATACCGTATTCCGAATTGCTACCTTGCCGAGTTAAAAAAATTGACTGATGCATATCTTAAGGCAGGCATCATAGAGGAAAGCCATTCGGAATGGAATTCCCCCATCCATATTGTGAAGAAAACCTCGGGTGAAATCAGGATGACTTTGGACTTACGTAGGATTAATGACATAACGAAACCACAGGTGTTCCCGCTAAGTAGGGTGGACGAAATACTCACGACCTTCCATGGTAGCAAATACTTTTCCGTAATAGACCTCAAATCCGGTTACTTCCAGATCCCGCTTGACCCCAAGGTTAGGCATATATTTGCATTCACTACCCCTTGGTCCAAATATCAATTAACGCGTATCCCACAAGGGGGGAAGAACAGCGGTCGGTTCTTTCAATATTGTATGTCACGTCTCCTCGCCCCCTTCATCGGAAACAAATGTTATGTATTTCAGGATGATATCATCCTTTTTTCCCCTTCTCTGGAGGAGCATTTAAAACTTCTTGATCAAGTGATAGGGATCTTACATAAGGCAAATCTGAAGCTCCACCCTACCAAAAGCAAATTTTGTGTTAGAGAAATTAAATATTTAGGTCACATCATTAGTAGTGATGGTATATACCCTGACCCAGGCAACGTCGAAGCAATTAAGGAATGTAAAACCCCGCGTAATGTCAAAGAGGTTCGCAGTTTCCTCGGAATGGTCGGTTTTTTCCGCAATTTCATCCCCAATTTTTCCGAGATGGCGCTGCCCATGACTGAACTAACAAAAAAAGGGAAACATTTTGTTTGGGACAGTAATTGTCAGTCCAAGTTTATGAGGTTCAAGGAAGTTTTATCAAACCCCCCCCTTTTGGCACACCCAGATTTCTCTTCTCCGTTTGTGCTATATACCGATGCCTCTGATAGTTGGCTAGGTGCCGTTTTGGGACAGCAACGGGATGAAGGCGTGGTCCCACTCGGATATTATAGCAGGAAGTTTAGGGGACCGGAATTGAGGTATTCAACGATCGAGAAGGAGTGCCTTGCGATTATTCTCTCTCTCCGGCACTTCAAATCGATAGTTCTAGGTCACGAAGTTTCGGTATATTCGGATCATAAGCCCTTATCTTACTTGAGGAGTATGAATAATCACAACGACAGATTAATGAGATGGGCCTTAGAATTGACGAATTACGATGTTACGATAGCTCATGTTAGGGGTAAACACAATCCGGTGGCCGACCTTTTGTCACGCCCGATATGTTGCGGAGAGAGACCTAACTTGGTCAACCAGTGTTTAGATGTGCATAGTCCCAGTTTCCACCATAGAGTAGTGGAATCACAAATGAAAGACGATTTTTAAAAAAAAATGAAACTAGGTCTTGCGAAGGCTCAAAGGAACATGCACCAGGGTCTTGCCGGAAAGGGTGTCCAGCCAGAATTCCAGTTGGAAGGAGGTGTGTTAGTCCACATTAAACCAGGAAGATATGGACTATATAACTGGAAGCGGATATGTGTAGGTCAGAAAATGGGTGAAGAGGTTGTTAGAGCGTTCCATGAGTCTGGCCTTGGGGGGCACTTGGGCATAGAGAAGACTTGTAATACCGTTGACAGGCATTACTACATACGGGGTCTACAATCGGTAGTCCGATCGGTAGTGAGGGTGTGTAGGACATGTCAGAGGTTTAATTTACACAAGGGAAAGGAGCCGTTCCAAGAAACAGAGTTAGCTGGCTTCCCTTTTCAGAAGGTAGCTATAGATATAGTCGGCCCACTCATGGTTACTCCCAGCGGAAATCGGTACATTCTATCTATCATTGACGTTTTCACCAGGTATTCTGAAGCAATTCCTATTAAGGACCAGACTGCAAAGAACGTAGCAGACGCCATATTCCAGCATGTGATATGCCGTTACGGTTGCCCCGAAATTATTATCTCAGACCGGGGGGCTAATTTCACTTCTTCCACGTTTCAGGAATTATGTGGCGTACTCCGTATCAAACATAAAATCACTACTGCTTACCGTCCGTGTGCGAACTCGGTTTGTGAGCGATTTAATAAGTCTATATGTAGTATTATAGCTCGGATCTCCAGAGGAAGTAATGGGAAGTGGGATGAGCATCTTGCTCAGGCAGTGTTTGCTTATAATAACGCCACTCATGCATCCACCGGCGAATCCCCTGCCTTCCTTCTCTTCGGTTTTGACCCCAGGTTACCTCAGGTCTTTCCGACGGGCGTGCCGGCCCACCATAATTTGCATGATTATCGGAGGGAGCTGTTAGAAAAATTGAACACTGTTCGTAACTTGGCTTATTCACGGAGCAGGCAAAACAACTTAAAGAATAGGGAGCGGTGCAATATAAAAAGGAAAGGGCGTGGCTTTAGTGTTGGTGAGAGAGTGTGGCTGTTACGCAAGCACCAGGGTAGGAAGTTCGGAAAATTTTCCCCTAAGTATTCGGGTCCTTTCCGTATTACGAGAATTTTAGGTCCAGTAACCGCAGAGTTGGGTGGTAGTGATGGAAAGAAAAATTGTATTGTGCATTTCGATCGTTTGAAACCATATTATTCATATGCTGTATATAAGGGTCGAAACCATTACCGACCCAACAACAATGATTCCCCGGATATGTCTGATGATGATGGAGGTGATGAGATTGCACTACAGTACAGGAGACAGCCGATGATACCTATCAGGCGGCAAGAAGACGATGCATCACCAGAAAATCCCCTTGAATCGGATGACGAGCATCAAGCTGTTCCCGCAAGCGAGGGTCGATACCACCTTCGGAAAAGGAGAGTAGATTACTACAAACTCCATCATGGACTTTGAGCCTTTCCGATGGGGCGTATGTGGCTGTACGCCATATTTTTGTACATATGAATTTTAGATTTAATTAGTTTTAATAATTTTCTCTCCTTCTTAACCCTTCTTTCTAATTTCCTTTGTCCATTGTTCTGGCTTCTGGGAACGCGGGCTTCCCACTCCCCACCCACCAGGGGGTCGTGTGGAACAAAGAGTTCGAGTGGAGGACGAGTAAAATCTGGGTCATCGAAGAGTCACTTTTTCTCCGGCCGGACACGAGGAAGCACGGACGAGAACAGCGAGCTCGTGAGAGGGAATTCCACGAGGGCCGAATAGAGAGCCGTGAGGTGAGGATCCGGACCGTAGAGTCAAAGACACTGACAAGAAATTATCCTAAAAGATATTTTTACAACGTTGACGAACCCAGAGATACGCAGAATAAACCACCAGCCGGCATCGGAGTTCAGCGAGAACAAGGGTACCCCACTATCCTATCAATTCTTCTCACTTCCTACTTTTATACTTTTCTATCCTTTTAGGTTTAAGTTAGTTAAGAATCGCGCGGGTTTTATTAGTATTGTCGGACAAGTAGCTGCTAAGAAGGTAAGCTACTTGGGTTATTGTTACAATCGGACAACAAGAGAAATTGGACTGAGGGAATCCAAAAAGAACTTATTTGTATATATTATTAATCGCGAAATTAAATTCGTTTTAATTGAATTCACGTGTCTGTGTATTCCTATCGCGCTTCACACTTTACAATATCAATAAAAATGTGGATTGATGTACACAAAACGAGAGAAAAATAAAGGCGAGGCATACATATGCGTGTTTGATAGTTTCCAAAAAATAGTGACGGCAAATTAACGTGATAAGCACGTAAAGAATTTTCCATAAATTTTAAAAGATATTTTAATATGTTTAGATGAAGAGAAAGCCATTGGGAAACTCGTAATTACAATTTAAAACTGACAGATAACACATAGTGATACATAAGCCGCAGCCCGTTGCACAAAAATTCCAAATTACAAGCTACAAGACTTATAATACTTGTAACTTGTAGCAAGTAATTACAACTTTTACTGATTATAAATAACTTTACGCAATCAAAATTACTTAGGACTAGTAGCTTGTAACTTGTTACAAAACTGTTTATTCAATTCATTTTGCTTGTAATTTGTAAAGCTTGTAACAAGTACAAGCAGTTTATGCAACAAAATCTTGGTTTCAAATGACTTTAAAAAATAATCCATGCGTTATTTGTAGGAAATTAAAGTATTATCATAATCAAATCATAGTAATTTGGTCAAAATGCAGACAGTTAAGTTGCTAGCTTGTGCTGATTTTAATAATTATATTACATTAAATTTAATTTAAAAATTAATTAGCCAAAAATTATAAAATGAAATACTTTGGCATTTAACAATTTGAAAGGAAGAGAATATAATACCATTTATATTTATTACCTGAAAGACAATGACAAGAACTGAAATAAAACTGACGAAAATGATTTTCTTGACAATAGCCATGTTCTCCACAAGGTGTTCCTTCAAAAACGCAAGGCTGAAGATGTATACGTAAATCTACCATAACTCTTTCTACTTCGCACGGTTCCGAAACTGTTGCACTAAACACGAAAAATACAAGGGAATCGATAAATATATATTTTTACTTACAATATACAATTTTTTTCAACCAATAATAGTTTTTTTAAACCTCATGGAAAAAATAATATAAAATAATAAGCCAAAAACTTTTGAAGCCAAGAAAGTTCAAGATCCAAAGTCTCATAATTTTTTAAATTATGTCGAATATACTGTATTAATTTTCTTATCGAACTTATATAGCTTTTGAGATGGAGCAAACACAATTTTTTTTTTTATCTTTGATCTTTAGTAGTTAAGTTATAAACTTATAGAACAATATCGGTTATATATACAATTAATCTGAACAGATTTCATTCTTAAGTCTGAACAACATTATATTATGTATAATCAAGTGTGGTTTGCTATTTCATAATTTGAAACAGATCTCTATACTCATCTATTAAGTTCAATGACATTAGAATAGCCACTACTGGGCTTCATTGTAAACTTAAATTAGACAATAAAAAGGTTTTAGATATTCTATATAATATATAGCTAATATAACTAAAATATCATTAAAAATTTTCTGTTTTCAGAGATCAAAAACTTATTCAAAAACTTTATACTAAGAATAAGGAAGTTGAATATATATAATGTTTGATGTGTGTTTGACATACATAAAAGACAAATTTATCACTGTAATAATTTATTAGCACCTTTCAAGTTAGAATATTTGAACAAAAAATAAAATATTCAGTTTGTAATTTGATTCAATGATAGAATATTTTTGTCTTTATTAACTGTTTAAGCTATTACACAATTCATTTCTACTATTAATATATATATATTAAAAGTAGAAATGGATTAATGAATAATCCATTTAATAATAATAATTCCAGAAATGAATAATCCTATTAAAAAGGATTATTGTGTTCTGACCCAAAATATTTGTATGGTTGTAATTTTGATTTAATACAATATATTAATTAAAAATACATACAGAAGTGTATAAGTGTGCCTTTGTGTATGTCTGTGTTTTCTGTATTTAGATATCAATATTGTAGAAAAGTTTAAAATTCCGCACTTCACTTTGCCATCTGTGAAGTTCCATGGCACAGTGGTTAACATCTCCGCCTATGAATTGGAAGGCCCCCAGTTCGAACCTGTTCAATGAGAAAATTAGATTTTTTTTGTGTGTATGTTCTCAAAGATTCGAGAACACATGTCAATTCACTATCATTTACATATTTTGACTATGCCCTCACACTATAAAACCATGAGCTCTCAGATTAAGGGGTAGTTGTTGTCTTGTACTGCAGGCGGCAGTGTTTGTATGCTCTATGGGTGAATAAACATCCCTTTGTGTTTACCAGACTTGTTATTGTGGGTCACCATTCATCTACGTGACAATATTAACTCAACCATTCAAAGATATAAAGAAACCAAACTATACTTTATTCATTGAAAAATATTTTGGTTGTAGTCTGCACCATCTTCAAATCATCAGACAAATACAATAATAAGAATGAAAAATTTAAATTTTAATTTTAAGTTTATGTAAATGAAACATAAATTTGTAAAAGATGCCACGAGAACAAGTTTAAGTTTAAATGTCCACACAAGCTTGGGCGGCTGTAAATATGCACATATATAATGTACTTCGAAAACAAATGCCAATCCAATTATAACTCAAACATCTGTATGTGCTCAAATTAAAAATATGGTCGAATAATTTGTGCATTCAGATAAGTTAAAGACCACCTTGTACATAAAAATTCAAATGCTCAAAGTATTTGGACTTTTATGACAAGAAAATTCAGATTTAAGTGCCAAGATCACAAATTTACCAAACTTGCAATATCTTGGTACTTAATAAAACCAATGAGCTCTTATCTTCACAAAATGATCATCAAGTTGGTCATTCTGGGACTGTCCATTTTCAAACTCATCAAAAACAAAAGGCAATAAATAAAAATTTTAATAGAGTGGTAACTAAAAGAAGTATTATATAAAATTCTCTTAAATTAGTGATGTGGATAAGGTTTACTATATAGGAAGCACTATTTAATTAATCTGTGAAATCCAAGCCAAAAGAATATGAAACCAACCTCAGGAAAGGTGGGATTAAATTGCCTTTGCACCAGAAGCTCTGTGTAAGAATATAAAATATACACTGACATGATGCTTTCATGACAATGGAGAGAAAGGAATTCCATTAAAGAACCGTCATGAAGTTAATCATTGATATTGTTTGTCAGAATAAAAAATTACATTATTTCAAAAAGAATTCCTTTTCTTAAATAACAACCTAAATCAGAAACATTAATCAATAATAAAAGTCAACTCAATTATTAATTCAAATATTTACTTTAAAAACAAAAATTTGCTTAATGAATCATCCAACACCTAATGCTGAGAACTGTTTTATTTAACAGACATTAACGCTTTCAACCCAATATGATGAGCCATCTTCAGATGCAATGGAAATTCGAACGTGTTTAACATAACATTTAAATGACAGAACATTCAAACACTAAGCATTATGTGAGATCTGGAAATCCCCGTGAACGTAAAGTTTTACTAAATTATATCCGAATTAATAATTACCCCTTTATATCCGGATATAATCCGAATATAATACGACTTATAATAAAATTATTCCCTATATCAAATCGAAAATTTTCCTATTATAAACATCCTGCCTAAAAACTGTCCTGGATATAAACATCCTGCCTAAAAACGGTCCTGGACGAGAAAATATGCGTACCCGCCGTATAACTGTCAACTATCCATTGTTCTTACACTGAGTACAGATCATCTTGCAACTTAAGTTTATAGTTAGCGCCCGAATTCGCCGTATTGTTTCCAATCCCGGGAACACCTATGGCCTAAGCACATGCACGTGACCAACTTTCCCAGCAAAAAGCTATATAAGATGCTTCCTTCCCCCCCTCGGGGGAGTCAATCATCGATTTAGATCGAGTCGCAATCTTGTCCATTTTTGTCCTTTGTGCCTAAGGGAATATTTTACGTTGTGCTTCAAGAGTTACCGATCCTTCCCTTCAAAAGAAACACCGATCCTTGTGACCGACAGAATATTGGAAATACTGATTGTCTAAGAGGTATGGAACCCACTTATGTGAACTCTCTCTCTCCCTTCGTGTGATAGGGATATATAGCTTTATATATGTCACCCCTTTAATGTCAGATTTTGTAACGTATATTTTGTTTTTCCATTAAATCGTTGTTATCCTGTTAAATGGTGTCTTGTTTGCTCAAATATTCGCTTATCGCCTTACCACGACTCCACCTTCCCTCCTACACTCGACCGGATGAAAAAGTGGTCCCGTCCTTACGGGATCTCTACCAACAAATAAGCCATCTCTGACTCGTGGGCAAGTCCCTCCGACTTGTTAGCCAAAATCAGACAGAGGTCTGACCTCGTCGTCCCTCCTCGGTACCCACAATTAGGTGTTGGATGATTCATTAAGTATTTTAAAGAGCTGAGTTTGATATTTGGTTAACAAAAATTTGTTAATAAATGGAATATTTAAATTTGCAAGACAAAATAACTATTCAATTTAAAGCGTTCTGGTTGTTTTAATAATAAAATCGGAACAATCAATACATTCTTCAAACAACTACAATTACATCAAAAGAAAATACGTTTACTTACCCAGTGTGATTGTAACACGATGCAGAGAACGAAATAAACCACATTCCAGGTTGCGGAAAAGGGAAATACTTGAGAACGGTGGAACTTTCATTGGACGCGACAGTCATCCCGTAATCCGGACGACACCGAATAATGCCGTCACGATAAACAGGAGGACTACCTTGATGAATACACATGTTTACTTTTACAACTTGTGATGTTAAATTCTACAAAATATATTGGATTTGTTACATGATTTGTTAACATTATTTTGTTTAAAACTTTCAAATATAATTAATAAATTAATGTTTAAATCTAATTACAAATCAATATATCAAAATTACAAAATTTCTAAAAAATTAATGATAAACCAAAATGGAAAATTAATTTGTATTACTTACACTTGTTAAAAATAAAAAGCCAATAAATAGTCACTATTAATTTTTGATACACTGTTTCCATTTAATACTAAAATCAATATCTGTTTTAAATTAAAAAATCTGTATATTAAAAGAAAATCAGAAAGTTTCTTTTTTTTTATTTATTTATTGGTATTTGATTCCAAAACTAAATTTTTCTATTGTAAATGGAAAAATTTTTAGCTTCAATAACAAAAACTTCTAAATTTAATAATTTTCTGAAATAATTTTTAATATTTTTAAACTGAAAATACTTAAAGAAAATTTTTCTGATTGTAATGTAAATTAACCATCTTTGAAAAAAGTTATTTTGTGTCAGATAATTTATTCTTAAAAATTTTCAAAATGCAATGTCTCAATATAACGATAGAAAAAATAAATTTTGATTTTTGTTATAACATTTTGGATACACAATTACAAATTGTTTGAAGTAAAAGGATTACTGAAACCAAGACAAATCAAATAATTTATATTCAAATACATTGAAAACAGTTATTTTTTGTTATAACTTAGATTTATTATTTCCTGCCAAAGTAATCAGATATTTCAAGAATTTTTAGAAAACTAATTATCTGATTCAAAATTACAAGATTGATAGCAATAGTAAACAACAAATATTGAATAATTATCAAATTTTCTGATGGCTGAACTTGTATAACTTCTTCGCTTATCAAAGTTTTTATAGTTATAATTATTTTGTTTGAACAAATTAGTTATTTATTTATTAGTGTTGTCAATCTATTCTGAGATCTAATTCTTGTTTTGTTTAACATTAGCTTTTTCAATTTAAGTAAATATAGCAATACCAGATGACAATTTATTAAAGTTTGGATATTTCATTGATTAAGCATTTTAAATTCATTACCATGATAAGACCATCCAGATGAATTTTAGTTTGTAATGTACCGCCGATGTCAATAAAAGGAAGCAATTCAAATTTTATCAATATTGGAAAAATATCCGTTATACTTAGCCAAGAAGAAAACCAATCGTGGCCCTAAAAACCAAAACAACACCCATTAAAATTTAAAATTTTTTATTAATTTATATTATCTGCAAATATCATTATCCATAATAACAATAAATAATTATTAAAGATAATAAGTAAAAATAAATATAATTACATCTATAAGTAACAAAATAGAAACTTGTCTTCTAAAAATACAATCTATCTTACAATCATATACTCTAGTTTCTAAATTGTTTGTGTAAAGTTCTCCATTTTCTTTTCTATTAGCAATTCCTTATCAACTTTTATGATTCTAAGAAAATTCATATAATTATATTATTTTTGAATTAAGTACATAATTTGGTTAATTTTGGTTATTTCAGACATACTTGAATAAATGCTCAGAGTTTAAAATTTTACTACTCAGACACCTTATACTTCTGAGAAATTATTAATTTAATAATGCAAACGTTTTCCACCTGTTCCACAGGTCATCTTCAAGCAATTTTTACTTTTGGAATGTTATCTCGTGCAGGATCGAATGTATATGCGCACGATATTTCAAAATTTTAAAAAAACCGTTGGAACATTCCATGTAAAATATAAAATATAACATAATAAAAACATTAATAAAATTAATTAAATAAACGTATTGATCTGGGATGTATGTTGACATAATATATATCTATATTCTATACGGGATGAGGATACGTTGTAAGCTCGATTAAATGGGGTGTTTGTCAATCATGTATTTCCACGCAGTTGGCAAATTCGTTGCGTCTTTATAATTCAAACATCTACCTGTTGTCCCTGATCTGTATATTTCAAATTTTTCCATGGTTACATCAAGTACGCTCACCATCGTTAGCATTAACCATGGAAAAATTTGAAATATACAGATCAGGGACAACAGGTAGATGTTTGAATTATAAAGACGCAACAAATTTGCCAACTGCGTGGAAATACATGATTGACAAACACCCCATTTAATCGAGCTTACAATGTATCCTCATCCCGTATAGAATATAGATATATATTATGTCAACATACATCCCAGATCAATACTTTTATTTAATTAATTTTATTAATGTTTTTATTATTGTTTATATTTTATATTTTACATGGAATGTTCCAACGGATTTTTAAAATTTTGAAATATCGTGCGCATATACATTCGATCCTGCACGAGATAACATTCCAAAAGTAAAAATTGCTTGAAGATGACCTGTGGAACAGGTGGAAAATGTTCGCATTATTAAATTAATAATTTCTCAGAAGTATAAGGTGTCTGAGTAGTAATATTTCAGATATATATTTGTCTAATTCTAATGCATCTATTTAATACATTAGAATTAGACTGTCTTTAATTTCTCCAACATATGGTTTTGAAGCTTTTTCATCCATTCTATAAAAGTGGATATTTTGACAGTTTTTTTTTAAATAAAAAATATGAATAATATATTTATACATCATTTGTCACAGAAAACTAAAAATCTGAACTTTTTTATGAACATGTAAGCAATCTCCAAAATCTCTCAAATTCTGATTTATCAGAGAACAAATCACATTAACCTGATTTCTGTACTTTCCAAACAGTACATTTGTATCATGTCTTTTATAGAAACTAATAACTTGTGAAGATGGATCAGAAGATCCAAAAATACTATGGCAAGTTTGGAAAATGGGTTAATATGATTTGTCTGCTTACAATCCCTCATTTCTATTGTTTCTTCTTTTCTATTCTCATATCTGGAATATAACAATCACTTTATGTTGAAAATATGGAAAATATTTAGAATATAATGTAGTTGAGAGAGATATTAAAATACATTTATCTTCATTTACACACCACTAATATTTATGTCTCCCTATTAAATTCAAGATGGCCATACTTCATATTTTCAAGATAAAAACCAACAAAAACATATTTAAAAACTTTTCTATTAGGTTTGAGTTCCAGTGAAAGTTGAAACATTTCTGAAAATGAGAAGCTTCAAATATGACATCTTCCTAAAGTCCACTGAGCTCTAGAGCCACCGTTGACCTTATCATAAATGCAAATGCTAATTTTAATTTCATTTTCTACCTCTTTTATTGCAATATATGATGCATAAACTTATATTCTTTTTTTTATCAGTGTTTTTAAAAATCTACAGCTTTTAAACATGTGTCACAGATGCATTCTTGGACAGATTATTGTACTAATTTTTTATTTTGGCTTGTATTTATACATCTTGCCAAGTTTCTCGATGCAGAGCCAACCATTCCTCATAGTTTGGGCTGTTGTATATCTTCATTTTAGATGTAAAAGTTTTGTCTGACAGATTTTTTAGATGTATAAAAAAGTCTAAGTTTTTGACTTTTCATATCTTGTACTTTGTTTTAAATTGCAATGCAGATATGACAGCATTGTATAGCAATACAAAATGTCAGGGTTGAATCACAAAGGTAATTGAGTAGAGTCCCTCAATGAATGAAAGAATGAAACAAGTTATCTGTCAAGTCAGTTAAGAAATTTTAGTTTTATATAAAAAAATGATCTCTTGAAATTTCCAAATATATCTGAAAAACAATAAATACAATCTACAAGAATGAACAAATACATAAAGGTTTATAAAAACAAAAAACAAGATTGAAAATGTGTGTATTTTTGTACTTTGTTTTCCCTTTTATCTTTATAAAATAAAAATTATAAAGACTGAATATTTATATTATGTTGCTGTTTTTATCAAAACTTTCCTCAGATGTTCTCTTTTCTTATGATTAAATTATGGTAACTGTAGTATAATGCAATCCTCATCCAATAAGTTGCTTTATCTGACCAATCCAATGTAAGAGAATTCTTTCTTTGTTTCTTTTTTTCATCTTTCCTTTTGTATCAATCCTCCACATGCTTTAAGTTTTCTCATTACAAATGAAAATAGCTGAGGTAACACTGCCTTTTATAGACAAATGATTACAATTATTCAGTTCTAAAATGGAGATATCAATGTGATACTCTGTCTAAGATATACTTAGAATATGTCTGTGATAGATAATTCAAATGTCTCTATTCTTTTCTTGTCAGCTTTTGCTTCATATTTAAGTTTATATTCTTTGCTTATCATTATCAATCATGACATACTCACTGTATATATTAGAAAAATTATCTTTGATTCTAGCCTTTACATCGAATGAATTTCAAAGCATCTTATTTATTTTCCATAGAGATTATCGTTAATCATATAAGATAGAAACTCTGTTTATTTATACTAATTTAGACTATAGCTTCTTTGTAAATCTCATTGATATACTTATTTTTGTTTCTTCTACAGAATTTGTTAAATTCTTCCTTACATGTTTTATATTTCCTGTTTTTCATCTTTCTTAATTATAGCAGATTTAATCTCTCTTTTTTTTTTTTCCAGTAACAGTACCATCACATCTTTTAGCAACTCAATGATTATTATGTTGGGTTAAGTGAGATATACTCGGTTAACACCGGTGGCTGTGTACTATGCCCGGACCAAAGTCAAGGCATAGTAACCAAAACAGAAATTTAAAGAAGTGTATCAGTGTGTGTGTCTGTATTCAGGAATTTTCTCACAATATGACAGGTATTCAATATAGTGGCCTTCTGTAGTGTGATGTATGTGTTTCTATTCAATTGTAATGTGCCCAGGCTTTTGTGTAGTGTGTATGGTATGACACCTGTAGAGGAGAGAACAACAGGTACAATAACACCCTATCCATCCTCCACAGATGCCTTATTTCCTGGACGAGTTCTGTGTACTTGCTAATTTTTTCAGTGCATGCGTTTTGTATATTGTGAGTGTTTGGAATGGATATGTCTATAATGTATGTGATTTTATTGTGTTTGTCAATGAGTGTGATGTCTGGTCTGTTGTGGTAAATTGTTTTATCTGTGATTATGGCTCTGTCGTAGTACATTTTGTGCGTGTTGTTTTCCAATGCTGTCTGTGGAATGTATTTGTAATATGGTTTGTGGATGTCTACTAATTTGTGTTTCTTTGCAAGCTCTTGGTGTATTATATTTGCTACTTGATTATGTCTGTGTAAATAATCTGTCTGTGCCAAGAGCTTGCAACCAGAGGTGATGTGTTGTATAGTTTCTGGCATGATGTGACATTTTCTGCATGTGTCATTTGTGAGTGTTGTATCTTTGAGTATGTGTTTTCTGTGGTTTTTAGTATTTATGACCTGATCCTGTATGGCAATCATGAATCCTTCCGTCTCCCCAAAGAGGCATCCCCGAGCTAACCAGCTGTTTGACGCAGTTTTGTCAACAAAATCCTGGGCCAGATCATAAGGATGCCTGCCATAGAGTGCCTTTCAAGCCCACGATTGCTTTATTATTATTTTGTTGGGTTAAGTTAGATATACTCGGTTAACACCGGTGGCTAAGTACTATGCCGGACCAAAGTCAAGGCATAGTAACCAAAACAGAAATTAAAGAAGTGTGTCAGTGTGTGTGTCTGTATTCAGGAATTTTCTCACAATATGACATGTATTCAATATAGTGGCCTTCTGTAGAGTGATGTATGTGTTTCTATTCAATTCTAATGTGCCCAGGCTTTTGTGTAGTGTGTGTGGTATGACACCTGTAGAGGAGAGAACTACAGGTACAATAAGCACCCCATCCATCCTCCACAGATGCCTTATTTCCTGGGCGAGTTCTGTGTACTTGCTAATTTTTTCAGTGCATGCATTTTGTATATTGTGAGTGTTTGGAATGGATATGTCTATAATGTATGTGATTTTATTGTGTTTGTCAATGAGTGTAATGTCTGGTCTGTTGTGGTAAATTGTTTTATCTGTGATTATGGCTCTGTCGTAGTACATTTTGTGCGTGTTGTTTTCCAATACTGTCTGTGGAATGTACACAGACATTATTATTATTATTATTATTATGTTGGGTTAAGTTAGATATACTCGGTTAACACCGGTGGCTAAGTACTATGCCGGACCAAAGTCAAGGCATAGTAACCAAAACAGAAATTAAAGAAGTGTATCAGTGTGTGTGTCTGTATTCAGGAATTTTCTCATTATTATTATTATTATGTTGGGTTAAGTGAGATAAGTGAGATTATTATTATTATTATTTTAATCCTCTCTTTATATATATAGATATTAGGAGACAATTTTCTTTAAGGTAAGGGCATACTTGGACGGGCAAATGGTGTAGGTATGAGTGAAATACTAGGAGGTTTAGACAGCAGGAAACTTGAGTTAGTGACCTCATCAGTTTAAGGTGGATAGATGGAAATGTTACTTCTGTAAGTATGCAAGCTGAATTTCTTCCTATGCAACCTATCCTCACCATCCACCCACCCATCTGTCTAGTGTATGCACATCCATAATTTAAAATGCAAATGAATTTTTTTCACCATCCTCTCCATGTATGCCAGCCAGTGTGCATTTACCTTTACAGTTTAGTTTTTAATTCAAAAGTTACAAGCAAAAGAAAATCTGTTTGTTACTTTTGCACTATTCAGTATATATGAATACTTTTATAAGTCTTATCAGAAAGGGCCCCACAATAGTCTAGGAATACGTATATGTGTGTACAGGGCCAGTTTTGGACTGTTAGCTGCCTGTTTGCTATAGATATTTAGCCACCCCCATCAATGCCGATCACAAGTAAATTCATAACCTAACAACCCATGAGACTCTACCAGTATGTTTTATAACAGTTTCATATAGTTGACAGAGGTAAAAAATTCCATGAAAATAGTTAATATATATTTATTTTAATTTTATTTAAATCAAAACACTCCATAGATAACAGGTGCCCCCTGTTCAAAGTTATATTTTAACACCCATAATAAAACAGAATTTGCAAGTTAAAATGAAATTAATTTAAAGAAATATTTCTTATTTAGTATATAAATACAATATATATGTGTATATAAAAATTAATTTTAATAACATCTCTTAATTTATATTTCCTTTTGGTTAATTGTAACAATTAAAACAATAGTGTAAGTATCACCTTAAAATTAACAGTATGAAAATGAAGGCTCATTCACAAGTTATGCAATTGTAACCTTAAACTTAATCATAAAATGTTAACATAAATAAAGCTTGGTTATTTATGTCCATAAAATGCACAGCTATATCATTAGTTGTCAAACAAACATCAATCTATCAATTATTAAAACTAAAATATATGTGTAGTGATCAGAAAAAACTTTACAAGGCCAGCAACACAAATATTTTTAAAAATACAAAAAGAAATCATAAAAATTAATCTATTTCTGTGGACAGATGTAAAACATAATGTTACCAATAGGTATCCTCTAGGATTCCTCTTCACAAAGCAGTTTTCTAATAAGACAACTTGTGGTTCTAGTGACAAATTTAAGAGTCACAATGTCCTGTTTCACTGATACAAGTATTTATCATTATACTATATTTGTTGTTACAAAATGCATTTCAGCTCTAAATGGCCCTCTTTAGTTGTAACAAATAAAACAAATAAAAACCACAACTTACACAAAATCTCCATGAGAACATAATTATTAATGTTGCAATGAATAGTATATTTGACCTCAGGCTGAATACCGAATATTCGGCAAGGAGCATGGCCGAATAGCCAAATATTCAGCCAAACTATTCAGCTTGGTTAACACTCATACAAAAATTGGCACACAAACCGCATTATGGCAAGGATCGTCCACCCTGTTTTCTATTGGTCCACTGCACCACACTTTGCCAATCGCGTTAATTCTTGACAGTTGTAGTGGAAAGACATGAGTGTCATGGCAGTATGTGAAAAGCGATGATATCAAATGTGGATAACAATGAAATGACTTACACGTGTAAATAGCAGAAAAAGAACAGAGAAGGACTGTGAAGTGAAAATGTGAAAATAAACATGAAATTGAGTTGATAACATAATCGAACAAGTTGAGGCAGCATTGGCATGAAATTTGTTGCCGTCAATGCCAAATAATTGATCTCATACACTTCGGAAAGCTAAATGCTTGTAATGACTATAAGTCACTTAGCATGCATGGGTGAAAGCCTGGGGCCGTTCAGGATACCAAGCTGTCTCGAATCTGTGAAATCATAACTGTGACTTATACAGACATCCTATCTGTCTCTTTTCTCTGTTATCACCAGGTTATAAGTTACATAATTGTAAAATGGAAAATCTTTTCTTAGCATGTCTAAACTTTACAAAAGGAACATCACCCTCAAATTTTTCAGTTTCTAGCACCAGTAGTTTTGGCTCTGTGTTAATTCTCCTATTAGGACTTGTTCTTTTATATATGAGTATATAGATGACTAAACTACATAATAAGTAGGTAGTTTTCATTTGATTTGTTACCTTTTTTGATCTCTTAAAAAAATAACTTAGTTATATTACTTTTCCTTTGATCTTTTAGATAAATAAGCAAAAAATTTTACTTTCTCAAACTTGAAATTTATGTTCAGCATTAATAAAAGTTACCAAAACGATTAATTTACTGTGTTTTTGTTATTTCTTACTCTTGTTTTAGGTATTTGGTATTCAGCCGAATAGTGATTAAATATTCGATATTTAGCCAAATAGTGAAAAATAGGCTGAATAGGCTAAATACTGAATAGTAACCAAATATTCATTGCATAACTAATAATTATGTTATTTGTCTTCAGTGGACAAAGTATAATAGAATATAATATAATAGTATAATAGAGCTACTGACAGTATAATAGAGCTACCGACAAACAATAATAAAGTATTATTGTTTGTTGGCAGCTATACTTCATCAACAAAATCACTTAAACTGTTCAGGCATTTATTGTAACATATAAACTTTTTCATCCTATGCAGCCACCCAGCAATGGCAACTTTCCCTTCTTCATCAGTACTGAAATAATGATTATATCTGTAGTCCTTTACATAAGGAAAAATGAGAAAAAAAAAAACTCAGTCTGAGCTATATGAGAGATAATGGCAAATCTTCCATTAAAACATCTTGAGCATACATGAGAACAAAAACAATATACAAAAAAAGGCTTTAATTCACTCAATGGAACACAGGTTATTTTTCAGGGTGCCAGCTGATCTCTCTCCCTGAAATGGGTCTACAATAAGAGGTAAACTACAATTTATACAGAAACTTTGATTATATCTAGGCAATATGATCTTTATCTGAATCAATTACTTTATTCAAAGAATACAAATAATTTAGAACTAGATACTTAAGACTAAATATTACTAGATTATGAATATAATTAAGAGAAAAAAAATGAAGTATAAGGACAGTAGATAGAAAAGGGGTACCCAAAAAGATCTGTGATGATGTTTCTGTTGTGGTGGGTTGAGGGGACAAAACACTTTCCTGAGTCAATGGATAGACTTTCTCTTCTCCAAAATTCCTCCTATATTTGGCTATAAGAGTTGATAATATCTTCTTGTACTCTCACGATCAATGTTCCTCTCCTCTTCTCATAGCCTTTGTCTTCTCCCTGCAATGCTAAAATGTACTGGGAAGCTCTGTTTCCACGTCCGTCCTGGTCAGATCCCTCACCCAGAATGTGCACATGCTATCCTTATTGCCCTCAAGGTAATAAGGATGGGTAATCAATTTTAGAACAATGGAACAGAATGTGACCCTGAGTCATATTCCGTTCCATTGTTCTAAAGGGATTACCCATCACCACACCAAGAAAGGAGGGTTTGAACAAGAAAATTCTAGAAGGAAAAGACAATAGCAGAGAGATAGGGGAGAAGGAAATATACAAAATTTAAAGAAAAATAGAAAATATATAAAAATTATGGCATGCAGCAACAATCTGCAATAAATTAATACTGTAGTCTGAAGTGCTATAAGTAATTAGACATTGTCACAGGAAGATAATGCCTTGGATAAGGAATTCAGCATGCTTTCTATTAATGGTCTCCAACTAGCTACCATATCATAATATGAAGCAATTTCCACAAAAAAATTAAATAACTGCTTCTTTGTGAAACCATTTTTCTAACTTTATCACCATTTGAAAATGCACATGTGTCCCAAAGTAACATATCATTGTAACCGTTTATTGTTGCCAATGTAGATCATTACTATCTATTTACATTGGTATTACACTTAATGGTGCATTTGTTTTTATCCATGGACCTCGTAAAACTTACTTTTTGATCACCCCACATATTTCTAATAAAATATCTAAATTACAAAATATCTCTGATATTTTGAAATATTTATTAATTTATAAAAAGAATTTAATACCTGAATGAGAAATGAATCCAAAAAGTCTTGAGCATGTTTTATCCTAGTAAGCGGAATAATAGGAAGACAACCGTCGGCCAATTCCCATTCCGACATCAATATCTGCATATCGATTTCTTCCCCTTTTGGGAAATGCCGCCTGCTTTTCTGTCCTTGAGTTAAATTCAGCAATGACAATAGAGATTTTGTTGTTGCTGAAAGCTGTTCATCACTCGTAGGTAACTGATTAATTTTATTTTTGTTATGATACCATAATAATGAACATGCTGAAATAAACAATTTATTTATTTCAAATATATTATAAAAATGCATTATAACGTAATAAATGTTTTTTTTTTAAATTAAAGTAAATTGCAAATATCTTAAAATATTAAGAAATGATAATTTCATACTTGAAAAAATCTAGAGACATGTTGCTTAACTTTCCCAGCAACTTTTAAAACTGTGTGTGGGGCACCATACATTATGATATTTTATTATTAAAATCTTTTCATATTTTTAATTATTATAAAATGGCAAAAACCTTAATTTTAAGGATAAGGATGAATTTTTTATAAAATTCATCCTTATCCTTTTATAAAAAATTTTTATAAAAAATTGCAAATGCTAATAATGAATAAGATCATTAAGTCCAACCCTACTCAAGATATGACACAAGACCCTCTCCACTCATCAATCTTTAACCATGAAATTAAATAGCATCGGTCCCCCTAATACATAAACCTTCCTGCAAAATTTCAGAAAATTTCAAATAAAAGCATGGGAGTTATTAAGCTTCAAAAAGGGTGAACAAAATTGTGCCCCCTCCACACACACACACACACACACCCATCCATACATACCAAAAATCTCCAAAATTTTTTTGTATTTTGTGACATTTTAAGGTCCTGAGTCGACAAAAAATCTTGGGGTATGATTTTTTGACTGATTGCCATACTTTCCCTCTTTTATATATAACAGAGCTGGGAAAGTAAAATGCAAGCAAGTTAAGGCAACCAACTGGGAAGATATGATTTATTATTTTTTTCTATATTTTCTAATTTTTACTGTAGAGCGACATTTTTGTCCATTGGGCATCATATTATCATCTTATGTAAAGAATAAAAATACTTGTGAGGTTTTGTGATATTAATGCATTGTGATCAGGTCCAAGTAGTTCACCTACATGAATCTCTATGTAATATGGTGACACACCTTGTTAAATCCATGGCTTAAAATTTGGGAAAGAATCTATTGCTATATCTTTCAGCTAATTTAAATGTTATAAAGCCTAAACAATGAACTATACTGTCCTGGATCAAGCTTAATATCTTCAGTATTGATATAAATATCCATTATGAAGTTCTTGACATAGTCTCCAATTAACCACAAATAAACTGTACACACAACAATGAATGAGGTTAATTTGAGTTTGGCTAGTACTCAAGTTTTGACCAATTTACCACAGTTTTGCTAATCATCTAAACCTGGTAACTAAAGGATACACTAGATGTTTGTCTGTACAAGCAATAGTTCAAATAAAATAAGAATTATAAAAAAATAAATCAATATAATCTAAATTGATCAAGTAAGATGCCAATCTAGACTGTTACATTTAAAAATCAAATTTCTGGTTAAAGTCAGAGCTACTTCTAGTTTGAAATATGTGTAGTGCTACACTACTATGTGTTATGTATCGCTTTTCTATAAGTTTCTGTTATTCTAGCATGTAAGCAGTTCTGTTAATTTTGTATCGGGTCTGACTTTTTGTATTGTGGGGAAATACTCAATCTTTAGAGTATTCCCCGTGCAGGAACAAAACAAAAAAAAACTTCAAAAAAATAAATCACACACTCTATGACTCCAATGCAAGGAACTTAAAGTTTATTTTAGTCCTTCCAATCACTACTCTGTCCCTTCGCTATAACAGACACTAAAACAAAAGAAACAATACACACAAAAAAACAATCTCGTGACTCTATTGTCTACACGTCCTCTCTCTCTTTCTTTCTTCCGAAAAAAATCCTTCTTCTTCCGTTGAGCATGCACGATCTCCCTCTCTCTTTCTTTTTTTCTTCCGAAAACGCGGCCCATCCTTTCTTTACCCTGCGGCCCACCCAAGGATCACGCAATAGAACACGTGATCTTTGGACCACATATCTCCCCTTCTTCCATTAACTTTTACAACAGGAAGCTTTTACGCTATGAGGGCCTGTCCCTCCTTTACACCGTGAAACCCCCAAGGGGTTGGTTACGAACCAGTTAGGCAACAGAACGGTCTGAAGACCACAGTATATTAATTTGCATTGCATTCCGTTCGTTTTCTGGTATTACCATTTTCTCTGCTGCACCGATCTGAACTTGCTGATTGGTTCAAGGAGTGATTACGTACTAAAGCAACATTCCCAGATAGCAGGAAGTATAAATTCAAATACTTCACGTGTTCCAGTGAAACAAAGGAAGTACATTTTCTACCAACGATAAGTAATCCGATTCCATCTCGAAGAAGACAAGATATACGAATATAGAACATGTTGATTATGTCCGAGAATTGCTTAAGGACTTGAGTAAGAATATTATTTTATAGTCATAGACTTTATAGCATCATGGGAGATCAAGTTTTGATCCATGTGTTGAATGGGGCACTAATATATATGAAATTAACTAAGAAGAAACGTGAGAAAACGTTTATGTTTCATCTTGTATGTAATTGTAATTGTTGATATGCAAATTTGCCCTATTATTTAGATTGGAATCTCTCTCTTTGTTATGGAATCGTACTGATTGTTTGTGATAGGGCCTACTGTATATACTAAAGATACCACCTGTAGTATAGCATTGCATGTAAATGTTAATAAACCTGGCTTTGTTTTTTTTGTCTGAAAATTGTGAAGTCCTCATCACATTACCCTTTCACACAGACTGAGCATATCCTGGTATGCCTGAGATACTACAGATGAAAAAAGCTATCATCATCTGAAATAGTTAGACCACTTTTTATTCTGTGTCTATACTAATCAGTGCTCTGATAACCTCTACAAAACTTGGAACTAAATATGGCAAACATATAAGGTTTTAAAAGAGTTATTGGACTCCTACAATTTCTCTTCTCTCTACAACACAGAAACATCTAGTTTTGATTAATCTACAATTATTAGATTACTTATTTTTCTAAATTTATATATAATATTGTAAGATTTTAACTTCATTCACATTTATGTGTTAATTACCTGACAGAAGAATGTAAATGTAAACTACATTCGTTTTACTAATTTAATTTTTTTGTCATATGCTCACAATCATCAATGCTATTTTTATTTGAAATATTATACAATCTTATATCGATTTAATATTATTGAATATTATACTGTAATCAAAAATTTGCACAACAAAATAGGTAATAGTACAGAAATCATATTGTTGTTTACAGAGCATGTCATAATGTTAAATCATAATGTTTTTAGGACAATGTTCAATGTTAAAGATGATGGTTACAGCCTGTGTTCCAAATGACTACCTTCATCCTGGATACATTGTACTCTTAAGGTTAGCAGCCACTTTACATAGACACTGGCACATTTTAAATGTGCCAGTGTCAAACAAAAACAAAGCTGTAATAAATAATTGCTGTAACAAAGCTAACTTTAAGCTCATCAACAATTACTGCTCAACAATGAGTATATGCTGGATCTGAGAAAAAAACATACTCTGTACAATACCAACAGTTATCTACTACAATTCACTCAGACTTGTGTTTCTTGAAGTCAACACGAGTCACAAACTACAAGTATTACCACCAGTTGAGAAAAATATCTGATGGTTATGTTGTATACAATGATATGGACATTTGAAAATTGAATTGTGTGACCTTTTGATCACATTGTATAATTTAAAATTGGGAAATTAAGTAATCACTCAAACTATTAAATAAATATCATTGTTTATTCTAAGAATGGAGAGTTGGTGGAAAAATATACGTCTCCCAACTCAATATTTTTTAAAATCCACTCTGACACTGACTCCCATAAAAAGATTCGACTCCTCAACTCTCCATCCCAGAGACGGGGAGTCTGTGCAAAATTATACAACTCCCAACTCCTGAGTTGGTATTTTTAAAATTGACTCCAATTCTCATAAAGAGATTTGACTCTCCATCCCTGGTTTATTCAATACAAAGCTGAAGATGGCTAAGTTTTAGCCAAAAAATGCTTCATTTTTTTTCAATAAACAGTTCAGTTGCTTTAATTAATGATCTGCTTACATTTTTACACAATAGTACTGATATTCACTTTCATATTTTAAGTTTAAAATTCATATAAATATCATATAAAGTTAAGTGCAGACAGCTGTTAAAAATCATAATTAAAAACTGTATAAATATTTATTTTCATATTAATGAGAAAATAAATAACAAATGTTGCTAGTATTTTAGTAATATCTAATATATTTGTTACTAATTTTTTCTTTTTTCTTATAACTATTTCTTAAAAGTAAAGAATACCTTGTAAGTTTGCAGTAATAGTAAATGCCGCATGGGGTTCCGAAACTATCATGATATAATAATAAGCATCTGTTTCTGGTTGAGAAATTATATGTAAAAATTCATTGCTCTCATTGGTAATATTAATGTGTTCCGGAAAAGGCAGAGCATGGGCACGAATTCCGAAATCCGAAATACACGACTGAATTGTCGAACTAGCAGAGCTATTTGATGGAGAACAATTAGATATTACAATTTCCATTGCCCAAGTATTTTCAGGAACAAAGATTCTACAAAAGAAAGACAAATCTTACATAATTCAGAAGACTCAATTATAATTCTTACTTTATACAAAAATATTATTTATAATTAAAATTATTAATTCATATATTTTATTGATAATGGAATTATCATTTCTGAGAGAAAATAACAACAACAAACAACAAAAACCTTTTAAGATGCAATCTTTTTATTTAAACTTCTAACTTTTTCGGTCAGTTGATTGACCACCTTCAGGAAAAATTGAATAATTCCCATTTATAATGAATAAAACCTATTTTAGAATGTTTTTAAAAATTTCTTTTACAACTAATGCACATGTCTGGTATCAATAAGTACAATGTCTTGTGATAAGTGGAATGTAAAAGACAAATGATATGAACAATCCACGAGGAACAAAAATATTTATTTACAGAATTATTTTATTAACAGGTTACTGATGCCCGTCACAGAGACAAATTCTCGCAGATATATATAGTCTCCGCTCTCGTTCAGAATTTTACAATTTATGTTATACTCGATACGATTGTAATTAACTACTTATAACTATACTTACAACTAAACTTAACCTATCACTATAACTAATAGAAATACAAAGACGAAGAAAGTAACAGGAGGTGCTACCGGTAGTTAGACGAAAGGGATACTGATCTGGGATGTCAATTACGGTGGATGTCCAATCCGTTAG
Source organism: Centruroides vittatus (assembly GCF_030686945.1). NCBI lineage: Eukaryota > Metazoa > Arthropoda > Arachnida > Scorpiones > Buthidae > Centruroides > Centruroides vittatus. The sequence continues at coordinate 2,705,336 of NW_027122198.1, read as the reverse complement.
CATCGGGTTTTATACTATGCGGTGGATACTTGATATGCACCGAGGTGTTTCTTGAGACTTCACAGGAACGGATCTCTCAATTAGTTCTCGATTCTGTCCCACACTTTCTATCTGGGCTCTATCTGTTGGTCTTCATTTCATGCACGTACCCAAGGAGTCTCTCTCAACCTTCCTTCTCGGTGTCCGGTCGAAAAGTGTCCGTTATTCTTATCCCTCTGACTCACCATTTATTCGGGCAGGACCCCCTCCTGTCCCTTTTGTGAAAACCACCAATCAGGACCCACGAGAAAAGCTGTTCCTGTCAGGTGACGGGAAGGGTTAAGAGCGGAAGGGAGAAGGATTAAGGAAAGAAGAAAGGGTTCTAATTCTATACACAGTATTTACAAACAACAAAATGGCAGACAGCCACAGTCGTAAAAACAATATGAATAGATAAATACAATACAAGGAATAACATAAAATACAAAAAATACAAATAAAATGAAAAATTACACAAATAATAACATAAAAGGCCAAAACAATGTGTCTGTTACTTTTACCGTCTGTGAACTTTTTCTTACTGATATATTCACATTAAGCATGTCCTCCATGCTGCCGAAACTTCATCGATTCTCTAAATTTATCGCTTGTCCTGCTTGGTTGGTGTTGTGTATGTGCCATGCTTCTACGTATTTAATGTGTCACTTGTCATGGATATTTTGGATTATTTTTGCCTATTCCCATTCCATTATAACTTCTGTCGTGTCTGATATAACATGTCGCTAGTGTGATAACCGGCTGTTCATTTCTTATGTTACTTTTACTCTCTTTTACCCTTTCTTTTAATGACCTCCCTGTGGCTCCAATGTAGTATAGTTCTTTTTTGAAGCCTTTCATCTTGTATCTTGTATTCTATAAATTCCAGGAATAAGGCTCTGGTTCTATAGCTTCCTTGTCCGTACATAGCATCTGGTATATCGTGGGATTCCTTTTAAAAACTATCTTTTTGTTTGTGGTTTATAGTGAAATAGGAACAAGAGAAATAATCCAAAAGATCCATGACAAGCGACACATTAAATATGTAGAAGCATGGCACATACACAACACCAACCAAGCAGGACAAGCGATAAATTTAGAGAATCGATGAAGTTTCGGCAGCATGGAGGACATGCTTAATGTGAATATATCAGTAAGAAAAAGTTCACAGACGGTAAAAGTAACAGACACATTGTTTTGGCCTTTTATGTTATTATTTGTGTAATTTTTCATTTTATTTGTATTTTTTGTATTTTATGTTATTCCTTGTATTGTATTTATCTATTCATATTGTTAAGACGATTGTACTTATTGATACCAGACATGTGCATTAGTTGTAAAAGAAATTTTTAAAAACATTCTAAAATTGGTTTTATTCATTATAAATGGGAATTATTCAATTTTTCCTGAAGGTAGTCAATCAACTGACCAAAAAAGTTAGAAGTTTAAATAAAAAGATTGCGTCTTAAAGGGTTTTTGTTGTTTGTTGATTTTTAAGTGCAGATAGAGAAGAAAAAGTAAGAAATATAATTTCTATAAATTCATAATTATTACATATTATGTAATCTTGACAATTCCTAAAAAATCATTTTATTGAATTTTATTAAAGAAAAGAATTGTTCTACTCAAATACTTATGAAAGTAAAAAAATATATATAGATTTAGGTATATATATTATCTACATAAAGAATGTTCTGAAACTTGGCACCATGTTCAAAATTTAATAAATTAGCTGTTAAATTAAGGAAACTAATAGTTTTATTAGCATGTCCATTTAGTCCATCATCAGCTTTTCATGCAGAACTTATAACAAACTAAAATTGATAGTTGATTTTAAAATACTTTACAACAGTTTATATTTAGAATTCATAAGGAACAAAATTTAAAAATTACATTAGAACTTAAAATTCAAAGTAAATAGTTGTGATTGGAACGATTTTGAATATAAAATTCTGAAATATAAAATTGGAAAACGAATAAGAACTGTAAACTAAATATGATAATTATAATTTAAATAATATGTTATATATCTGTCAGCCCATGTCATTAAGTAAATTGGCTAGGATGTTGTAAAGATGGAAAAATCAGAACTATTCAACATATGTTCGTTGAATAGCTCTGATTTCTCTACCAGATCCATACTACATGTACATCTTGGTCATCATGAGACTTTATTTTAGCTATGTTTAGAGAAAATAAAAATATATAATTGTTCTAATTATCTAAGCTGAGAAAGCAGTCTTATTTCTTTAATTAAAATGGGAGTCTTCTACATACATTTTACTGATGATTATACAGCCCAATGAGATAGTAAAGCGATTCCTTTATCAATTAAACTATGTTTAGTTGATAAAGGAACCCCCAAATAAAAGATTGACTCCACCCATAAAGACCATTATGTTTCTGAGGTGTTCAAAAAGGACAGAATATGAAGATTTTCATAGTTTGTTCTAAATTGTGAATACATTATGTATGATTGTTTCGAGTTTAAGTGGAGGATTTGCCACAAACATGGGGCCAAGTTTGGTGGCCTCCCACAGACATCTCAAAGGAAAGAAGTCATTCCAGCATATCAGAGGATGTAGATCAGAAAAAGGAATACTGGGATGTTGGCAGGGGCAATCTAGATTTTTCAGGGCCTAGGGCTTATTGAAGCCCAATGGGGTCTCATTTTTTATTAATACAAATATAATAATAATTTATAGTATTATTATTAATAACTATTTTTTACTATACAATAAGTGCTCATTGTTAGTGAAAATGTATTAAAACTTTATGATAATAATTCAATTTTTGTGGGCCCAGGGCTTAAGCCCTATTAGTCCTTTTAATTTTTTTTGTTGTAATTAACGTATAATGTGTGTGTGTGTGTGTGTGTGTGTGTGTGTTACAAAATGTAAAAAGATATTAAAAAAAAAAAAAAAAAAAAAAATAAAAAAAAAAAAAAAAAAAGTAAGCAGACAAATAAAACACAACTCAAACAAACAACAAAAAACGAATAATAAAAAAACAACGTGAAAAACGCGAAAAACCAACAAATAAAAACAAAATCAACAATAACGAAACATAAAAACAACAAAAACGAAAACAAAAAAATAACACAAATTAATTAAACAAGGAAAAAAAAGAACAATTAAAGAAGAAACAAAAAAAAAACGAAAAAGACAAAACAAAAACCAAAATAAAAAATCAACAAACACAAGAAAAAACACAAGAAAGAATACACAAGACAACAAAAAACACATCATAAACATAATAAACAAGGAAAGAAGTCATTCCAGCATATCAGAGGATGTAGATCAGAAAAAGGAATACTGGGATGTTGGCAGGGGCAATCTAGATTTTTCAGGGCCTAGGGCTTATTGAAGCCCAATGGGGTCTCATTTTTTATTAATACAAATATAATAATAATTTATAGTATTATTATTAATAACTATTTTTTACTATACAATAAGTGCTCATTGTTAGTGAAAATGTATTAAAACTTTATGATAATAATTCAATTTTTGTGGGCCCAGGGCTTAAGCCCTATTAGTCCTTATGTAGATCTGCCCCTGGACATTGGTAACATAGTATCCAGGTGAGCTAGTTATGATTAGTCTGGCAGTAACTCGGCAACTAAGTCCACAACTCTTGCAGTAATCTCAATTAATAAATTAGCCAAAGAATGAAAAATGGAGTCCTCCAATTCTATAAGGTTCCAAAGGAGAGCATATTTGCAGTGTTGAACAGAAGGGATTGCTTTCCTTAAGCACACAAAATGCACTTTGGGAGAAGTGAAGTGCAACCAATGGGTAGACAGATTCTCCAAATCAACATGGGGTAAATTCCTAATGTTTGACATTCCAATAGAAAATCAAGTTTCACATTTTTTCTACAAATCTTCAAAATCAACTTGCAATATGTCTTGGCTGGAATAGCCCTTTAAAACTAATTCAGAGCTGCCGTGCAAAGATAACAAAAGATGATAATATAATTATCCAAACTACAGTTATGGCATTCCATTACATATTGTACTGGAAGATCATTAAAAACATCCAAAAGCATTTTAGTTATTAAATTTTTGCTGGTTTTTCAAGGTTATTTGAGTGTGTTTGTTATCTTTGCATGGCACCTCTGAATTAGTTTTAAATGGCTATGCCAGCCAAGACATATTGCAAGTTGGTTTTGAAGATTTATAGGAACAATGTTAAACTTGATTTTCTATTGGAATGTCAGACATTAGGAATTTACCCCATGTTGATTTACCCCATGATAATCCATCTATCCATTGGTTGCACTTCACTACTCCCAAAGTGCATTTTGTGTGCTTAAGGAAAGCAATCCCTTCTGTTCAATACCGCAAATATGCTCTCCTTTGGGACCTTATATGATTGGAGGATTCGGTTTTTCATTTTTTGGCTAATTTGTTAGTTGAGATTAATGCAAGAGTCATAGACTTAGTGGACTGAGTTACTTCCAGACTAAAACAGAGGTATCATAGCAAGCTCATCTGGATACTATGTTACCAACGTCCCCTTCTTCTGATCTACACCCTCTGATATGCTGGGATGACTTCTCTCCTCTGAGATGCCACCAAACTTGGCCCTTGGCCCCATGTTTGTGCCAAATCCTCCACCTAAACTTGAAACAATCATACCTAATGTGAAACATGCTTTGCAAGACTTAACGAAGTTCAGAAAGAATTGTAAATACAGTAGCCCATTGTTATATCATGCCTCACTATATCACTCATTGGAATATATCACATTATTTCTGTGTCATCCAAATTGTTATAATGGCATAAATATATAAACACATTGATTATATTGTGCCATCTCATATATTGATCATTTCAACTGTCTCCCTACAAGCACAATATAATAAGGAGCTACTGTATTTTTATACTTTATTATTGTTCTGGCCATTGTATTTATTAAACTATAATGTTCTTTGATTTATTTAGATAAAGACCTATATGTGAATCCAATGCAGTAGAAATTATCAGTATGATCATGTATATTCCTGGCTTACCTTGATCATTGATTCAATCTTTCTCCCTTAAAATTTGCATCATCATAAGTAATCTTTTAACTCTTATGCATATGTGTAAATCCTGTATATAATGTCATAACATTGAAATAAAAGACTTGACTGTGACAGTATAATATTCTAAATGTTCTGTCTTTCTTATTTTATTAGCTTTAGAAGAAAAGTACAAGTGTGTATTAATGAAGCCTTCAATAATCTTTCTAAAAACAATCATGCTGAAAGAAATATGAATAATTTTTTATAATTTCTTATTCATGTCTGTTGTGAATGTAAATTGCATGATGGCCCAGATTATCTATGTGCAAAATGTCACCAGTTTATGTGTATATAGGAACCAAGTGATGTAGGCTTTGAATTTTAAGTGTCAGAAGAATGAGAAATGATACCCAATGAAAAAAAGAGGAAGTAAAAAGCAGACAAGAAAAGTTTGAGAAAAAAAAAACATTGTGAAGAACAAAACATTTGCATTTTTCTTTTTTGAATCAAGGGCTGATCTATTGCTAACTGTATGTGTGGATGTATTCTTCCATTTTATGTTTATGATTAATATATTTATTTGTTTTAAAGAAAAAATGACTTTTTTTGTGTGTTTGAATTTAGAAAAGCTTGAAGAGAGCTGTTAAAAACACAAGAGAAAGTCAAACATTAAGTTTTAAATATATTTTTCCCAACTTTCAATTTTAAGTTCTAATTTAATTTTTAAATTTTATTCTATATAAAATGTATCATAAATGCAAATTATAGAATTATAGAATACTTTAGAGTATTCTAAAATCAACAGTCAATTACAGTTTGTTCTGCATGAAGAGCTAGTGATGGACAAAATGCATCTTTTGAATTAGAACTATTAGTTACCTCAATTTAGCAGTATCTTTATAACACACAACAGTTACAAATATTATATTATAATATTGAAAAAACAAAAATTAAAATATTCTATGTTCTATTTACAAATATATGAACATTTCATACTTGTTAAATACATTATAATCATCCAATTCTTTAATTTAAAACTCTAAAAATCTTTAGGTTAAAATTCAAGTAAAAACTACTCTTTGGTATCCGATTTTGAGTGAGTTAACATGCAAACAAATAAACAACGAAAGGTGCTATACTTCAAGAAACTTCTTATTTATTAACATCCCAAATGCATTTTGCAAAAGCCTCATCAGTGGATAATTAAACCTTGGCAACTCCTGTTCCTTTTATACCGGGTAACTTTTTCCCAGCGTGCATCTATTTGCATACCGTCATTCTGGTTTATCAGATTTACATATTCTATTATACAGAAATGTTCTATTATTCTTCTTTTTAAACAATTTTCTTCTTTATAAAGTATTTTTACATTATTATAAAGAAGAAAATTGTTTAAAAAGAAGAATAATAGAACATTTCTGTATAATAGAATATGTAAATCTGATAAACCAGAATGACGGTATGCAAATAGATGCACGCTGGGAAAAAGTTACCCGGTATAAAAGGAACAGGAGTTGCCAAGGTTCAATTACCCACTGATGAGGCTTTTGCAAAATGCATTTGGGATGTTAATAAATAAGAAGTTTCTTGAAGTATAGCACCTTTCGTTGTTTATTTGTTTGCATGTTAACTCACTCGAAATCGGATACAAAAGAGTAGTTTTTACTTGAATTTTAACCTAAAGATTTTTAGAGTTTTAAATTAAAGAATAGGATATATTACCCGATCCCAATGATTTTTTATCTCTTTGAATAGTTACATTATAATCATGTTTTGAATTAGACTGATTAAAGTAATTCTTATGTAGATGATCTACACTGTTGAACAAAATTAGGAAATAATGAAATATGTATTTCCAGAATAAGGCCACAAAGCACTGTCTTTTTCTCCCACCACGATAATGATAATGCAAAACTTTATTGCAATAAAAAAAATCAGCAATGAAACTTAAGAACCTGAAATTATGAATTATTCCATATAATCATTACAACATAGATCTGAAACTATCAGATTTTTTGGATAATCCCATAAATTAAAGTTTTTTTCATTGAATGCAAAATTTAAGTTGTCATTTGAAAATAAATAAATAAATAAAAGTATTTATATGTGTGAAATAATGAATTGAATTGTTAAATAAATTGAATGTTTGAAAAATGTGTCCCTCTAAATCAGTGTTTCCCAACATGTGTTGCGAGAGTGTCTCTGATATTTTGTGGAAATATTAAACACTTTTTAGAATTTTGAGCAAGCTCGTTTATAAAATTTAATTTATCCTCCATCTTTTTATCACCAGCCAATGAAAGGGAGAAGGAGACATTCTCTAAAATGTAGATTGCTGCAAAATTTGTGGCATTAGCATAAACTCTCAGAAAAGTTGTAAATGTCCTTGCATACGTTGGCATACCAACTCTTTGGAGCATCTATACATGTTGCGACTTACCAACTTAAATACCCACAATTGCTCTTTACAAATTGATTCAAACAGTCTTTCTAATTTTGTAGTATATTTGTAATTTGATGATTTTTTTGTCTTGGTAAGTTTAAACTTCCATATTATTAAAATTATTTAAATCAAATATAATTTATTTTCAATTTTTAGCAAAAAAATAAAAAATAAAATGGACACAGTTTTAATTAGAAAAGAATTTTAAATATTTTTATTTTAAAAATTATGATGGCGCAGAAATTTAATTAAATTTAAAGTGTGTTGCCAATTGTAAAAGGTTGGGAAACACTGCTCTAAATGATGAAATTGTATGATTAAAATAAATGACTTTTTATATTTTTTAAAACTGGTCACATTATTCTCTCTTCTCAAACTAATTTTATAAAAGTGAAAACTTTATTTATCAATCAACCATATATTTTTCAATTTGGAATGTTCATATCTTATTGTGACTGAAGGCAGCAAAAGCAGAATTTGTCAGTGAATTGCTCATCAGCTGAAAACCAAGAATATGCTAATTTTTTCTAAAACATTTCTTTTGTAAATTTGGCATAAATTTATAATTTTAATTCATCTTCATATGAATAAGAAATAACCGGAAAACTTTTCCTATTTATATGACTAAAAAACGTTATCATAAAGCTAGAAAGAATTAATCATTAAAATAATTTAAATTAGACTTATCCTCTTTGGCATGTTACAACAATTAATAAATACTTTGGAAATTTTTCATTCTAAACAATTTTATAAAAAATTTATAATTTTTGACAATTCAGTATACTCAACAAAAAATTAATAAACAGTAAAAATATTAAACTACAGCCGGAAATTACTATAAAGAATGAAAATGAAAATGAAATTAATATAATTATGCTATACATGAATTTAATATTTAAAAAAAATGAATAGGCAGTTGTACTTACTTGAATAAAGATATAACAGATACAGGCAAAATATTCAAGGTGACGCCAGGATTCAAAAGATGAATATCTGTTCGACGATTCCAAGATGCCATACTGCCCAAACTGTAGCGACATTTATGACTAATTCCCTGTAAAATTATTATTATTGTATGTAAAATAATAGCATTAATTTATGATTAAGTAATTATGATATTACAAATCAATTTCTTTTAAATTTAAGATCTGAATTCACATACATTAACATTTGTGAATACTAAATGTTATTGAAAATATATAACAATTAAGTTCATTGCTTAAAAACAGTAAGTAACTGTTAATTCAGATGAATCAAATTCACATTAAATTAAAAATGTTTCTTTTATCACACTACACCTTTTGTGTTGCCAAAATAGTTTTATTGAAAAAGGTGTAGTGTGATAAATTAATTATTCGCTGAGTACGTTTTGTTTAATAAAAATGTTTCTTCAGTAACATTTGATTAATATCAAAGTAATATGTATAGAAAATAAAATCCCTAAGTAATAAAAACTCATAGATTATATAATATACAATATCCAAACATAAATATTTTTAAATTTAAAATTATGTTTCACACAAAAAATAAATGCAAAAAAAACTCAAAAAATAATTACTAAAAAACTTATTGAATAATGTTGATAAAATTATGAATAAAAAATATGAAAGTAAAATTTTAGACCTATTACAATTGGTTCCATTTCTGTAAAATTATTTGAAAAAATAATTAACAGATGTATACTAATGTATCTAGATAGATATAATTTAATTAGTAAAAGACATTTTAGTTATAGAGGGAGTCAATTTATAAATCTGTTTTATGAAACATCAGTTAAAGAAATGAATAACTCTCTAATTGTCTTGGCAACATTAACATAAATACAACATTAACAACTGGATGGTCAAGCAGTCAAGTTGGCAGCCTACTGCTTTGGGGGACCCGGATCTAATCAGGACTAGTCAAAAAATACCCAGGAATTTTTCAGAAGGGCAGGAGCCAACCAAATATATCGGCCTGTCCCTCACCATCTGGCCATAACATTGTGGGCCTAGCCAAACCCATAATGGGCCTGCGAAAAAAGCCATCTCAGTGCCTACAGGGTGGAAAGAGTTAAAAAAAATCCAACATTAGCCTTTGATTCCACAAATGTGGATTCAATGTGCAGAATTAGCAAACATATCAGAATATGCAGAACAATGCTAAAGCAGTTTGTTTCATTTTTGAAAAACGAGATATTAAGTGTTAAATTGGAATGTATTATTTTAGAATTTTTGAATGGATTGTAGGAGTACCACTTTGGATCTGACATTATTTAATATATATATTAATTGCTCTATTTAGTTACATTAAAAATTTAATACATTACACAAATGATACAGTAATATTCTATATCATAACAAGATCTGAGTAATATTCCAACTAGCAATTTGGAATATTACTCAGATGCCATTTTTGATCTGGAGAAAAGTTTAACAACATTAAATGCTTTTGCTTAAAAGAATAAGTATTTGCAGAATCAGTACTTTCTTAGTTTCTCTTTCAAGAATATCATGTGAGACCGCAGATTTTTAGGGGAGAATTTTTAATGAAAGGAAACCTCCTTTTTTTTTGTTGTTTGAAATTGTTGTAAACATCTCCCTTAGAAAAAACTCCTTGCTGAGTATGGGAGCAGAGGTCTCCTCCACCTAGCAACAGTTAGGTGGGAAAGTTGACACTTATTTGTCAAGAATTGCAAGTCATTGTCAACAACAAACTGCTTTCCCACACTAATGCTATAAAAGCGCGAGCTACTGGAAGTCAGCGCATGTTTGCACTCAGAACTCATTTCTGTATTTGTGCCAGTCAATCTCTATGCAATGGACTTGGATCCCGTCTGAGAAGACATTCAACAGCTACAGACTCTTCCATACCATCAATGTCTGCCATACGACGAACTTTGATATATACCATCCATTCCCGCAGAGAGGTATTGTTTGTTAGCAATCTGTGAACTCTCTCTCCCCAGAAACGGGATTAGGCATAGCTAACAGCCTCCCTTTGTATAACTTGCATTTAACTGCGTTTAACCGAGCAGCCTTGTAAACGATCTTGTATGTTAACCCTAGCTAACCAATAAATGTTTTATTTGTTAACCTGTCAACCTGTTGATCTCTTTTTCCAGAAGGACATCCGTCGACTTAACGACGCACTCCCCACTCGTTTTGCCCTCCTAGCCATCCGACAACTCCGAGGTCAGGCTTTACCAGCCTGTGCAGATTAAGTGGTCAGAAGGGATTAACCCAACCCCTGCTTATCTCACAATCAGGATGGTTATAGAAATGAATGTAGTAACAGTGTAATACAAACCACAACACTTCCTGTGCTGTTAATTGAAATTTAATTCAATTTGTACATTTTCCTAAAAGATTCTTTGTAGCATATTACAAAGAATCAACCTAGATATTCTTGAAAAAAGTTAAGAAAGTGCTGATTTGGCAAATACTTATATGCACAATATCTTATCTAACTGAGAATTATTTATTGGAACAAATTGTTCTACAGGAACAACCTGCTCTGTAGAACAGGTTGAAAATGTTCATTACAATTCTCAGTGAGATAAGATGTTGGTGTACTTTAAGAAGATCTAGCTGGGTATTGTAGCGCTTCGCCGCTATTAACTATATGTATATATTTATGTATTTTTTTTTTTTGTTCGATTGTTCTATTTTATATGTTTGTTTTTTCGTTTATATCGCGTCGCGTATATGTTTTTGTATCGGGTTTTAGATGTAACGCACAGCCATTTTGTTGTGTACTGTACCGTCCGTTGTCGTCATTGCTGTGCCGCGGTTTTTGATTGGCTATGTGGAGGATCACGTGGGAGGAAAAGAAAAAGCTCCCGGATGGTGGGAGATAAAAACGGGTGACGTGTCGGGGCTTTCTTTTTCTTGGATCGGGGATCTGGAGCGGTGAAGAGACGAGAGAAAGGATTCGAAGCAGAGCAGCCGATCAGGAAGAGAAAAAACAAGAACCAGTGAGAAGAATCCCATTTTGTAACAACGTGTCCCACGAAATACGGCGACGGTATCTACCATCTTGTAAATGTTTGTATAGTTTTTTAAGGTTTAATCGCGTATTAGTTTTAGTCTCGTGATTAATTACTGTTGTAATCATAGTGTTATTGTCATCCTTATTTTTGTTAAGAACGCTGTTTGCCTGTTTAAATCAGGCGATCGATCCCCCTTTTTTTGTGTGTGTAATTAATAAACCTTTGTTTGTTTATCTATACGCTTCTACCGACTATTCATTTCCACTTTCTTTCATACCCGCAAACCACGTGCTTGCGGAGTCTACAGTATTAATTAAGTACTTACATGCAACTGAGTATGCAATTAAATGTTTTTACCTTTAATATAATTTACAAATTTTAGCATACATTTCTTTACAATCACTTAAAAATAAGTAAAATCCATTTAAGATGTATCTTGATTGATTCAGTGAAAGCGGATAAGTCATTTAATCTTTGATAATTTTAATATACTCAATCAATTAAAAATGCAATGATGAAAACAAAACTCTGCAAAGATACAAATCCTTTGAAAGAGACTCTTTAATCCATCCAATATTAACAATTCAAAATAAATGTTAAAAATTTGTAAATTTTTCATTCTAATATATTCTATAATATTTTTATCACTAAAAATATGCCTTTTATATCTTACCTGTTGTTTTATTTCATGATTCCAGTCAGGAATAAATGCCACAGCATACCAACTTCCTGGCAACGGATTCATTAGATGAAATTCTGACATTTCCCTAGGCTGAAAATGAGATATCGTTTCTAAAGAATATAGATGTTCCATAGGTATAAGCATATTTTCTGGAAAAGAAGCATTGTCGGGAGATATCACAGGATAGCTGCCGTACCGAAGATATCTAAAAGTAGAAAAAAATTACTAGGATAACTATTTTAATTTTATATTTCAATCTAATATAATTTAATTATAATTGTTTCAGTGATAAAAAATCTGTCATATTATTATATTATTATTAGCATATACAAAACTTATCTTAGATTCAAAAATATTTAATTTTTATTTCAATTCTTTAACAGAAATTTTGAAAGAAAAGAAATGCTATACAGTTTATGGAGTCGGAATGCAGTTAAATATTTTTCAAGATATTGCACATCTCACTGTCAGATCAATCACTTAAATATATGTAAAGATAAAAATTGATTCAAACATAAAAAACAAATTTCAATGATTTATAAATTTTCTTTAAAATTTTCATATTTTTTATTTTTTAAATAAAAACAGTGTTCTAAAATTAAATTATTAATAAAGTAATAAAATATTATCATTTTAAAAAACCACCCAAAAAATAAAACTTGCCAAAACTATTTAAATTGGCATTCAAATTATACATTCTTGTCTCAAAGTCTTTTATGATGACAAACTGATGTCAAGAACAACACTTTCAGATCTAAATCAGTACCTTCATGCTTATTCAAAACTGCAGTAATATACTGTATTTTGACTCGTTAAATGGATATCATCTTTGTTCCAAGATTATATACACAAAGACCTAAAAATAAACTTTAATTTCAACAATTTTCAATTGTCTTCAGGTTAATGAATAAAATATGGAAGTTAAATTAGCGTCTTTTTAAAAATGAATGTATTGGATGGTATGTATATGCAATGACTGACATCATTTCACTGAGCAATAGTTTGTAAGTGGGATCAAAAGGAAATTTCATACAAGGATTTCCATTTATTTATCTAACTAAAGTTTATTTTTTGCTGGATTTTTTGGTTTTTGTCTATATATACTATTCTATCCAGTTATTAGGAAATATTGTTTCAAGATTTTTAATGAAAAATACAATCAGTTGGTACAAGAAAAAATTCTTTAATATGACACTGTTTGATAGATTCATTTAATGTCCTAAAATGTTTCATTTATTAGCTACAATCATTTACCAAATTAAAGTTTAAATTAATATATATGAAAGAAAAACTGATTTTGTTGTTTTGATTATATCAATCTTTTTTAGTAATTACTCAAAACAAGAAAAATAATTTGTAACCGAGATCGATTTAAATAATTAAAAATATAAAAGCCATTGTTGTTCAGATTTTTGTTTCTACTTTTTGTATTGTTTGTTTGTGTTGTTTTGTAGATATATACAGTATTTTAAAGAAAACAATTACAACATATATTGAATTTTTTTTAAAGGACAATAGTAACATTCTTGATTAAAGCCAGACAATCTGCTAAATTATCAGGCTATAATTAGGTTATGTTAATAATCAGATATGAAGTAATTTGTCTAGACATAAGCAGTTATGCCATCTTCTAATAATTTTAATTTAGACTTTCTGGAAGAAAAGAATTGTCCTGAAGTGGGCTCGAATACACAACTTCTGTTTACCATACAGATGTGTTGCCAGTCATGCTACCTGGATGTCTTTTCGATCTTTGCTTCCAGAACTATTAATTTAGAAATAATCATATGAGTCACTTGTGGCACCAGCTGGGGGCAACTTAAGCCATGGGTGCTTAAGTCTGTGGCTTAAGATCGGACGGTGGTCCGGGTAGCATAAGCAACAATGCATCTGCACAGTAAGCAGAAGTTGCAAGTTTGAGTCCTGCTCCAGGTAGATTCTTTTCTTCCAGAAAGTCTATGTTAAAATTAATCTATACTAATATATAAAGTGAGAATGTTTGTTTGTTTGCCAGAGGTAATCTCAGAATCTACTAAACCAATTTTTAAAATTCTTTTGCTACTGGAAAGCTTATTCCTTCCAGATGAACATAGGCTATATATTGGGTTGTTCAGAAAGTAATTTCGTTTTTTCCATAGAAAAATAAAATGCAATATTCTTATAATAAATAAATATTTTATTGAATTATATATTGACCATTTTGGTCAAATACCTGTTGTCATTGTTTCTGGTAGTAACATGATTTCACATTCATAAAAATTTTGATCATTGTTTACAAAAAACTGATCTAAGTGATTTTTGACATTGTCATTTCAAGTAAATGTCTTACAGTTAAAAAAATTTGTATAAACTGGAACAAGTAATAATCTGAGTGTGCCCGATCTGGCGAATATGGTTGGTGTGATAACACATCCCATCTAAGCTATAACAGTTTCTGACCAGTTACCAAACTTGTGTGAAATTTGGCATTATCATGGTAAAACACTACACTGTGTTGATCAATTCTGGCCTTTTCTGTTTGATGATATTACTCAATTTGTTTACTCAATGGCAGTACACTTTCAAATCAATTGTTAAATTGTCTGGTAAAAGCTCAAAAAAAATTTCTTTAAAATCCCACCATAGAGAGCATCTCTCTTTAATAACATGTGGAACCCATATATTGAGCTTTGCAACGAAACCAATTCGTTTTAAGTAATAATAAACGGTTCAATTTAACAGATTTAATCTCTTAGTGATTTCACATGTTGTTATACGGCAGATTGCTTCAATCAGTACCTTTATTTTGTTTTCATTGGCTTCAAATGGTCATCCAGAATGTGGTGTATCTTTGATATCAAAATTGCCAGAATGCAATTTTGTAAACCAGTTTTGGCACTGTCTTTCTCTCAACACATCTTCTCCAAACATGTATCACAATTTTTTTCTTGTTTGAACAGCATTTTGATTTTTTAGTTATAAAAAAGCAAAATGTGCCGAAAATGATGCTTTCAATTTTGCATATTTGATGGGTCACCGAAAAAAAAAAAAACAATTGTACAGAATCAAACAAAATTTTTTTACAAATAAGTCTTAAAATGTCAGCTCTTGACGTATATAATAAAAATGTGGTTTAAAATAAAATTGGCTGGTAAAAATGCATCTAATTCCTCTAGTAACAAAAAAACGAAATTACTTTCCAAACAACCCAATACTATTTTCATATTAAAAAAGGAAAATGCACCAGAACAATATCTTTACTGTGGCATTTGTCTCGCATCATTGTTTGTCCGCTCCATTTGAGATCAACCCCCTTTGCCACCTGATGGGCTTGTTTAAACTTATCATCATCTTATATTTTCAAATTTGGTTTTGATTCATGCAGTTCAAGAAGTTGAGTATATGATTCGTTTATATTGTTTTGATCATTCGTTTTTTATAATAATTCTCATGTTATCAGATACTTACAACTATATAAAGAGTGAATTTACTTTCATAAACTTTTGTTGTAAGCCTATAGTATTTTTCTGTGTTCATTGTTTTAGTATTAATCCTACTGCATTTAAAAATTAGACTTATGTGTTGAGATACATAAATAGACCTACATAAATTGAATTCTTTCAATTTCTTTTCAGGAGTACACATCTACAAACTTCCAAACTCTTTAACCAATCTGGACCAAATACCACATGGTTACTCTCTGGTACCATATGGGAAACATGGATTATCATAAAACTTGGACGCCTCACTCATCTCTCTGATTTCATCCCACTACCCCAGCATTATAGTTGTGTCAGGGCATACCAGGGTGATGCCCTGGTACATTTTTTTAAAGCACAACAAAGCCCTTATACTTTTTGAACGTCTAGGGTGGACCTCAGCCAAAAAATGGAAAAAATTACTTCTTGTATAGTCTTTTGCACTGATTATAAATATATATAAGTCATTTTTGGCATATTTAAATTGTTTTGCAGATATTTGCACTAAAAAGTTGCTCTTTGTTCATATAAAACTACATAGACAGTGGCAATTCAAACCCAGCGCACTGGTAGTCATAAAGAAAAAAGTGTCATGGCACTAACCAGTGTCTTGGCACTTTTTAATTTATGACTACCCTGCTTACACTGCAACTCCCAAACCTTTTCAGCAATCTGGACAAATTTTGTATAGTTACTTTCTACAGTCTTCCAAAAATTATGTATTACTTTCAAACTCAACACTTGCACCTTCCCTAATTTCATCCCCCTGTTAAATTGTCAAACTCTTTGATTTGGATCGAATTTTTCTTAGCTACTTTCTAATCACCCTGTGGAAAACATATGCTATCTTATAACAAGGACAACTCAACTCTCTCCCAGAGTTCCAGGTAATGCTAGGCATTCTTTGCCAGTTTTTATAATTATTAAAATTATCGTTAATGTAACTCTTGGTGCTAAGATGGCAGGCTTGTCTCTGATTTCAGCAAGGAAACAGTGGAATGCACGTTCTAACCTAACCTAACCTATTCTAATAAATTACCATAATTATTAGCAACCAAATTATTAGAATAGGTTAGGTTAGAACATACATCCCACTGTTTCCTTGCTGGAATCAGAGACGAGCTACCATCTTGGCACCAAGGGTTACATTAACCAAATTATCACAAGATGACAGCCTAACTGTCTACCTCTAGACAAATTACTTCATATCTAATTATTAACTCTGCCTAATAATAGCATTATAACTTGGCAGATCATCTGGCTTTAAACAAAAATTGAGTTTGTGGATTGTTGTTTATATATAACATTCTTCTATTAATCAAAATTTAGTTTTAACTTAAGCAGGCCATTATCACTTACAATTTAACCAGGTACTCATTTTGGAATAAGGCAAATGAGGGCTAAACTGATTGAAATATAGTTAATTTTAAAATTTATTTATTTATTTATTTATTGATATGTAAATTTGTGATATTACATTGATGTGTTAACAAAATTGCTCTATTGAAAGACTGATTCTACAATCAAATATTAAAAACAGGAAAAACTGGGAACAGTCCTTAGAAATCAGGGAAATCTGGTCATCCCCATCTAATTATAATTTCTGACAACATAATGCTGTTTCTATTGAATACAGTAAAAATATTTTATTGTGTTTATAATTCTAATGATAATTAGCAAATCTTGTGTATACTACACTTACTGTAGGGAATCATATGCATAACTTGAGCACAGGTTCTTCCAGACTACAAAACAGTCGGTTCAAGTTGTGTATCGATGAAGAATAAAGTGGTTTATATAATCATAATATAATATTTTTCAGAATTATTGTATTATGTCTATATAAACCACTTCATTCTTCATATCTATTATATTAAATAAATTCTTTAAAAACTTATTTAACACTAGCTGATGAACCCAACATCACTTGGAAAAATGATATATTAAGTAAAGGTCCAAGGTACTCATATAAAAATGCATACAGGGTGTATATATATATATACACACTGGTAGATGATATATACAGTAATTCAATGTATTAAACCTCACTAACTAGTGATTCAGATAAGCAGTCTCATTTTTCCAATCCCATCAATCTTTCTTAGATGCTAATAAACTTTTATTATTGTTAAATTTTCATTAGATCCAACCATAACTCTTGTTAACTGATCAAAGTTAAGATCAAGATCATAATTTTTTGTTCATTTTTACAAAAGCATAATAGAATTCTTTTTCATAAATGAAAAATGAGAAAAATAAGAAATGAGATTGTAAGGTAATCACGACACTGCCATAGTTATCTCAAAAGTTAGAATCTCATTTTAACTTTATTCAACAAAGTCAGAATTCGGAAACAACTTTTTCAAAGTGCACGAAACAATTTCCATCTATACTTCAAGCATTTTTAAACTGCACAGTATTGTAAATGTGCATGTATGTCTGTGGATTTGTGTGCATTTTGCTGAAAAGTAAAGGAAAAAAATGCTAAAAATCTTTAAATGCACAAACTGTAGTGAATTGTTTAAACAGCACTTTATAGAAGGTAGATTGGACAACATGGACCGATACAATGGCTCACACGATCACTGGACTTCACCCAACTTTTATTTGTGGGGATATTTAAAGAATATTGTTTACGAAAAGGAACCAACAACTAGCAAACATAATTATGATTGAAAAAATTCAAACAGCTTGTGCAAACATACTTCAAAATATTTTATTACAAACTGTAAGACATTTCCAATAAAGAACTGACTTATGCATTCAAAAAAATGGAGATGTCTTTGAACATCATTTGCCATAGGATAAAACTGACATAGACTCTCAAGTTCATTAAGCATTCTGCTAAAAGTTTAATTCAAATCATAAATGTATTGAGTAAAATTAAGATGGTCTCAAGTTTTGGCCAGAGTTTTTGTATTAGTTCATTATTTGAAAAAAAAAATTATTCCAATAAATAATGATAATCTCCGAATGGTTTTTTAGCATGTTTCTTCCTTTCTTTTTAACAAAATTTATGCATCCACAGATGCATGTGTGGAGTAGTGGCGGCATAAAACTTCAAATGCTTGTATCTTCCAATAAGTGCATCTTTCAAAAAAAATGTTTTAGAGAAAAGTTTGTTTATTTTTGATGTAGAATCAGAATATGCAATAAAATCTGGGTGTTTCCAGTTAAGAAAATAAAAGTTGGTCCCATTTTCACCTATTGTAAAGCCATCTATGATGAAACCAATTGTGGCCCCCTCAAAGTCTAACATAACTGGTTCAATGATTTTTTTTGTAGAATATGTAGTTTTTTTAGTTATTCCACTGAATTGATTAAAATGGTTCATCTTGTATATAAGATTAAAAAAAATGTAGAAATTTAAAACTTTGTTATAAATATAAATAATGTAATATCATTTGTATAAACAAATTGGAAGATGCAGTGATTTGATTTAATTAAGTTTTTTTTTCGTAAAGATTCCAATCACAAGTTATAACTACAACTACTTTCATTTTTTATTATTTATTTCCATATGATCAAGAGGATATCACATTTTTCTTATTTAGAATTTCCTTACATAAAAGTTTCACCTAACATCTGAAAATATTTTCTGATAACTCTCTCCAAGATGTAATTCTAATATTTCAATGCAACTATACCCATAGGGAAAGCCAAAAAGAGCAATTTCTTGATGCAGAGCCCAGAAGGGGTTCGAAAATGTTCGTTTTTCGATGTTTCATTATCACACCATAATTTGGTTCCAAGTGCATCATTATGAGCAATTTCTTTTCTCAAGATTTGCTTTAATCTTTCTTTTTTCTTCTCTGCTTTTTTCAAGTAACAATTTTATAAAGCAATGGTATTTTTATATGAATAAATTTATTTTAGTAGTCATTATATTGAGGTAACTACAGTTCATGCATAATGAGATGACCCCTCTAGTTCTCTTTTATGCCATGTACAGGTACTGTATTGTTTGAAAAATCACATTTTATAAGAAACGTTAGTTGGAGTTTTCACTTGTTTTTTATCTATGTTTATTATTCATTTTCATGAAGATAGTATAAGTAGAAACAAATATGTTTAAGGAATATAATTTTAGTGAATCAACTGATTGGTTATTCAATCTGAATCATACACCCCTGTCATAAAAAAAGTTATGAGGAATGGTTCAATAAAACATAAGATTTGAATTTATTCATCAAAAGTTTATTTCATCCCCTTCAAGTAATCCCCTCCCACCGCAATGCACTTATGCCAACATTTTTTCCAATCCTTGAAATGTGCTCTTAAGTCATTTTCGTGAAACCCCTTTTGGGCTTGTAGCAAATTTTGTTTTATGGCATTGATCGACTTAAAATGATGACCACAAAGCAGAAATTTTAGTTGAGGAAATGGGAAAAAGCCACACAGTGCCATAATATGGAGCTTGTGAAACCATATTTGTTGAATTTTTAGCCAAAATTTCACCAACAACAAGAGAATTGTGAGCAGGTGCATTATCATGGTGAAAAATCCACGAATTTTCTCACCAAAAATCGAGTAGTTTTCTGCAAATTGCTTCATGTAAACAATGCAAAACACTGAAATAATATTCTTTGTTAACAGTTTGGTCAGTCTGAAGGAATTTGTTATGCATAACACCACAACAATAAAAAAAACAGTCAACATGACCTTGATTTTTGACTGACTTTGACAGTCTTTTTGATCTTGTTTCATCTTTCGAGCATCATTCACTTAATTGTTGAGCTGTTTTGGTATCAAAAGTGTAGATATATGTTTCATCACCTGTAATGATGCATTTTAACAACAATTTTCCTGAAGAAAACATTTCCTCAGCCATTCAAAAACATTGTTTTTGGAAAAAAATTCAACATTTTTGTATGACTTGAGAAGCAATGTGCGTCAAACCCAAATGATCTTTTAAACTTCTTGACAAGATACAAATGATACTGGAACATGTTCAATATTGTCCCTAATTGTTAAATGACAATCATTGAACATCAGATCTCTGAGTTGAGTGACACTGCTCATCAGTTAATGTGAATGGTCTGCAAGAGCATGGTTTGTCTTCGACACATTTTCTGCCTTCCTTGAACCTCTTGTATCACTCAAAAAGCTCCTGTTTTTGAAAGACTTTCATCACCAAAGGCTTTTTGCAACATTTCTAACATTTTTGTAGCAGTAATTCTGTTGAAAAACAAAATTTAATGCACATTCTTTGATCAATTACACTAGACATTTATAAATAAACAACAACTAACCAGTTATATAAAGACACCAACCAATGCCGAATTATCAGGCTAGAAACAGCTATAGCAATATTAATAATTTTAAGATAATTAAAATCATTAATATTGCTATAGCCATTTCTAGCCCGATAATTCAGCATTGGTTGGTGACTAGACATTTAGAAAGATTGCTGGGTCAGAAATTCTTTATACACAAGACAAGTGTTAATTTGCAAACCAAAACAGACTAACATACAGATCGCTGCTAGATGTTGATGAAAGTCATACCAAATGACAAAAATCAACAACTGTATCCTCTTGCATGTGTGCAGTTTAAATGAACCATTCTGATACCTTTTAATCACAGTGGTATATCCTTCCCTGAGACAAAATCCTGTAAGTACTCTTGCTTCAATATTTTGCTATGAAATCTTAATGCAGTTGGTGATTGGTTAATGAACAGTTTGGTTAATGAACAAATAGGATAAAGAACACTTTTGCTAAAAATTTTTATGTTCAGATAATGAACACATTTGGATAATGAACACCTCACAGAACAAACAAGAAGAAACAACGTAAAATAATGAATGGCCTTCCCTTGTCTTTAGGCAACAATTTGAAACTTTTCAGAGCTTGGGAAACCTCGACATTGACGCTCAACCTGGTATATATTGATCTGATAGTATTCCTCTGAACTTTGAAACTCTCTCTTGTAATTACAGTCTTTTATTTTTCTGGCAGAAACAATTCTTTTATAGCATTCGTGAGACTGTCAGGTGGGCACTCATTAAATTTTGTGTCAGTTTTTATTTTTGAAAGATGAGATTACAATAGCATAGGTAGAGAGTAGGAAGATGTCTGATGTTACTGGGCAGTATGGCTTGAACAGGTCTACAGTAGGCCGCAGTTCAATCTTATCTACAAAAGATACAGTATAATCAAGAAGACTCGAGCAGCTAAAGGAGTAATAGAAATGACATCTGAGAAAATAAAGATTGAGAAGCTCATAATGAAACCTGAAACTGATCTGACGACAGAAGAACGCCAAGAACTCTTGAATGAAGAACACCAAGAAACTCGGCGAGATATATTTTCTTCTGAGAAAGAAGATTAATGCCCATATCTGCTATTAAACAATTTTAAAGAAGTGGGAAGATGTCAGAACAACGTCTTAGAATGGCATCCAAACCAGGTTAAGGTTAATAGGCTTGGGAATTTCTACAATTACAATGCTTAATAAATATTTATTTAAATGTTTAAATATTTATATAAATATTTATTAAATGTGAATAATGCCGGCCGTGTTTCTGTATTTAATTTTTACTTAATTACAATGCTACTAATTACTTCTGAAAAATCCTGAAAAAAATAGAAAAGTAATTGACATTAGACTGATTGTTTAACCCCCACAAATGGAAAAACATGACTAATAAAAATGCAAGGCTGTGTATGTATGTATGCATTTTTATTATTATATATAAATAAACGTAGTAAGAAAGTACAGTCAAACCTGTTTTTATGCGCTCTTTTTATGTGCAATTTTTATTTGTGCGATTTTTTTAATGCGAATTTTTAATTTGTGCGGTATAGTTGGCGACTAGTCTCGTGCGATTCGTCATGTCTTACGTTGACTTATTATAGCTAAATAAACTTATTATAGCATAAATGCACTTATTATAGTAATATTATTGCATGAATATGCAAAAAATGAAATAATTTACTTTTTAAGTCAACAAAACACCACCTGGACAAAAATATGTAAAACAGACGATAGACCAGACGATGCAGTCAAGTGCTGACATCTGTTGTCAATAAATTCTATTTCGTACGGTTTTGAGTTATTTTCTATGTGAGACTTTTTTTATGCGGTCCCTGTTGACCGCATAAAAAAATATTTTTTAATTGTGTCGCGAAAACTATTATTTACAGCCATTCGTGAAGTTTCGTGAGATTTTTTTTAATGCGTTTTTTTTAATGCGGTCCCTATCCCCCGCATAAAAACAGGTTTGACTGTATATATTTTTATTTTTGGCGTCTCCAGAATGAATTAATCAAATTCCCATAAAACCTACAATGAATCGATAATCGGTTAACAAATAATTTCGATAGCAAACAAAGTCTTGGAACAGATTATGTTCGTTAACTGATCACCCACTGTACATTTTTATAATGCTTCTTTGAATACTTCTTGAATTTTATTAGCAATATTGTGTTTCTTACAATTAAATTTTGAAAATTAATTGTTGAATTTAATTCTTTGAATTAAACTATTGTTCCTATTTTCCTATTAAACTATTGTATATTTGAAGCAGACTTGTTTTACTAATTTTTGTAAGTTTTTGTCATCTTTAACATTCTATGAAACATTTTTTCCTCCCCATTTATTTAGAGAAGAATTTAAATGGTCATTATTCTACATGGTAAAATTCCAGATCTAGCAGTTTAGTAACCTTGTTGGAAGAGCCATAACAATTGCCCACACAAATCCCACAGTGTGTCCAGCAATGTTTTGAGCCTGTTACTAAAAGAAATTTTTAAGTGTCAATAAAGCAAATACAGGATTTAATAGGAAAACATCTGTAAAAAATATTTTATTTTGTATGCTTCATTACAGTAGCAAACCTCAATCTAAAACTATTTTGCAGATAGCTAAAATATGTTTTTGTACAGCTAACCAAATGCTGATTATTCAGTTATATTTTACATCATCACATCCAGTTTATGTTGCTTCTGGAGAAATACATTGTTTATGAATTAGCAAACAGGATTATTGATAACCTACTAATTTAGTTGACCTAGATGCTAAATGACACATGCCATTTCAGTTAAAATTAACAAAACCTGAAGTTAAAAAACACAAAATCATTACAGCAGAAATCATTCCTGTTAAATGATAAGAAATAAAAACTAATTGAGATACAAAACATACCTGTAGAATAATTACGTAAACAATTTTCTTCCATTTCACAACAATGAAGTCTCAGGAGACCCATATTCCTAAATTATGTAAAGGAAACAATGCCCATGGTGCCCAAATATAAAATTCAGTACTGCACCAACTTTGGTAATAGGTTCAATTGTTTTAATCAAGTAAAAATAGCCAACAGTCTTTTATACAAATTTGCATACCGAATATGCTTACAAAAAATAAAATGTATCTTTCATGATTCTACTAATATCAGGTAACAAAAATAACATAGGTTATTTTACATTTTAATCATATTTACACTTTAATTTAATAGGATGCAATTCTATTCATTATTCATACATTGGTATGAAATTATGCAAATGAAGTACTAGGTGAAAAGTGTTGAGATAGTTGAAGTTTAACATAACTCAATCCCCCAATACTCAAAATAATTGAAAAAAATAAAAATAAACAAGCAATTATTTTTTGTGACATTATCATAATGCTCTCAATTTTAATAGTGTCTTGTCTCTGTACATCATACTTTTCCTATTTATAACAGAGTCATCCTTTCACCTAACTCCATTCATGAGAAAATTTTGAATTGAAATAACATGACTTTCGGTCCAAAACAGATGTTCATATATAGTTAATCAAGGCCTCCTGCCCCTCAACTTTCCATATCTGGTCTCAACTTTCATCTAACTCCATTCTCAAGATTAAGGAAGGGCACAGACAGACAGCACCAATGGAAATTTATATATCTGCAATTTTTTAAAATTGCAGCCCAATAAAGTAACTAAATATAACTATAAATAAAACTTTCTCTTGCTCCTCATAAATCTGGCAGATTGTTTAGTAATACAAAAGTATTGGATAGTTGTTTATGTTGAGATAGAGGTAAAAAAAATTAACATGCATGATAGTTCTATGTCCTTAATGTTTTATTTCTTTCTTTTTATATTGTATACTTGGACCTTGTTTATAAATAAGTCTTATTATACTGGTGTAGTTTCTGATTAGCAGATGAAAATAAAAATATTTTGTTTTACCTTTTGACTAAGACTTCTTCTCTTTGCTAATCAGAAACTATAAGTCCTATTTATGAAAAAAAGGTCCAAATAGACAATATAAAAAGAAAAAATATCATACATGTTATTTTGTACAATACCAATATTCATTACTGATCTTGCACCATTGTTCATTGACAACAAAGCACCTACGTTGACTGAAATTGTTGGTTTAACATTGGCATTAATCACCAAGTTCATTGTTGCCAATTTGATTTCAATTGCTAAGCCAACATTACTGTCAACTTTTGGTCCAAAATTACATCCTAATTATAAGTCATTGTTGACTCAACAGTAGATTAACAACATTGGGCAAGTGTTGTAGATCTTAGACCAATGAAAATTTTATTGAAAATTCTACATGGGTGATTTTCATAGAAAAGCAGACAAAATATTTTCTAAAGCCACATTCAGACCAACTGTGCAACTTTGTTCCACACAGCAATGATCAGATCAAGACAGAGCAGAAATGTGCAAAACTGCTCAGAACAGCTTAGAATTGAACTAGGGCTATTTTAAAGATGCACTACTTGTTGCACTGTTGTAGATGTACTGCTGCTGAGAATATAGATTCATCTCTGCATCAAAAATCAAATTGTTGATCCTGTGTACTAAAATACTTCTGTCGCACATTAAATTTTCAGAGCTTAGTAAAAATATGTTCCTCAATGTTGTACATTCATTGTAAGGTACATTTGTGACCCTATCCAAAATATTATAAGCCTGAGTTAGCCTCAGATCCACTTTCTTCTTTAGTTTTGTATTAAGTTTCTTTAGAAAAAAACCTTTTCATTTGGACAAATTGTGGACTCCTTTATTTGTGGAAGTAGAGTGCTTAATGCTCTCATGGGATGAATGATCTTGTTTTGAATTCGTTTCATCTAAAGAAAGATGCGAAGAATCTCGTAATCCTTCTTCATTGGGAACCTGAAATTAAATAAAATCCATAGACAGTACAAAATTAAGGCTAGTAGGAACTATAATTTTAAATAAATCAAAATAAAATTTTTTATTGAATTTAGTTCTCAAAAAATAACTTATATCCACAAATTTTTTTTTGTATTGCATGATATTAGTTTTATAACTTCTAAAAACTATTAAATTGCAAGTCCTACCAGTGCACCAAACCAGTTAAACAAACAATAAAATTATTTAATATAAAGAACATTTTCATCTGTATCAAACAAAAATGTTTCTTGTATTAAATATTTTTGTTGTTTGGTGTACTGGTATGATTTTAGATAATTGTAAATCCTTTGTCATTTTGCAGATGCCCAACATTCCAGGAGAATGGTTACAATATTCAAAGAAATTTGAAGAATTCTGGAATTACCTTCATTGCTTAGCTACTGTAGATGGTAAACATATAATGCTGCAGGTGCTAATAAACAGTGGCAGTGAACGTTTTAACTACAAATTCTTCTTTAGCATTGTCCTATTTGTGCTTGTAAATGCTTATTATAATTTCTTGTTTGCCAATCTAAGTTTACAAGGTCACATATTAGATGGCAGCATATTTAAAAACAGTGTATTGTGGAAAAAATGCAGCTATCCCTTGTACAACACAACATTTCTACAAAATGGTTTCACTATAACATGGTTCAAAACTCCCCGTACAATATAGTTTTATTCCAACAATTTGGTGCAAGTTTTATTCCAACAATTTTGTGCAGAGAATTTGGGAAATCCTCTGCACAAAATTTCACAATTTTTAAGTGCAAACTCTGTTATTCAATATTTTTTTTTATTCAAGTAATCTTGCGTGTCAGCTCAAATTTGCCCACGGATTTTAGAAAATTGAAATTTTCAATATGCTTTGTGCCTTTTGTCAGGTTTAATTTAATGAAAACTGACAGTACAATTTATTCTTCCTTTTCTAGCTTTCTTAAAAACCAGATGTCATCATCATTGCTTTCAGACTTTAGCCTTTAAGACTTTCTTGTGTTTTGTTTTTTATACATTAATCTTGGTATTTAGTAAAGTTCATTTAAACATTTTTAGGTAAGTGTTATAAAACTGTTTTTTAACCATAGATAGGTAATCATTCATAATAATGACAAATGAAATACAGCAGTATCTCAATACTCAAACTGTTTCCAACTCTAACAATATGGTATTTGAACACAAATTCTGGAAAAAGATTCATTCTGTACTCAACTGAACAAATGCAGCTCACTAGAACAAATTTGTCATTAAAAACATATTTTTATTTTGTCATTTGTAAAAAATTTTTATGATAAAATTTAAACAATTAAGATGCTGCCAATTAATAAAGATTGACAAAAAAACTCAGATGACGATGATACTTCATAAAAAGAAAATGTTCTCATTTAAACCACACTTTCGGGAACCTCTTGCCAGTGTTGGACACAAAACAAAAAACCGGCAAGAGGTTCCCGAAAGTGTGATTTACATCCCCGGTGTTCCATGATTGTATGTAGATACTTGTTCTCATTTAATTAAAGTTAATATTAACATGTAATACAATAGTTTTAATTGTAATTGTTAGTTAATTATTGATTGGAAATAAATTATTGATTGCTTTAATAAATATATTCCTTTTAGTAACAAAAAAGAATAGTATACTTTTGGTAACTTTTGGAACCTAACCCTAACCCTATGTGTTTGCATTAGTTCTTTGTTTCTTATAGCATGGATTTACATAACATGGCACTTTTCCAGAACGTAACTACTGTGTTATATGAGGGATACCTATACATAAAAACTCCCTTAACATACCTGAACTAATACCACTTCCTTGGTATGAACAGGTTATATCTTACATTATTTTGGGTGATGAAGAATTTGCTTTGCATGAGAATATAATGAAACCTTATTCTGGCATCTGTAAAAAAGGGTCAAAAGAATATACAATTATCATCTGTCAAGAGCCCAGCAAGTAGTGGAAAATGCTTTTGGAATTCTTACCTCTGTGTAAAGGGTCTTGAGAAAACTCGTGCTTCTGGAGCCAAAGAAAGCCAGACATATTTGATGATTATTTATTTGCATTACTTTTTGAGACAGTAGAAAATCTAAACATTTGCATCTCTAGAAAAACTTTTGACAGTGTATTCAGTATGTACATTAGTTGAAAGAGCCTGGCAAAGGGAAATAAAGCAACCTTCATTGTGCAGTTTGAAGAACATGCCAAGAAAATGTTCTTGAAATGCCCAAGCAATTTGGAATGAAATCGCTGAATATTTCATTACAAGTGGACATATACCTTGACAAGATTATTGATACAATTGTATAAATATAAAATTGCAATGTTTTAACAAAAATACTTGTTTACATTATTCATCCGTTGTTCACTCCAGTTGACAGTCCACAATTTCACAAACATGGAGGCGACCTTTATTTAGAGGCTACTGCCTCCACAATAAAATGTAAATATGGTAAAAACGTCCTCTGGTGCTATTGCCATTTTCACATAAAATACACTTTCAAGTAAAAATAATAAATATAAAACATGGTCGATGGCATTACATTTAATTGTATAAATATAAAATTGCAACGTTTTAACAAAAATACTTGTTTATGTCATTCATCCGTCATTCGCTCCAGTTGACAGTTCACAATTTCACAAACACGGAGGCGACCTTTCTTTAGAGACCTTTCTTTAGACCTTTCTGTTTGTGAAATTGTAGACTGTCAACTGGAGCGAATGACGGATGAATGACGTAAACAAGTATTTTTGTTAAAACGTTGCAATTTTATATTTATACAATTAAATGTAAATATTAAATTGTATCAATCATAAATATGTTAAAATGTAAATATTAAATTGTATCAATCATAAATATAAAACATGGCCGAAGGCCATGTTTTATATTTATGATTGATACAATGCATTTTTGTAAACAATTCACTGTTTGAATAAAGGAATGTTAAAGCACTTACATTTTCTATGTTAATAGTGTCAGTGGATGTGTCCATTTCTTTTAGAAATTTGAAGTACAGGCACTCCCCTACTTATGAACAGGTTATGTTTCTGAGGTTTTGTCATAAGTCAAAAACTAACCTAGAAAGCACATTTGTACACAGAATAACCACATACATTGGTATTTGACTCTTCAATGTAATTAAGAGAATATATTTATTTGCTAGCTACTGCTTAGTAGCAGGTGTTTCAAATATGTTTTTTTTTAAACCTAATCCACTTAGGGTGGGCATAAATGCAAGAAGTGTGGTTCTATTACTATGGATACCAAACTTGACATTATAAATGTCAAGTTTGGTATCCATGATAATAGAACCACACTTCTTGCATTTATCTCCACTGCTAAGTTTACTATTATTTTGGATGCATTTTTGAAGCACTAATTGTAAAGTTTATGAAAATTGCAAATAACAGTAAAAAGTTCCATTCTTTCAACATTACCAACTTCAAGGCTATCTCACAAATGATGAAATGTCAGAATCTGCATGAAAACAAAAAATTATGACATGCAATTAAAAAAAATCCACATTAATTATTTATTAAAAATTTATTATTTATTACTGGCTAAAGACTGACTTCAACATCACCCACAACCAACAAGAGAACTTCAGAATTCAAGTTGCGGGTTCGAATCCCGCTTCGGGCCGATTCTTTTCTTCCAGTTAAGCCTAAATTTATTTAAATTATTTAAATATCTAAAATTCTAATTATTCTTAAAATTCTAATTATTAAATTTAGCAAGAGATGGCGCCTAACGCCTAACTCTAGTATCAAATTAACTTAAATTATTAATATTACTATAGACATTTGCTAGCCCGATAATTCGGCAGTTGTTGGTCTTTAAATTTTAGACTTGTTTGGTCAAATTGTTTGCAAGTAGAGAAGCTCCTGTATTTGAAAGCAATTCAATTGCTTTGGTAAATTTCTGCTTGTCCTGAAAGCATAATTTTTGAAGTATAAATGAAACCCAATACAACAACATTTGAATAAAGTTTTGAAAAAATTTGAACAAATTTTTGAATAAGCATTTGAATAAAATAAATAAAGCATAAAACTAAATAAGACATTTGAATAAGCATTTGAACCAACAACATAAATAAAGCAACATTTGAATGAAGTACAAGAAAGATGACTATTTAATTACCTTTTCCAATGCCCGTTGACTTCTTTGTTTTGATATTCTCTCTTCTATATGAAGTTAATAGGGAAGTCATTTTGTTTTTAATTTCACCCACATTTCACCCCATATTATCCACAATGTGCAGCCAAGCATCATTCTTTCTATTTTTTTGATGTGGTAATTATTGTCTTTTGAATCCCACAATTCTGGTTTTTGTCTGTACAGGTTAATTCCTTTTTTGATTTATTGATGATTCCACACAAAACTCATTTTTTACAATCAATAATTAACACATGAAACAAGTCTTGTGTTAATTAATTCAATCAGTAAAACCCACTCACATTCAGTAGAAAATCCCATTCAAATAGAACACACCAAATGTATCCTTTACTTTGATGTAATGACACTTTCCAGATCGTGTTTGTCGGTACTCGAAGTTGCACAATATGGCATAGTTTGCCGTCGGAACCGTCTGCGCCATGCCATGCCTCTTTATTTAGTTTGACATAATTTAGCAAGATTGATCTGGATGTGGCTTAATGGTTTTTACAGATATTTAAGTTTCATTATATTAATTGACATAACTCAACTACACAGATTTAATCAAGATTTTCTAATTGAAATTCTTGATTAAATCTGTGAGAAATCTCTATATAAGAAAATCTTACAAATTTAAATTTATCAATTAAAACCTAAATTTATATAAATCTTATTATAGAAAATCTTAAATCTTATATAATCATTTTTATTAAAAATTTTCTAAGAGAAAATCTTTTTATTAAAGATTTAAAAAGATGAAATTAAAAAACAGTAAATAATTTATTTAAATTTAAAATAAATATTTAATTAATATTTACATTCAGATTTGTTCATGGATCTGCAACAGTTAAGTCACTAAATAAAGTGCTAAAGATAAAGCATATAAAGGTAGACACTTCAAAAATTTGCTGGGGATCTCTATACTTTTCAATTATGGCACTGTTTGAAGGTAAAGTCATCGTTTCATTAAGTCTTCCATAATTTTTATAGCCTTACATGTATTCGCAGAACTATAAGATTATTGAAAACTTTAATACTAGTTTGTTTCCAAATTTTTTGTTTTCAACAGTCATATACCTTTGCTAAACAATAGATCTTTTATTCATATAATTTTTTTTATTTTTGAGTAAACACAATCTTGTTTTATGGATATTACATTTTAGTTAGTAATTATTAGCATTAATAATTGTACATTTATCAAACTTTATTTCTAAATTTAATTATCATTATGTTTCAATCATATTAATCTGTAGACTTCTTGATTTTTCCTATAAATTTTTTTCTTAGTAGTGTTAACAAGAATTATTATACATTTAAAAAGGGGATATGTAGGAAAGCAGTTTCTATAGTCTGAGATAGCATCTTAAAAACACTGAACAAGTGGGTTTAACTCAAGCCAAATTGATTATCATCTGAAAATGTTCCCTGTCACCCAGTGGCGTAGCGTAGTGGGGGCGGCCCACTCCAGGCAGCACTTTTAAGGGGTGACAAAATTTCACAATAAATAATAATATCTTGTAAAAATTTGAACCTTTTCATTTTATATTTTTGTCGCATCTACGATTCAGACCGATTGAAATGAAAATATATAATATATTGAGATGAAAAAATATAAATAGTAACAGTATCATTCTAGTTCTAATTGGAAGTTGATTTGCGTTTTATATTAAATTCATTAATAACTTAATCTTGTCAATTATCAAGGTATAATCATAAGTGTTCTATATCAATGTAACTGGCATATGTGTAAAAATTTTTGTAATAAATGTGATTATTATATTGTAAAACATATACAGTAGAGCGTCGATAAGTGGAACCAATTTGGGACTGGGGTCCTTCCAGTTAATGATTTGTTCCAGTTTCCGACTTTGTACAAAAAAATACATTAACCTGTCCGATGTTCAAATTTTTCTCCGTTGCGTGTCGCTTCGTGTTGAATTTTTGTCGATTTTAAGCCTAACGAAAATTTTTATAATAATCATCGAGGCTATCGTATCGTTAAAAATTATTTCTGCATTTTGTACAAACAAAATAAATATATTAAAGAATATAAAAAACATGAAAATTATACTTTAGAAGTAAATTTAGTATCAAAAACATTCGATTCAGCACGACACAGTCCGACTGAAAATCGTTCCACTTTCCGGCCATTCCACTTACCGACGTTCCACTTATCGACGTTCTACTGTATATATATATTATATATATGACTTTTTTATTTGTAACCTGTACAATACACAATAATGATGATTGTCCTTGCTGAAAAGTTCTTTAGAATTACTATATATTTTATTCTTTTAAACTGAGATACCTAAATAAGGGGCGGCAAAATTTTCCTCCAACCCGGGAAGCTGACACCCACACTACGCCACTGCTGTCCCTCAATTGCAAAAACCAAACAGACTGCACCTAGGGGTTTGTCGGTTTTGAAAAACAAGTTTTTTGAAGAAATTTATATAATTTGAAGACCGGGGTTTCCCAACTAAAAAACCAGTTTTTGAGCCTAGACTTAAACGTATAAATTAATTAATTATTTGATTAAAAACATCAACATTTTGGCACAAAATCGTCTGACATAAAATGGGAATATTGTTAAATACTAAGTTTCATAAAACAAACTACAAAAACAAAAAAATCTTCCTACACCTAAAAAGCATCTAATTCTCCCTACAATAGGGAGAAATCTTTCAACTACGGAAAAACGATAAAAAGATTTGTACACTTAAAAGAATGCCTCGTTTTAGCTTTGAATGACATCAGTGCTTCTCACACGTGGAACAAAGCAGAGTATTGTAAAATGTACAGCTCCTTAAAGTTTAAGGACCAATATGTTTAGTAGCTGATGCCTTAAGACGACAAAGTTTGCATCTTGTTGTCCTATTTATTAACAAGTAAAGATATATTTGAATTTCTGTTATGTGAATTGAAAAATTTGAAAACTGAAATTAGTTCCAAGTTGTTACATGCCATAGAGGTACGAATTCGAGAGAGAAGACAAACGGGATTAGTAATACTTCTCCTTTATTTACAAAATCCACAGAACATTTGGACAAAGTCATCTAGCATATTTCTTCCACTAGCTGCAAAATCTGATATCATTAAGTTATCTGGACAAATATTATCAAGATTATATCCAAATTATTCTATAGAAGATGACTGCAATGATGAAAAAGTGGCGAAGAAGAAAATGAACCCCTAGCTTTAAAAAATGCTATGGAAAAATCAATACATAAATATCTCCAAGAACCTGAAGTGACTTTGTCCAGCCCTAAGACACTAAAAAAGAAGTTTTTAGTATTAGAGGGTACAAATAGAAGAATGAAAAATTTAGATTTATTATTTAATGCTTTAAAAATGATTAAACCCAGCTCAGTAGCAAGTGAAAGAGTTTTTTCTATTTCTGGCAATTTTGTGTGCAAAATAAGGACACGGTTGAGCAATAGATCTATAGATGTTCTTTGCATTCTAAAATCATATTTTCTTAGGAAAAATAAGAAATAAAATAATATTTTGTAAGCATTCGTTGTTAATCCTTTTTCTTTATGGTTTTGTATAAAGTAAATTTTATAGTTTAATGTGATAATCCAGCATGTAGACATTGGTCGATTTTTTCTTTGTTTTCGTTATATTTTTGAAATTTTATAAATATTAAATAAATTAAAAAGTTTTAAAATAAATTTTAAACATTCCTTATTTCCATTTTGGGGGGGTTGAAAATTCGAAAACTGGTTTTTTAAAAAGTCGGTTTTTGTATAAACCCTACTGCAGATAAATTTCTCACCATTCCAAAAGGGTAACAGAAGTCCGTAAAAGTAAGAGATCTATTAACACACCTACTAAACAAGTGCTGCTCTATTAAATGCAGCAAATTGCAACACTGTACATTATGTACTTTTCTTATAGCTGGAGATTCAGCATAATCTACATATTAACTAACAGAGGTTAATAGAAGGAACAAGCAGCCTCTAAATCAGTGATTCTGAACTTTTTCTATTTCCTGCACACATCTTGATTTTTTAAAATGTTTCTGTACTTACATGAAAAATTTGTTCAGGTTTTTTTTATTTACAGAATACATCAAATTTCCAAATTTCCTCACATATACATTAGTTTAACTTTAGATGCAGCATAAGTAATTAAGAAAGACTCTCAAAAAATCCTCCAAACTTGTACTAACACAAACCTCAAATATTAATAATGGGTTTTAAGGATGTAGTAAATAAGTAATAGCATTTTTTGAAAAAAATGTTTTATTACAAATTCTATAATTTAATTTCTGTTACTAGTTAAATGTATATTTTTAAACATCTTTAATAAAAAATCTCACATCCCCAGAAGGTGTGTCTCAACTCACCATTATGCATATACCTTAGGTTAAGAACTACTGCTCTAGACGGACCATATTCATTTGTTATAATAAAAAGCAAGAATTTTAATGTACATTATGTATTATTATTAAAAAATTAGCAACTTAATACAATTAATAATGTGTGCATGATTGTTTATTTATATTTATATATACTGTATAATACTATACTTACATATGTACATTACGTGAAGCACAAGATGGATCATCCATAAATGCCACAAACTGCCATATGGCTCTAATAGTTTGAGTCGGAACAGAGAAATGAAATATAACAACATCCCGATAAGAATGAAAGGGTCTCAGCAGGCTTTCTTGGTAAGCATCTGATGGCACATAAACTATTAGAAAAAAACTTTTTTAAACAATGATTATAACAAAAGTAGGTTTGTAACATTAATTATAGAAGATAAATATGATTTAGAATTAATATTAGCATTGGGTATTTTTTATTAAATTGAAATAAATAAAATGTTAATATTTATTTTTAAATTTTTGTTAATTTTTGTAATGCAAAATCTATAAAAGATTATACTACATTGTATAAAAGTAATTGAAAAAAAATTAATTTAATGAAATATCATAAACAACCTTATTTTTACTTTTCCAGCAAAAACTCACTAGAAAAACATTTTTGGCCAACTCTAAGGGACATCAGGTCTAAATATAAAATTACATAAAATTCTTATATTCTACTTTGGAATGCAAAGGTGTTCCATAATGAATTTACAATATTTAAAAATTTTTTGGAAGCTAAGGCATTTAATCATGATTTCTAAATATATGAAGAAATTTTACAAATATTCAAAATATCAGGTCAGTCCATAAGTCCATGCCATTTTTATGACCTTGAGAAAAATTTTGTTTTGCTGTTAAAAATGTCAGTCTAATGTGATAATTTTTACACTGAAGTGTTAAATTGGATCTCATTTATATAATACTGTTCAGAATTGGGAGCATTTCAGTTGTTTATTTTGGTTAAAATGGAAGTAACCGATGAATATAAAAGACATATTTTATACTTTTTATTTTTAAGTGGTGAGAATGCTACAAATGCAGCCAAAAAAATAAGTACTGTACATAATCAAATTGTAATTAGTGCAAGGACTGTGCAGAAGTGGTTTGAAAGATTTAGAAACAATGATTTTAGTGTGGAGGATAAGGCTTGTACTGGAAGAAAGGTCTTACGTTGATGATGATGTTCTCTCTGCACTAGTTGAAGCAGAACCATCTTTAACAGTTGATGAAATTGCAGAACATTTAAATTCATCCCATGGAACTGTTCATAGACACCTACAACAAATCAGAAAAGTTTCAAAGCTAGGAAAATGGATACCACATGAACTGTCAATAGCTAAACGACAACAACTTGTAAACATTTGCATGTCTCTTTTATCCCGTATTGCTTTAGAACCTTTTCTTGATCGGCTGGTTACTAGAGACAAAAAATAGATCCTCTATAATAATGTGACAAGAAAAAAACAATGGATGGATCGCAACAAGCAGCCAAACCGACTGCAAAAGGTGGGTTGCATCCAAAACAAATTCTTTTGTCTGTTTGATAGGATATGTCGGGTGTAATTCACTTTGAGCTGTTAGAACCTAATCAAACAATTACAGCTCAAATGTATTGTGAGCAATTAGAGCATTTAAATGAAAAATTGGAAAAAAATCGACCATCATTAATGAACAGAAAGCAGGTTCTCTTGCAACATGACAATGCCAGACCACATGCTGCAAAAATAACTGTACAGAAACTTGAAAGCTACAACTGGGAAATTTTACCTCATCCACCATATTCGCCAGATATTGCTCCCAGTGATTATCATCTTTTTCGCAGTTTGCAGAATTTTTTAAAAGGGAAAACTTTTGAGGATAAGAACAATGTAAAGAAGGCTATTTCTGAATATTTTGATTCAAAACCGAAATCATTTTACAAAGATGAGATTAAAAAGCTACCATCAAGATGGCAAGAAATTGTACAAAATAATGGTGAATACATTATAGATTGAAATAAAATTTAATTAAAATTTTTTGTTGCTTTTTTTGTAGATAAAAATATGCACAAACTTATGGACTGACCTGATACAAGATTTTACAGATATTAAAATTAGTAAACTATTTTTAACCATTATTAAAATATTCTTCCAAAAAGCAATATATTCATATCTGGCCATCCTGTTTATGCATCATCATATTGACTATATCTGCTCATATTGACAATATGAGAAGGATGTGTTAAAAATAACAAGTTCAAGTAAATTTCTGACAGTTTTTGTCTAGTATAGACCTATATTTAAGCAATCATTGATATACACAGATTTTTAAAATGTGTGATAAAGAATATATTATTATAAATTTCTACAGTGAATATGTCCAACCCTTTTTTGTAATTCATCCTAGGTAATGGCTGATGAAGAACTTGCTCCAAAATTCATCCTGCAATAAAATATATACATGAAAAAGAAAAAATGAGTTTGGTTTCCTTTTAATCTGTGTGTTTCCTTACCTCTAGTATAATAAGTCTGATATTAAACAGTAGTCTTACAGCCATAATACAAACAATATTGTTTAATGTAGTTTAGTTCCTTCCTCCTGCCCTCCATGCTGAAAGAATATGTGAAAGCTCTTTTGACTGGTGTCCAGAAAGCTGCTAAGTTGTTAGAAAATGGGTCGTGTGACTCGGCCAGAACAAATATAGGCCTGTACATTGGTTTATGGTAAATTTTGGTTTGCATGTGGCCATTCTGCCAGGTTAGGAGTAGGCCCAAGAAGTGGATTTTGTTGGATTTTTCTTGTTCAATATCTAATTGCGGTCCAAACTGATTCTTGTTGAAATGTGTTAAAAATTCCTTCACGTCGGGTTTGCATCACCAAATGACAAGTACATCATCAATGTATCTAAGGTATGCAACTACATTTTCTTGAAATGGTGGTAGGGTCTCTGTTTTCAGTCGTCAAATCATTATTTCACAAAGGGTGTCGGAAATAGGGTTACTTACAGGCAACCTCTTTCTTGTAAATAAGTTACATTTTCAAATTGAAAGAAGGATAAATGGAAAATGATGTCTGCTAACTTGAGGATGTACAAGTGGTACTTTCCAGCATCTTTAATGTCGTTAAACACAAAGTTGCATAGCATGCAAAAGCATGGTTGTATTTGTATTGATGGGTATAGTGATTGAAATTCATTAAAGGCAAAGTTTGGATATGGTTAAATTGCAGAGATGTTCCAGCAAGACTTCCAAGCTGGTTATTGATTGGTCATAAGTCTTACATTATTATTAATAAACTTGTTCAGGATTTTTCCAGGTGGATTGTTGGAAATTCTGCTTTATCAACCATAGGACATAATGAGGTACCCAGTTTTTGTATTTTTGCAAATGCAAAAATTAGAGGTGTGGTAAGATTTTGGCTCATTCAAGAATTAAACATTCTGGCTTCAAAGGTCATAATATCCCTTCCTGAATCGTCCCATATTCCATTTTCTTCTTAATTTATAATCAAGTAGCTTTTTTGGTAATCTTCTGTCTATCTTTCTGTTTACATGATGTTTCCATTTCTGCCAAAATTTCATTATAGTCATTAATAGAAAACATATCTAGATCTTTTATGTTTTCATATCCACTATGGTGCAGCCTTTAATATATTGCAAAAAATCAATTTTTGCTTGAATTTTGCTTACATCTGCCTGTCACCCATCACCAATCACCTGTTTCAGAACTGTACCAGAGTTGCCGTAACTATAAAATTTAAGTCGCATCTCTTTCCTTGTTTTCCTCCATAAGATGTTGCTGACGATATTACAGATTGCTTGAAACTTATGTAATTTACTGTTAATATCACTGTCAGTCAAGAAACATCATAACCAAGGTATTAAAAATTTGATATTTGTTGAAAAATACCTTTTTTTCTATTAATATTTTAGTACAAACAGGAGTCCTGCCAATGAACACCACTGTTTTTGTTTTCTTAATGGATATTTTCATGTTGTAACTAGAACTGATTATATGTAATTGACAAACAACCTTTTATAAATCATTCTCTGTTTCCTGAATTATAACCAATCATTTGTGAACAATAAAGTTTGTAGAAGGACACTAGATTGATTTGTATATCAATTTGTAAATAATAGATGTCTTTTTAACTGTGTAACAAGTCATAAATATGAATAAACTAAAATATTTTACATAAATAATGTTAAAATAATTCTGTCAATTATATTAAAACTTCAAAATTTTCTATAAAATTACAAGGATCATTTTAAACTAAGAATAATTTTGTTGTAAAGTGATGTTAATTTATTTTAACTCAAAATCCTTCTTTTTACAATGAAAATATGTCTTAAACAATTTTTCAACATAATCCCTGTCGACATCCGAGTATTTTTGATATTGGAAGACGAGCTCAACGAGATTTCCCAGTTGAAGAACTCTACCACCCGTTCCTCAAACCAGTTGGCGACAACAGTCTCGTGGACGTCATTATTGGTCTGGATGCATTTTCCACCCAAAACTTCCTTTAATTTTGGGAAAAGATGAAAGTCAAAAGGCACCAGGTCGTGCCGTACGGCAGACGATCCGATACTTCACACGGAAACTTTTTTGACTTTTTTACCACATTTCAAACAACATCCAGATCTCGTTTCGTCGGGAATGTTCGTTCTTCCTTTATCGAAAAACCAACACCACTTCTGTCTGTCTTCCTCTTTTGTCACCCTTCTCCGTACACTTCAATTTGGCCGGCAAATGCATACGTATTTAAAAAACATATCTCCAATTGCACCTGGCAATTGGCAGAATGGACAACAGACACCATTCAAGAAATGTCGCCAAGAAAGTACGTCTGACGTTCTAAAGAGCTCAGAGTCGACCGAAGGGGCCGTAGATGCATTAAAACAGGCTCCCCTCCGAGTGAAAGTCCAAGGTGTCAATTTGCACCGTTAGCATACGGGGACGACTCTCACTTTAAAAAACAACCTCCATACTTACAAGAAGCCTATCTCAGAAATACAAATTAAAACTACATAATTCATTTTTAAATGAACATAGAATGAGAACATGATACCATATTAAAATAATATCAAACCGTATGCCACGGAACTGAAGGAAGAAAAAATTCGACAGTCGACTGGGACATCAAAAACCGTAATTAGGATGCATTTTGTTCAAACAGGCAAACGACAAATATTCTTGACACAAATCTCACCATTTTTGCACGGCAACTATCGTTCCAGAAAATAACAAACAAATTAGACGAACAAAATACCAAATTGTTTTTAATACAACGAAATGTTGTATTAAAAACAATTCGGTATTTTGTTCGAATTGCCAAGAGAAAATGTTAGGATGAATTTAAAAACGTCGAATTTATTAAAATTATATTTGGACTATACAAGTTGTAAGGTTTCTGAATTGCTAAATTTGAAGAATTGTATATTTTATTAAAAAATTTAATTTTGGTATTGTTTTCTATGCATATTTTGTGAAATAATGGCGAGAATAAAAATAGTGGAGTCAACAAACGTAAATATTAGAATGCCGTGCGAGAAATGTATCGAAGTTTACCGCCTCGTCTAATTAATTTCGTTACCGAGCTTTGAATTTATTCGCTAATACAAATTGAATTTTAAGAATAGAGTTAATCATTTTTTAAAGATTCTAGCGTAATTTCCTCCGAAAATTGGGATCGGCATCCGACTGCGCGATAAACGAATTGATGCGGATAAAAACCGGAGAAACTCTCCATCGATACATAACAAATCACTCGGCCTAACTCGACCACCTACGGTAAATGCAACCGGCTATATAATTAATATCGGCTGGTGTACGGTCGATTACGTAGGCATAAGGCCACTCCGTCCTCGTTACGTTATATTACGTCGATAATTAAAATGATAAAGGCAATAAAATCGAAGAGAAACCCGCTTAGGTCGGGGAAAAAGAAGAGCAAATAGGTGGATCTCCCTTCGATCGCCACATCGATCATCTCCTTCCCGTTCCTCTTTCTTTCACTAAACGAGTAAAACCGCAATACTTTGATGCGACAAAAAGAAATTGGGCATCGGGAACTCACCCAGAGCAGTGCAGGCGGGGTTAACGACGGACAGTATCAGAACCAACATCCACCGCAAGAAACAGCTGTTCGCCATTTTGGAGCGAAGACATCCCGGAAATGACGACTTTGTTTACATGGAAACGGGAAGCACGTGCGATTGCGTCATTCCGCCAACATTATCGTACGGAAAATTACGCGAAAATATGCGAAATTTAGCAGAACCGCCGTAAACTGTTCTAAACCGGCAAACAAACGATTCTATCGTAATATAAAATTGCAAGCCGTCGAAATGACGATAATTATAAAAGATTTGCAGAAAGGAAGCGATGTCGGTCTCGTCGTTTCCGGTCTAGCATTCTCCACTCCTTTTTTTTCGTGCTGGTTTTATAACGAAGAATTTCATTCGACGAATTCGTCCGCATAATCACTGATTCTGTGATTTTCGTCGATGGGAAATGGCGTTTCGCCGTTATTTCTACAGATAAATAGACATAAAAGGATAGATTCTGACGTATATTGACGTAATTAATATACTGTATCTGGATCTGTTTTATATTTAATAATCCAAGAAAAAAATAGCATTTCGATAGAAAACGAGTTCAACATTCGAAACGTATTACTGCGGAATCGTTAACCTATTTCATTTCAGGCGTGATATTTATGTCAAAGAGGTAAAATTTCATTTTTATTAACCTATTTCCGCGCCGAAATTACGACACGACATTAAATTATAGTCGAAATCTCCCAATTCGAATGCAAAATTCTATTAAGGATTATAAGAATTTTGCAGTAGTTCCGCTTCCCAGCAGTTAATCCGACCAGACGAGAATACGGCCCTCTGGCGGCCATAATTTTAAACGTGAAAAATCTTAACACCGAATAAGGCCATTAAAACAAATTGTGTTGTACTAAACAAGTACATAGAGAAAAGGAAATTTAAACTGTGGTGTAACTCTATTTGGAAATAAATAGAACGTAGAGTTTATATATTGCGGAATCGTTAACCTGTATTACTCATTGTAGCGTAAAATTTTTCAAGTACGGTACAATTAAAAATTATTATTTGCTCGAAACTTCTTTCCTACCCAATTTCGATGGCCGGCCGGATGGTCGAGCGATTAACCTGTCGGTTTACCACTCCGGAAGACCGGATTTCGAATCCGGGCGCCCTATCCGGTTGCCCCGTTTGGGTACGGCCGAACCCACCGCGGGTTTGATTAAGAGGCCCTCTTACGGAATGTTTCGCCAACATTGCCTAATCGCGGTATTTGTAAATCCAGTCATTAGACTAATACTGAGATTACTGACGCCAGGATTTTAGCGAAGGATTACTAAATCCCAGTGGCGTGCCGTGACATTTGATGATAGGGAAGCTGTGTTTCTGTAAGAAGCCGACTTATAGGGGCAATCAATTAATTGCGCGTCAGGGCCAGTTCGTATTCGTTTGTTCGATAAGCCAGTAAAAACCGTATATTTCTTTAAATGTATTTTTAATAGATTATCTGACGTACTTAATAAATAACAGAGGTAATTATATTGAACTTTCTTATTAGATTCAATAAATTCCCTATGTCCTCTAAATGCCAATTCTTGCTTTGAGAAAAAACATATAACTATTAATTTAGATATACCTATTAATCGTAATTATCTTGTTATAATTTTCAATATTTATTTTATATTGTCTACCAATGTTAAATTCTATTCCGCTTTGATTTCCAAATTGCTTCAATTTTACGAAAGAATCGTCATTCGTCATAAATTTTATCGTCAAAATGTCGAAATTTTTTGTTGACGTATTTATATTTAATTTAGGCATCGGTCTTTCTCTTTTAATAATGTTTTCTTTTTCATTATATGGTCTTGAGCCAAAACTTTTTAAAAATAAATTATTTAATCACTAGCCACGATATAAGAGCTAAAATTAAAATTATCAGAAAAACTTACTTGGTAAAACAAAATGTGTGATGAATATGCATACCTAATACAAAAAATTCTTCAATTGTATGAATATACTTTTAATGAAACTTATAATTAAATATAACTTTGGGAAGAAACGTACATAAAAATAACAAAATATTCTTTACTTTTTAAATCTTAAAACAATCCACTTAGTGAAATACTGTAGCTCCCTACGAGTGGCTAATGACTGGAATCAGAGACGGTTCAGGTAGGTGTGTGCGTGCCAAATCCCGAGGGTGCCG
This sequence comes from Centruroides vittatus, assembly GCF_030686945.1. Taxonomy (NCBI): domain Eukaryota; kingdom Metazoa; phylum Arthropoda; class Arachnida; order Scorpiones; family Buthidae; genus Centruroides; species Centruroides vittatus. The sequence continues at coordinate 2,662,841 of NW_027122198.1, read as the reverse complement.
ATACCGGTCAATGGCAAATGCCTCTTTTGTCGCATCACTAGTATATATCAAAGAACGCGACAGGGTTGTTTTAGATTTTAAACGTTTCTCGCCATAACTGTAAAAATCTAAATATGTTAAACTTAACAGATAGTTAGAAAACGAACAACGGACAAATTCGTTTTAGGACCAAATGTTCACGGAAATTTCCAAAATTTACAACTTTTCGGTCACTCTCATTGAACTGGAAAAATTTCTGTCTTTATTACGAAGAGATCAGACCCCACTGTACTCGGCAAGAGATTGGTTGGGTTAAGCTTCTGTTTAAGTAAAATTTCGGCTCTTTCATCGGGGTTTTATTTATGTTTCTAATTCCCTAATCGCTTAATTATTTAACTACTACTTAAGTAGAAATAAGCTGAAGCCGGTTACTTTGTACTTGAATATCTGTAGTCTTGGGAAAGAAGTGGAAAGAAATTTTTATGACAACCGATACATAAATCGTAAATTTAAGGAAAATAAATTCTAGAGCTTTTTCGTACCATTGTACGTCTCATTCATTACATTTGGTTGTAAATGATGCTGCCAAAGTAACAGTTAATTTTTAACACTGTACTAGAATTGTACACGTTTTTTCTGCATCCACTTACGGATGGGACGTACTAAATCGTAATATCACCGGTTTAACATTGAAATCCGTAAGTAATATAAGATGGGAGAGCAGAATAAACGCAGAATAAATATATCAAATATTTTAATGGATTTTTTAAAACTCTTGTCAACTATACAGAACTATCATAAAAACATACCAGTAAACTCCTATCGGTTGGATTAAGTTATAACCTTAATCCAACCGATTGGTTTAAGGTTATAACTTCAAATCCAAAAAGTTGCCGACCCTAGGGTGAGCAACCTTTTTTATAACATGGGCCAGAATAAATTTTACGTTTTTTCCGCGGGCCGTAGTAGTTAATTGACGCCTTCTTGTGACTTGTAATTTTTTTAGTCTGCAAATATGAAATAAATAAATAAAAAGTTAATTACTACATTTATTTCTCTAATCGTTTTCGAAAATTACAAAGAATTGGAAAATAACTATTAATTAGTTTAACTATTAACTATTAACTATTTTCCAATTTAATAATCTATTAAAGTTTAAATATTAAAATTCACAGAAGCAATCACAAAACCTTGTGTCTTCTTTTAACGTCCTTTTCGCACTCGGGAAACAACTGTCTTTACGGCGGAGTCGACCTTCTTTTGTAGGCTACTCTTCCGCCTCAATATGTAAAACACGGTTAAAAATATCCCCAAGGCTTTCGGCACAATCATTAAATTTAATTTACAAAAAATATAATTATAATTAAAATTAAATTAAAACATGCCAGGACAGAATTCATACTTTAAATATTAAAATTCACAGAAGCAATCACAAAACCTTGTGTCTTCTTTTAACGTCCTTTTCGCACTCGGGAGAAAGACACAAGAAGACACAAGGTTTTGTGATTGCTTCTGTGAATTTTAATATTTAAAGTATGAATTCTGTCCTGGCATGTTTTAATTATAATTTTAATTATAATATATATTTTTTGTAAATTAAATTTAATGATTGTGCCGAAAGCCTTGGGGATATTTTTAACCGTGTTTTACATATTGAGGCGGAAGAGTAGCCTACAAAAGAAGGTCGACTCCGCCGTAAAGACAGTTGTTTCCCGAGTGCGAAAAGGACGTTAAAAGAAGACACAAGGTTTTGTGATTGCTTCTGTGAATTTTAATATTTAAAGTATGAATTCTGTCCTGGCATGTTTTAATTATAATTTTAATTATAATTATATATTTTTTGTAAATTAAATTTAATGATTGTGCCGAAAGCCTTGGGGATATTTTTAACCGTGTTTTACATATTGAGGCGGAAGAGTAGCCTACAAAAGAAGGTCGACTCCGCCGTAAAGACAGTTGTTTCCCGAGTGCGAAAAGGACGTTAAAAGAAGACACAAGGTTTTGTGATTGCTTCTGTGAATTTTAATATTTAAAGTATGAATTCTGTCCTGGCATGTTTTAATTATAATTTTAATTATAATTATATTTTTTGTAAATTAAATTTAATGATTGTGCCGAAAGCCTTGGGGATATTTTTAACCGTGTTTTACATATTGAGGCGGAAGAGTAGCCTACAAAAGAAGGTCGACTCCGCCGTAAAGACAGTTGTTTCCCGAGTGCGAAAAGGACGTTAAAAGAAGACACAAGGTTTTGTGATTGCTTCTGTGAATTTTAATATTTAAAGTATGAATTCTGTCCTGGCATGTTTTAATTATAATTTTAATTATAATTATATTTTTTGTAATCTATTAAAGATCTCGCGGCCCGGATAGAAACTTTTCGCGAACCGTAGCTGGCCCGCGGGCCGGGGGTTGTCCGCCGTTGATCTAGTCTACTCGTGATTCACATAATCGGGCGAGGGCGGCCGAATATCTAGCAGGCAGGCGGCTAACAGCCCACAACCGGTCCGGGATATAAAATTAGAAGCTTTATGCGTGTGTTGCTTCTACCAGCTAAATCGGGTGAAGTTGGTGCTCTGTAAACCGCATGTGCCAATGCCTATAATCTGGCTGCTTGAAAGTTGACAGGCAGGCGGCTAACAGCTGAGAACCGGTCCGGGATATAAAATTAGATGCTTTATGCGTGTGTTGCTTCTACCGGCTAAATCGGGTGAGGTTGGTGCTCTGTAAACCGCATGTGCCAATGCCTATATAATCTGGCTGATTGGAAACTGACCCGGTTTCGACACTCCTTCCGCCACCGAATTATTCGAATATACAATAGCAATCTTATCGTTTTTTTTTTACATGTAGTGTAGAAATTTGTAAAAGATATATAATGCAGTTATAATAAAATATTAATTTTAATTAATGCAAAGTACGTTAAAATATGAAAATTTATATTTTATAAAATACAAGGGAAGGTCATTGGAAGGTTGAATCGGCGCTTCCATCGCTTCCAATGACGGCACGCCACTGCTAAATCCCGAGATATCAAGAACAGCATTAGTGAATCCAATCATCTCCAAATCAGCGTTGCTAGAAAATTTTCTTACACGTTACTTGATTGAATATTTTGGAAAGACGTAATACGCGCTTAGATGCAAATATGGCAGACGGCGAGAAATCGAGTCAGCTTTCAATAACTGCAATAGAGGTGATATAGGATGATTTCTTCTCGCATTATAGGCCAGAGGTGCTCGATGTTGTCACATACATGTACGACAGTTCTTTTAGACAGCCTATATCTTTCGATAAACAGTTGATCTTCGAACTTTTCAATAGGATTGGATCGTGGATAAGTTGTTCGAGTCTGTAGAGATGTAGGCAAAAACACCATGCGTCGAAACTGTCGACCGTTGCAAGTTATATCCGCTCCACGCGATGAAAATTTCAGGAGAGAATGGGTGACCAAATTGAATGTACAGTACAATTAGATAAATAAATTTTCCACGATTAGACACACACGTCCATACAGAATTATTAGGGGAAATACGTACAAAATGACATATGTTTTTATTTTAGGTTCATAACTCTTTATTGGTAAATCACAGCACTGTCATATTCTACGCCAATCATCTTTGGTTCTTTACCTATGAAAAGTAATAAACATTTATAATATAAAAATAATAGAAAAAAAATATTGTTAGTTTAATTGAGATCAGCCAAAATCCATTTTGTCCATATGCTATGGACAAAATGGCACATTACGTAAGGACAAAATGACATACACGTAAAAACTATAAAATTACTGACAAAGATCACAAATGAAACGCTTGGTTCTTTTAGAAACGTCAGCGCAAGAAGCGTGAGCCCAACGTAAACAATTTAAGCACCGTAACCAGTCTTCTCCAGGCTTAGATCGGGAAAAAAGATCATTGCAATATATGCATGGACAGTCCTCTTCATCATCTTGAGAGTTTTCAGGAAAATTTTCTTCTTCACTGTCTTCTTCAAGTAGCGTTTTAGTAACGTTTCGTCTCCTTTTCTCTGGCGGAGCTTTGAGCTCATTTTTTGATTTAATTGCCTTCATATTCGGAGTGGAAGTTAAAACTAAACAGGTTTGTCAAATCTTTGGCTTACGTTTTCCTTGGCCACTTATAAAACATCCTTTTGGGACTGGAGAAATCTCCTCAATAGACACAGCAAGAGTAGAGGACGATAGATGTTCTTTAGTAGCAGCTGATGAAAGATATTAAATTGAATAATACAGAGAAACCGAATCGCAGGGGGCCCCTGTAAAGTTAGCTATCCAAAGGAGAAAAGGCAATTTAGGAACCAAGTTCAACTCATTGAAAAAAATTTAAAAAAAGCTTTTTTCAAATAAAACAGATGTTTTCTTTTAAACAATAATGGAACATTTTTTGGAAGCCATTTTTTATAATTAATGAAACGTTAAGAGATTAAGGCAGGGGTGGCCAACATACGGCCCGCGTAATGGGTTTATGCGGCCCGCGATTAATTTTTCAATATTAGCTACTTAACTTCCAATAATTGGGTCGAAAAATCCCCAGGAATTTTTCGGGGGTGGTCCGTTCGGATATGTCGGGCCCCGTCCCTCACCACCCGGTCGCCCCATTGTGGGCCTGGCCGAACCCATAATGGGCCTACTAAAAGAGGCTCTCTTAGTGCCCACAGGGCGGAAAGAGTTAAAAAAAAAAAAACTTCCAATAATTGGTCGAATGGATGATTCGCGATACTTCATTAAAAAAAAAATTCCATTGTAGAGATTTACAACTTTTGTATTCGTCTGTTATAAATTTACACTATTATAAGAACGAAAGACCCACACTCACTGAAACTCATCTGCTATTCCCAGTGGCGTAGCGTGGGTGTCAGCCGCCCAGGGCGGAGGAAAATTTCGTCCCCCTTAAATAAAATACGGGGAATCCCTACAAGTCAGTACAGACGGTGTTGTCAGTCGCTACAATGAGCAAGATGTCATTATTATACATTCATTTAAAGAAAGGGGATTCCCCAGTTTCGTCACAGAATAAGTAATGAAAAATTCCGTGCTCATTTCAATTGGTCCGAATCGTAGGTGAGACAAAAATATGAAATGAAATGGTTCAAATTTTTACAAGATATTATTATTTATTGTGAAAAAATGCCGCCCCCACTACGCTACGCCACTGGCCATTCCGCCATGTCACTCTGTTTATGCTGACGTGTGACGCACAGCGCAGCCTGCCTGTCGACCTTTTTTTTTCGCTTGTAGGTGTCTTCGCATTGTAAAATGACATTGTGCATGCGTGAGAAATTTCTGTTCGAATAAACCTGACCTGCAGCCCGGGTCAGCGTATTTGTATTTAACATGATTTAATTTTAGTATTTCGTTCGGCCCGTGAAAAAATTTTTCTTTCCAATTCGGCCCGGGGGCAAAAACTGTTGGCCACCCCTGAGCTAAGGTAAGTTCCTTGACTGAGCTCTTATAGACTAAATGACATACCTATGTCATTATGTCCGTTGCCTATGTATGTCGTTTTGTCCATATAACGTTATAAAAATACAAAATTATAAAATAAATACAAAGATGATATTTTTAACGGAAAAAGTTATTTAAGTGCAATAACAAATTCTTGAGGGTTGAAATAAATGCTACACAAATAGATAAAATAGTGAAAAACTTACCTTCTATACAAAAAACATGTTGCGAGGAAAAAAAACTCGTAACGTATCAACGCTTGTCGGCCATGACACCCTGGCGAATGAGAGGCGTGCGTTCACGTTTTGACAGGTTAGTAAAAGCCGCTCGGATAACGTGGTGTCGTGGTCAGTTGCGCGCTTGTGACCACCAAATTCGAATTATGTTACCTATGTCATTTTGTACGTATTTCCCCTACTTACATATAGGGTTTGTGAAGGCACATTTGTACATTTGTGGAAATTCCACAAATGTACAAATGTGCCTTCACAAACTCCGAAGAACACAAATGTTTTGTGACAATTTATTAATTAAAATTTCACCTAATTTACTACTTGAAAAATAATTACAAGTCCAAACAATTATAATTAAATATTTCTTGGTAATGATTGATTTTACTTTTAGTTAAGTATGGATATTCCAAAAGTGACACTCTCTCGTGTCATTATTCCACGATTTTATAGTACTAATTGATGAAAAAACATCGTCCATGTGAAAATAAATGAGGAAATACAAGTTGGTATAAGAAACTATGCAAAAATCCGAAAATTTTCACTCGACTTAACCCTATGATATTCTGTGAATATTTTGGACTACTTTATGAATTAAATAACGATAGAAATATTTCCCGATAGACAATAACAATGGAATATTAATAAAATTACAGATTATAATTATCTTTTATAAAAGCCAGTTTTGCCAATCATCTAAAAAAAAAATTTCAGTTTCTTTAATTTTACTGTAAACGTTTGTCACTTTTATAAAATATTTTCCCACCATGCATGCGGCACGTTTTTCCTCTTTACCTTAGAGAAAATTTAAACTTGTGTAAAAACGATAGAAAAGACTTTCTTTAGGATTTATAGCATTATAATAACAAATAAGGAGGAGTCGACAGACTTTTTTATGGAGACTTTAAAACGTAATGTCTTTAACTCGGAATATTTTTGTCACACGTCGCTCGTTTTTGTCGTTTTAACCGAGTTAAAATTTTTGACGTTACCGCCGATCTTCCAAGCGTCATAGAGCAATACGAAACGTTTGCCTTCAAAGTTCGGTTTAATTCTTATTGGAACACTTATAAAATAAAATAGCTTATTTTACAAAGGGGGACCAAAAATAAAATCTTGCGCCGGCAAGCGAAAAGTAAATTACGATTCTGGCAAATTCGTTTCAAAAGAGGACTCTAGTTGTGAATTTTAGTGGTCAAATCCGAATTATATTATTGCTGGTTAAAATTCTCACTTTTATGTTTAATGTTCGATAAGTTAAGAGCAGAAGACGGGTTAAGAGTCGGATTTTTTTAAGTATCGAAACTTAACTTCCGAGAGAGCATTTTTGGCAGGTGTTACAAGAAAACTTACTTTTTCGCAAGAAAAAAAGCTGCAGATAGTCACCAGAAGCTCGTCGAAACCTACGGAGAGTCTTCTCCCTCAATAAGAACTTGCCAGTGCCGATTTAGTGGTGATTTTGACGTTAATAACAAAAAAAAAAAAAAAAAAAAAAAAACCGCCGGGGACAGCCAAAGGTGATGTAATTTCAGAACTTTCCAAAGCATCGAATGTTGATGGAAGGGTAGTCACCAAACATTTACGTGCCACGGGAAAATTCCGAGGGAAGAAAAATGGATGCCACACGAATAGTCCGAAATTGCTATTGCTCACCCATCGAACATTTGCTTGTCTAGCCGGCCGGACAAAAATGAGTTTTTCTGCATCGGATTCTGACCGGTGACGAAAAATGGAATTATTTAGATAATCCCAAACACAAAAGATCGTGTCACGGTGCGACCCGGTCGACCGTCGACATCGATACCAAAGCGGAATATTCACGGTGGCACTATTTGGTGGAATCGAGGAGTATACTGCAAAGTGTTAAAATCAAATAAAACTGTTAGAGGGACAACGGTTTAAAGCACGCGCCGATGGCGAATAAACGACGCAAAGTCATCATTTTGCACCACCGTGTTGGGCCACGCGTTGCTTCTGCCTCCAAGCAAATATTGTTGGAGTTCGAACGAGAAGTTCTCTCACACACCGCGTATTCCCCGGGCTCGGCTCCATCGGATTGTGGCCTTTTCCGTTGGACGCAACGCGCGCTTGAGGATAAGCGATTTGCCAAATTTGTCCGAGTGCCAAAATTCGCGGACGAACTATTGCTTCTAAAGACTAATCATTTTGTCGTCTTTGCCAGATATTTTGCCAGAAAAATGAAAAAAACATTGCAGAAAGTAAAGGAAAATATTTTGACTAATGTAATTTCTTTTATTTTTTGTAATAAATTCAATTTTTTGCTAAAAAAGTTCCCTGAAAATTAATTCTCACAACTAAATATTTAGTGTATCCGATCGGCTAAGCTGAGTTTTGGCGGATAAATTGTAAACTCGGAGAAAGACATTCATTGACATAAATTATTCGTCACATTTCTGTAGAAAATTCACCGACCACCATTCTAGCTATTTTGGTAAATTTATAATAATTTTAATAGACTATATTTTTTTTTACACCGTTTTTTATTTAAAGGTTGGCATCTATTTTATGCCAATTCACTTCGACACATCGCTCTGTAGACTGCGCGTAACAACGTTTTTAAGAATCGTGTGGTAATGAACGCGGCACCCGAGGGTGACGATTAAACGCCAAATTCGTAGCGGGAAACGGGCTTTAAACGCGTGCAGAAGACCAACGTCCCGCGGCCTAGTAAAAACACTACCCCGGGTCCGAAAATGTCTGGTTTTTTATTACGTAATAGTTAAAGGTCGGCGACGGTTAGAGTCGGTATCGGCCGCCAGGTGCCACGGCTCCGACAAATTACACAATTTAGTCGGATCCTATGCGCCTGGTACAGCGGGTAGGATTAAATCGTATTTCCGGTCACATCTTCGTCCATCGAGTTCGGTCGGAATGTTTAACGTCACCAATATCGGCCTAATCGGGGTTGCGTAATGGCACGAGACAGAAAACGAGAAAATCAAATTTCGTTGCCAAAGCCGGGCAGCGTGTTAGCACCCGGAAACCGCGGGTTGCCGACTACTACACTAAACCATTCCGGTCGTTCTAGAACTTTACGGTTCCCGCGGCGAAAAACTTTTAATGTTATTCGTATTTCCTTTAAAACCTATGTTTGTGCGCGTACACGTACAACAGTTGTTACGTGTTCGATTAGATAAACGAATATCGACACATATAGATAAATTCCACGGCAAAAGTCATTTGGAAAGCGAATATACGCGGTGACAGTTGAGGCGTATGTCGAAAGTTACGCGTTTTTCGGTAAGTATCCAATATTTTACGAGTATTTTCGAGGAAATGTTCCGTTTTCGGGCACGTACAGTACTTTAGTCTAAGAAGACGAGAAGGATTCTCGACGCTGGAAATTTGCCGCCGAGCGAAATTGTTTGGAAAAATACCGGCTTAAAAATTAATGCCGATTCGAAATATAAATCGATTTGGGCGGATCGTCAATTAACGAAATATTTTCGCGGAATTCGAGAAGCGTCCTCACCTACCACACGCGCCGCCATACTTAAATTGCGTTAAGAAGACCGACGATAATTTCTAGAGTTTTGCAAACTTCCTTCCTACGGGCCGTATTCGGAGGATTACTTACGGTGCCGCGGCCGCTCCTTAATACTAAAGCGGTGGGTTTATTACTCTAAAATAAAAAGAAATAAAATAACGCGCGTGGCCGGACTTGGATTAAGTAAAATTAGGCTACTAAGATAATTCTAAGGTAACCGAGTAACGTTCTGCGAACAAACCGCGGAGAACCCAGGTTCCCCATCCGCCTCCGGTAGCATCCCCACTCTCGAAATCCCGGATAGATCACTGTTATATTAGTTTTAAGCATTACGTTCGTATTATAATAAAGCGTGGCCAATGACGATATTAAGATAGAATAGACGAATAAAAGGACGGGCCTGGAGGACGAATCCAATACTTTTCGTTTCGTCCGATAGAGGTCGAAGGCGAGTTAGCAGAAAGATATAACACAACAACTAGGAGGAATAATCACAAAATACTATGATAGCGCTCAACGATAAAGACGGGAAACCCCTATCCTCACCAAAGTAAGTATCGTGAACATGCGACAGAATATGTCAATGGGAACGACAGAATAGTACGATGAGAAAGGATAGAATACAACGAGAGACAGAAAAACACAGATAGAATACAACGGAGGACAGAAAAACAGCGATAAAACACAACGGGGAGGATGAAGAAATACACATTAATACCACAGAACAACACAATAAGACATAAGAATCCTCTTAATACCGATGTGAGTATTGTACACAAAGTGTTAGGGGAGTTCATAGGAGTTTAGACAAGGAAAAGACAAACTGTCACTACTCAAAAAACCTAACGAACATTCTAACATGAGTGAACTTTCGAACTCATCAACATTATCCAGATACAAATAAATTATAAATTAGATAACAATGTCGGAATAATAATATAGCGGCTACGTCCGCATGTATGTATTTAAACCGTTGCAAAGCAAGATGCGAAGCAAGGTCATGAATAAAGTTGGAGTACCAACCTCCTGACGAACTGCCAGGAAGGATGGACTGCTCCATTTAAGTAAGAGGTCGAAGGCGGCTTAAGATCACCCACCATGGTAGACGGAGCAAATACCTTTTCTCCATTCGAAACTTTTTCTCCGGAAGAGAATCTACTCCCGATTACGAAATTCATTCCGTAGTTACGTGACATTATTATAAAATTAGTAGGCGATTCAATCGCATCGCTTCAGTACTACAGATAATCTAATTATTTTCCCATCTACTCTACTTATGATTTTGCAATTATCTGTATTTCTACTTTAATCGATCGGGTCGTATATAGAAAGCATTCTTTCATCGGTCGAGTTAAGGCGCGATTTCGACGCGTTATTCAGGATATGTCGAAAATTAGGCCTACTTTTACTCCAGACAAACCCACGCTCTTCCCTACTGCATAAAGAAAAATATAATTAAAATAGTCCACGTTTACTCACAATATTCCGGCATAGGCACTAATAACTTAAAGCGAAATATTAATTAGAACCAAGTTATTATAGCAGACATATTTTATAAACGCCTACGACGACGTTTCTTTCTCCGACTTAGGACGCCGGGTCAAAGGTAACGTGATAAATCCACCGGTCACTTTGGTTTCAACGTTTGACCGACTCTCCACGACGGTAGGCAAAAACCATTCTCTTTTTGTATCCGAAAGCCGTGGCCGTCCGAAAAGACCGGCGGTCGGTCGTCTTTTTCTTCGTTAAATTTCGCCATTTACCAATTTTTATCGGAACGAGAGTAACGTTTGTTGGGGGATATATAATACGCAGCAATTTCCGTTTTCGACGGAAAATCCCCTTCTCGGCAGGTGTTCGATGTTTCGTTTACTCAAAGTGGCGAAAACGACTCTTCCGTTTAACTACTCCGCCCAGCCTGCCGAATTATTCCACACAGACATTAATCCGTTTAATGTAAATCTAATCATTTTAAAAGTGTTTTTCTGGTAAAACTCAAATAAATTTAAAATAATATAAGCTAGAAATTAACGCTTAGGGTATCGTCGCCGTTTCGAAAAAATAGATTGGCCAGAAACCGCCAAAGGGAAAGACGACCCGGGTTGCGCCTTAAAGCCCAGAAGAAAATTCCACGAAAAGTTTCGTTGGTGGCCAAAAGAAAATTGTAAAGAGACAGACGATATTCCGGATATTTTTTACCGTTCTTTTCGGAATTGGCGCAAGGCGGCCGGCGGACGAAGAACAAAAAGCGCCACCCCACGGAGGGAAGGAGAAGGAAAGGCCGATTTCCGGAAAGAAGGGATTTTCCCAGAGGCGAAAGGCAGGTCGGGAAGGCATCGATCGCGACAAAAGGACGACGGCACCCGAGCGGACGGAACCACGTCGGCCTCCACCTCCGAGCAAGAAGTCAGCTTCTCCGTCCGACGCCCGAGCGGGCGGGAAAGACGACATCCATGGCTGCGGGGCGGAGGGGCCTCCGCTAGGACCGGCGGGCGGGGAGGGCCCGGGCCCCACAGCCATTCCCCTAGGCCCCGGCATGTCCGGCCCGCGGCGGCCGTGCTGAAGATGGCGCCGCCGGTGGGGGGGCTGCGATCCAGCCTCTGCACCTTGGAATTGGCCGTCTACTACGGAAGCCCGCCCTGTCCCCTGTGCGCTCGCTGGGCGGGACCCGAACCCGGAATACCCTTGGTCTGGAGCCGGGGTAACCTGACGGCGGCTCGGCGACTCCTGTCCGACGGCTGTCCCGTCCCGGCCGAAACCGGTGAGTCCTTCCTCCCTCTTTCTCGGCTCCTCCCGCCCCGGGAGGAGTCTCCGTCCGCGCGCGACGTAAACAAACCGGGCGTCGGGCGTTCGATCGACCGTTCGTTCGGTAAAACGTCATCTTCTGACCGGGTCGAAGGTGGAAATTCCCCGCGAAGATTACCGACGTAAGTAAACCCCCAGGTCGTTTACGTCCCTCAAGTCAGCGGGACCCGGGCACGTCCCTCTGCGCGGAGATTTTCCAGACCGGGAGAAAAGCGAGCTTTTCTTTACTCGGACACTCGGGGAAAATCCAGTAAAAAAGGGAAATTGCTCTGGGACCAGCCGGGTTGTCTTAATAGTGGTTACGCCGTGCCGTCGATGGGGAAACGAAAGAAATTGTTGTCGACGGCCGGATCCGAAAGTAAACGGAGAAGACGGTGGAAAATGGAAATGCGGTCTTTTGGCCTCCGGTGCTAAAAGGACGAAAGATTCGAGACGGCCCGTTTCCCTCGGCCTGGACGGAGTAGTCTTTCCGTCGGAAACCGCGGAGAGAAGAGTTCCACCGGCGCCCGGCGCGGCGATCAATACTCGGACGGAGGAAGTCCCGCGGCGCGAGAAAGCGGGGGCGGTCGCCGCGGAGAAATCCGCTTCCTTTTTTGCCCATCGCGGCTTCCCTCGGCCCCGGACGGCGTTCTCCTACCGAAAAAGAGTTCCGCGCTGGGAAGGAGTCACCTTCCCAGCGCGGTCTGCTTCCGAGAAGGACGGGATGGATGCCGTTCGTCCCTTGCCGCTCCGCGCGATAAAACGCTGCGGGCGACGGCGCGGCGCGGGATCTATAGCCCGAAGTCGGGTGGAAAAACCTTTCCGGAAAGAGAGGACATTCCCCTCTCCCTTTCGTGACTGCCGACGATAGAGGCGTTCCGAGAAGGCGGCCGGCTCGGGTCCGAACGGCCGACGGGGAAAGAGCGGCTCTTTTCTATTCGTCCGTTTACATTTGGGCACGGACGGGCCGAAAAGCGTCGGAACGCTGCGGCAGGCGTTACTAACGTAAGCACAAAGCGGAGGCGGGCTTAATTTCCGCGGCTGGAAGCCGATTTTGTCCGCCGTCCGTAAGTAAGGCCGAAGCCCAGAAAAGAGCCCCTTAAAACGGGTGGGAAGACCTTTTCCCGCCGGCGTCCGAGTTTCGGAACCCGCACTTTGCTTAATAAGGAAACGTTAATTACATCTGGACGGGAGGTTTTCTCCCGGGGTCAAACAAACGCAATTAGAAGGCCGTCCGTCGTCCACTCCGGCCCTAGATCCAGTCGCATCCGTAAGACGAACTCCAAGAAAAAATAACATTCGTTGCCCGTACTGGACGCGTGTTTAGCCTCCCTCCGAAACAATAACAGCGCGATAGAAAAGAAAACAACCGGTTTTTTTCGTTACGTTTGGTAGGGCCGATAAACCCGTTAAACCGGCTAATTAATTAATAGGCCAGATTTAACGATAAACACGGCTTTTAGTTTCTTTTAGAAGAACGACACCTTCGTCTATTATCTACAATTCCGCACATAACGGATTTCCTCACTTTACGCATCCGAAAAGTACCACTTTTAGCCCGCGGATAATTTCCGCTTCGCCACTCTTTCCGCGCCGTCGAAACCGGACTATTTTTACACCACGGTACACCCGAAAAGACCACCGGGAGTACGGAGGGAAGGGAACGGACCGGAAGGTCTGAGGTGGATAACCAACGGAAACGTTTATCGACGATTTTTGACGTAGGACTACGTAAGAACACCGAGAGTAAAGAGCCAGGTCCGAAGACGAAAGCGGAACTCCGTCCCGGCCGCCACCAAAACAAAGGAAGAGTTTCCGCGTCGGTCGATAGATGGCGCCGGCGGCGGCCAGCAGATAGGTCCGACCCGGCCCGTCCGGTGGAAAGAGAAAGGCAGGGCGCGGGAAAAGGGGATTTCGCCTTGTTCTACCTTCCTGAATCTTAACCGGGTAGCGGGTGGATGGGTCCCGCACCCTCTCGACGGACGAAAAGACCGGGCGGATGAGGGACGGCCACCGGCCGCGTCACGTGCCGACGGAGGCCGAGGGAAAAATCGGGGTGGAAGTCGAAGGCCGGCCGAAGTGCTCGCGTCTGTTGTCCCTGCTGCCGGCGGCGGTCCCCCTGCTGACCGACGGAAGATCGGGCAAAGGTGAGTCGGACCTTCCTTCTCTCCGCTTCCGGTTTATCCCCCTTATAAACCGGGGTGGGGGACGAAAGTCGAGACGGGCGCTAAGTTTTTACGGCGGAAGACGGCGGTGAACGGGAGAAGACTGAGGTGGAGAAGGGGCAGGGAGTAACCGGCCACTTTCTCCGCCGCCGTAATCCGAAGGCGAAGGTGAAACTTGGGCCGGCCTCGCTCCGACTCTCGGCCCTGGCGTAATAAAGAAGTGTCCGGAGACGGCCGTTAATCGGATGGGGCCAGTCTAGGCCCGGTGTCATCCGACGAAACTTAACCACCGACCGTCCAGTTTACCGGTTAACATTTTACGCTGGGAAGTAATTCGGCCTTTCCCGTTACAACCCGGGCCCCTTTGGGTAGAATCCACCGGATTCTTTAACCCGACCGGCGGAGGGAAAGCGGGTGCCGGACGTTCCCCTCTTCTCCTTTTGCCTTCTTTACCCACGGGGAACTCGGCGTGCCTACTTTTCCGGAGGTTGCGGCCGATTTTTCGTTCCGCTGTCCCGTTAGGAAAAAGTCGAAGGGCGGAAAGGCCGCCTTTCGGCCTATTACGTAGCAAGCGAAAAGTAAACGACTGCCGAGAAGTCGCCCTAAATCCGGTCTGGCCATTAATTACCGAATTTATTATTAATAATAATTCCGGTGCCTGCGGTTTCGGAATCGCTGCCTCCCCGCCTGAGGCGGGACCGGAAAAAAATCTACGCTCGAGTCTGTCTTCCGGATTTTATCCTCGTCCCGAGAATACTTCGTTTCTCGGCTGTTATCGTTTTTTACCGGTAGAAATGAATTTCCAATATTTGCCGCCTTTCTTCCCGGCATTTATAATGGTGCGTGGTCGTTCCGGCCCAGAGTAGACGCGGGTGGGCTTCGGCGGAAGTGGACGGGGAAAGGCGTTAATAAAATTTAAAGAAAAAATTAAAACGATAAAATCGGTTTCGACAGACCGTGCGGAAACGTAAACGAAACGGCGTCGTATCCGGGGCGGATCTACGTAGGGACTAATAGGACTTAAGCCCCGGTCCCCCAGTGTCGTGGGCCCACAAAAATTGAATTATTATAAATTTTTAATAATTTTTCGTTAACAGTGAGCACTTATCGTAAAGTAAAAAATATTTATTTTAATTTATTAAAAATTTTGTTTGTTTATATGTTTTGTTAATGTATTTTCTTTATTTCTTATGTCTTTTTATTTAAGATATAGTTTGTGGTTTGACACCATTTCGTAAACAAATATATTTCGACTCTGATTTTGAAGTTATTAAAATCGAATTTTAAACCCCAATTTAAAGATTCTTAATGTAACAAAAACTGGGGCCCCAGAAAATCTAGACCCGCCTCTTGTCGGATCCCTTCCTCCCATGTGGGCCCTAACTAGTCCGGCTGGAGAGGATAGAATTTTGACTATTTTTTATTACCTATTTGCAGTTCGTGCGGCGGGTATTCTCCTGCTCCTGGGAATCGGCTCCTTCGTCTGCTACAAGTTGTTTCGCCGTCTGAGGCTCGACCTCCGGAAGAAGTGTGACTGCGATTCGGAACTCTTCGAGGCCTTCGGCTCTTCACAGTGGGTGTCCGAAGAACTGCTATCCCGAGACGCTCCCTCTGACGACGAATGCGTGGAGGTGAGTTCTGCCCCGACTGCCGTTCGGAAGCAGCTGGGAGTCCGTTTTTGCCAATGCCGGTTTATGCATGACCTCTCGATGGATGTTTTTGTCGTTCCTCTGCTTGTACATGACAAAAATAATTGTTCCATTTCATTTTCTATTCTACGGTTTTTTTACACAACGAAAGTTATCCTCGGGCGTGGAAAGTTAAGTCTGAAACATTAAGGTGATGGAGAGAAAAAGAATTGACTGCGTATCGTTCTGGCAACTGACAATAGTAATTTCGAACAAGCATTCATATCTGTTTGTTCATAATTCTATTTATCTTCCGGTCGGCAACATAATTCGTTTGGCAAATTTGTGCTGGTCGACCTTCCACTCTCTGGCCATTGTCTTCTATCTGCGACCGAACGGATCGGGAGGCAATCTGTCGTTCCAGACCGCCCGAGATCGAATCTGGGTGGGTTGAAAGAGTAGCCGTCCAGATGCCTCGATGCCCGGCCAAATCTGCGACCGGCCAGATAAAAGAGGTCCACTCAGTGCCTGCGGGGCGGAAATAGTTAAAAAAAATCGGCCTTTTGTATTGCTGTGAGCAACGAACGACTTCCTTCTTACTAGTTTCGCTGGATGGTCAAACAATGCTTAGAACTGCTGATACTTTGTTTGTGATTTTGAAGAACCCTAGAGAAAGACAGAAACGAAAGACACGCGTGGCGGATGTCAGTCGGGACTTTCCTCTGTTTAGCATCCACGGTGCCGAGGAGAGCCCTGCCGGCGGTCCTGGGCATTCCGGTCTCCTAGTTTCTGTTTTTGTAGAATGAAAGCATCTGGTCTATGAAATAAAAATGTTTGAGAATCACCAGTCCGGAGGAATCGGCAGTTCTCGAACTTTTAAGGATGCATTTGATTACTTAAGTTTGCCCGCAGTACTGAAGGAGTTAAAGATATGTAATTGTTCTAAAGATCTATATTATA
This sequence comes from Centruroides vittatus, assembly GCF_030686945.1. Classification (NCBI taxonomy): domain Eukaryota; kingdom Metazoa; phylum Arthropoda; class Arachnida; order Scorpiones; family Buthidae; genus Centruroides; species Centruroides vittatus. Next base: position 2,646,124 of record NW_027122198.1, on the reverse strand, counting down.
TAATTCTTGATTATTTTGAGAATAGAAAGGATGTATTATTGACTTGTTAAACACTAACTTTATAGTATATTTTGAAGACACGTGGCAAATTTTCATTGGTTATCTTTATTTAGTTGATACCGTACATCATTTTTCTGTACGCGTTTCAGGCTGTCTTTCCCCTCCTCAGCCAACTACAATATTGGGTATACTGGAAAGTTATGTCCATTCCAGTTACAATAAGTTTTAACAAGTATGTGCATATTCATTTGATGCACATTTGGCTCTCTCTTTTTATCACTGAATGTATACATACTGACCTAGCAAATGAACTAAAACGAAGATAATTTATGTTAGTATTAAGTGAAGTGCGATTGTGTACCCACGGGTACTGATAAAGTTCATTTACACCACTGTATTTTGTACGAATTCCAACAAGGAAGAAATGCTACAGAAGCATGTAGAAATTTATTGAAAGTGTTTGGTGAAGGTACACTTTCTGATAGAACATGCAGAAGATGGTTCAAAAAATTTTAAATGGGTGATTTCAACCTTTCTGATAAGCCACGCTCTGGGTGACTGTCTTTGATTGACGACGATACTATCAAGATCATGTTAGAGTAAAATCCGTTTTTGACAACATTGGAGATTGCAGAAAGGCTTGATTCAGCTCAACAAACCATTTCGGACCATATTCGGAAACTAGGATTGGTGTAGAAATATTCGAGATGGGTGCCACATGAGTTAAGTGAGAAGAATTTGAATGATTGAGTCATCATAAACACATCTATCTCTGCTTGCATGGAACAAAATCGAACCCTTCTTGGACCAGATGATAACTGGGGATGAAAAGCAGATTACCTATGAAAACATCGTAAGGAAAAGAGCATATTGTGAATCCGGAAAACCTGCCCTTCCACCTGTAAACTGAAGTTGAACCTGAGTAAGAGAATGTTGTGTATATGATGGGGCATTCGAGGACCAACACATTTTGAGCTGTTGAAACTGAACAAAAAGCTAAATTCAGAGAGGTACTGTCAGCAATTGGATAATTTAAAAACAGCCCTCCAAGAAAAGAGGCCGGCGATGTTCAATAGGAAGGACGTCATACTGCTTCATGGTAATGCCAGGCCATGTACTGCTTTGGGGACTCATCATAAACTCACAGAGCTAGGCTGGGAAATTCTGTCACATCCACCATACTCTCCAGACCTAACACCCTCCAATTATCACTTGTTTCTGTCCTTACAAAATTTTTTCCAGGGCAAAAAATTCAAAAACGAAGATGATATCAGACAAGCACTGGTTCAATTTTTCACCTCTAGGGATAAGGCATTTTTTAAAAATGGGATATACAGTCATCATGCTGGCAAGAAGTCATAAACAATGATGGAAGTTATATTATTCAATAAAGTTTATTCAAGGTATGAAAAATTTATTATTTTGTTTTATTCTAAAAACAGACAGAACTTTCTGGTAGACTTAATATAATGCATACTAAATAAAGTTAACCGATGAAAATTTGCCATGTGTCTTCAAAATACACTATAAAGTTAGTGTTTAAAAAGTCAACAATATGAAAAGGACATGGTTTCACAAAATACAAAGGATGTATTAGTCAAAGGCATTGATAAAGTATATAAGAAAATAACGAGGTGTGCTTTCGGAGTTTGGTCCCAGGATCTTTATTGTGGATTTTGTTTTTCGACAGATGTTTGAGGATATCGAGAAACTTTGGAATCGTTCGTACCGTGTGTGTGGATGAATCGGTACTGTTGACACCTGCTGACAACTGCGGAAAATTGGAGGAAAAGTTGCAATTTGCTATAAAGATTCTTAATGAGCAGTTAGACTGATAAGATGGTTTTGTCTGTGGAGAAAACTAAGTGTACGTTATTGAAAGGGTGTCTTGCAAAATGGCAACTGCCTGTTATCAAATTGGATAATAATAAGATTGGCTATGTTACATTTATAAAATATTTGGGTATATATTATGGAGAATGCCTAAATATTACTCCACATGTTGAATACGTGTGTAATATTTAAAGCTCTTTATTGTTTTTATAAATTGAGAATTATTGCAGGAAAAAAAATGAGGAATGAGTTATAAGATTATTGAAATTATTTATAGAGGATTAATGATATCAATATTGGTATATGGCAGGCCTGGGCAAATGCGGCTCCGAGAGCCTCATGCGGTTCTTTTTGAGTTATGTGCGGCTCTTTGCTGAAAGTGTTAATTTCTGTTTTTTATTAATATTTTTACAGTTTTATTTTTATAATTTTGTGAAAATATGTTTATTAAAAAAATTCAATATTTGTTTTATATTATATTTATATTATATAATAAAATTGCACACCTTACCATACTATCCACCACGACAGTACAGAACTGCGGCTCCCATGCATTTTGCAAAACCTACATTGTGGCTTTCACTGAACTCTTGCTTGCCCACCCCTGGTATCTGGTATAAATGTATGGTGGAACTCTATTAAAAAATATCATATAGATAAGTTTGTGAAGACTCAAAGAGTTGCAATAATAATGATGTCAAAAGGATATAGAAGAATTTCTACTGCTGCTCTCTGAATATTGACTAATTGCTTACCAATTGATGTATAAATGATGAAATGATATTATTTTAGTAAAATAAGGAAAAAACAAAGTTTTGCATTTAAAGGTCTTGAATACAATTTTAGTATTGATGTTGGTATTACAAAGATTAAAACTATTAAATATAATCAGGATTCCTACGCACCTGGAAAGTCAGGGAAAGTCAGGGATTTTCATTAGTTTCGGAAAAAGTCATGGAATGTTAGGGAATTTGTCAAAAATTGTCAAAAAGTCAGGGAATTTATCGAAAATTGTCAAAAAGTCAGGGAATCTGTCTCCTTAGCTGCTTCGTTGATTTCGTTTGCTGAATATGGCTGACCAAGCGTAGACATCTGCAGGTGGCAAGAAGTAATGCTGCAATCTTTAAGAAGAAAATATACCAGAATCTGAAATGGCTTTTTCACCGTTCTGAAGCCATATAATTTTACAGTTGTGGATTAACAACAGGATAAACTACTATTATGTAATAGTTTTTAATTTTAATAATTCAGCGATTATAAAAAGATAAATTTGTTAATTAGAATAAAAATAACTAATTAAAATTAGTTTATAAACTTTTAAAACTTGAAATCGTAATTTATTAGAATATTCACTTCAAAATAGCTAAATAGATCAGTAAAAATCGGTAATTTAATTGTTTTTCGCATTTAAAACATTAGTGTACAACATAAAAAAATTATAAATAGCTACCCGACATTTACAGTAAAACGCTGGCGCTGATTAGTAGTTTTTTACATTTGTTGTTACAATTTTCCTTGAAAGTACTGTACTGCAAGCATATTTTCCCCCCTCTCCCATTAATTTCTGCAACTTCGATACATAGTTTAATAATTAGTTTAACAGAAATGATGTTGGGTAACATAGCCACTGATTTTGGCAAATTTAGGGATCATACCTGTAATAGATATACTGTAGTTATAGTTTTGAAAATCAACTGGATCAGCGTTTCTCAACCTTTTTTTGGCCCGCGGACCGATAAAATTTGTGAAAAAAATTTTGCGGACCGGTGGTGTTTTAACAAAAAACTTTACTATATATTAAAGAATTACTACAGAAGTAAATTGTAAAATTATTATTATCATTTATACATTATAAAATTTTTATTTATTAAATTATCACTATTTTTTTCAATAAGAAAATTTTTAATGCAGAGCGGTAAAAATTCTCTGCGGACCGATCAAGAATCTCCACGGACCGGTGGTTGAGAAACAGTGAACTAGATAATCCAATAGTTTAACCAATGTTAACTTGCTTATAATTAATTATAAATTTAAAAAGCTGGTAAATTTTAAAAAAAATTAATCAAATGTATTTTAATTTTTTAGTATCTTAGTGCGAAACAACACCAAAACTATTTTTATAGTTATGTTGCAAAAGAATGAGATTTTATAGTTACGATTCTATGCACTGAACTTCTATATTTTATTAATGTATAATTGTAATTTCGTTTGATGTTTATTTCTGTATTTATTTTATTTTATTTAAATTCTATAATATTAGTTCATTTAATTAAAATTTGCTATAAAAGTGAGAAAGATGGTTTGTGATATGATTTGCAATAATTATAAGAATTGTAATTAAGGGTTAAAATAAATAAATTTTGTCTGAATTATTAAAAAAATTTTATGAAAAGATGAAATTTAATGCAAAATTAAATAAATAATAAATAAAAATTATTAAAAATAATTATTAAAACTCTGGCTTTACATCGAAACCGAAATCAAAATGGCGGCAATGGAACATTTTTTTTTCTTTTAATGAGTTGCCAATTCAGCTAATTTAGTGGATTTATGAACAATCTAGCTAAAAAAACCAAACAGTTCTAATGGAAACAGTATGATTTGAGTATTTTTATTAAAAAATGTCTAGCTGTAAATTTGAATTTTGAGTTGGTTGGCAACACTACTTTTAATTAATAGAATGTTGTACTTGTTCTTGTTCTTGTTCGTGGGTTTATGTTGGAAGGTGTGGCCGTTGTCGGCTTTTCTTCCGATGCGCCGCCTGGTGGCTAGGCGAAGTGGCCGGTCTTATATATGTACCGCTCAAGGGCTGAGATGTGGTGGCGCAGGTCTAAGCCCGCGTGTGGCCAGTAAAGTTGGCTGAGGTGACGAGTCTGGTGCAGGTCCAAAGAGAGGGCTTGGCCCAACTCCCGACGGGCCTCGTTGTACGCCGGACACACCAGCCAAAAGTGATCGGGGGATTCCTCCTGCCCGCAGTGCTGGCAGTCCGGTGAGCGGCTAAGGTGACGAGAAAAAAGGAAAGATTGAAGAGGCGCCGTATTTGTACATAGCCTCACCAAAAGCGATTCCGCACGGCGCGAGGAGGCCAGATGGTAGGGCCAAGGGATGTTGTACTTAGTATTGTGACAAAACAAGTCTTACACATTGCTATCTGATCTGGTTCATCTGTCTTTTAATAATATTGTTCGAGGTTTGTGTTTTTCTACATTCTTAAATTATAATGGCACGGAAACAAACGAGGTTTAATCTCCAATGGCTAGATCCAGCTATTCATCCAGAATTCAATTCCTGGTTAGGAACTGTAAAAGATGATGATACAAAAGCATTTTGCTGCATTTGTTGTAAAGTTTTCTCGTTAAGTAATATGGGAAAGCGTGCATTAATATCCCATGCAAATAGTTCTAGTCATGTTGAAATAAAAAGATTGAAGTCGGAACAAACTTCGCTGGTAAGGTTTTTAACCCCAACAAATTCAAACTCTTCTAATAGTCAACAAAATGTGTGTGAAACGGCTTCTGTTGTGGAAGAAAAATCTAAGATCATTAATGAACAGTCTCTCATCAAATCAACATTTCTTAGCAGCACATTGACACCTTTTGTGATAAAAGATGATGTAATAAAAGCAGAGATAACTTGGGCATTGGCAGTTGTAAAGAAAAAGATGTCACTCAATTCATGCGCTGATATTAAAAACATTTTCAAAAAAATGTTTCCTGACAGTTCTATAGCCACACAGTTTCAATTGGGTCCAGATAAAGCTTCCTATATAATAAATTATGGCCTAGCCCATTATTTCAGAGAAAAATTGATTGATGGTGTTACAAGTTGTGATAATATTACTATCTCCTTTGACGAATCACTAAACAAAGTTGCTCAAAGAACTCAAATGGATCTTGTGATAAAACACTGGGATGAGAGTAAAGATAAGGTTATGACCAGATATTTAAATAGTGTCTTTCTGGATCATAGTACAGCAGATGATCTTCTCTCTACATTTCTCAATTGCCTTTCAGACACTCATCTTGATCTAGCAAAAATTCTTCATATCTGTATGGATGGACCAAATGTAAACATAAGTTTTCTGAATAAATTAGAAGATCACATGGAGACACAGAATGTTGGTAAATCATTTGTGAGAATGGAAACATGTGGTTTACATGTAGTCCATGGTGCTGTAAAAGCTGGTTTTAAAGTAGTAGATTGGAATTTGTTACCACTGCTACGGAATTTGTACTATTTGCTAAAAGACTCACCCACTCGGCGTGCTGAATACATTGCTATAAGTGGAAGCAGATTGTTTCCCAAAAAGTTTGGTTCAACAAGGTGGTTGGAGAATGGAGAGTGCTTAGAATGTGCAGCAGAAGTTATTGAATCTGTGAAGACATACATAAACAACAGTACAAAGTTGAAAGACAGCAAGGTGGCTACATTCTTGAGACAGGCACTCAATGACCCCTTTATTAAAGTTAAACTTTTATTTTTTCAGTCAATATGTACACAAAGTGAGAGCTTTCTCACCCGATTTCAGAGCAACAAACCTCTTGCACCTTATCTTTATAAAGCAGTTGTTCAATTATTAATGAATCTGATGAGAAAGTTTGTGAAAAATGACAGGGTCACCGACAAGCAGTTTCTAAAAATAGATTTAAATGCTAATGAAAACTTGGTACATCTTAAGAATTTGGATATTGGTTTTGGAGTAAAAAAGGTTTTAAAAGAATTGAAAGTAAGCGATAAAGATATTCTGTGTTTTATAAGAGATTGTCAAAAAGTGCTGAAAGTGATGACACAAAAGATTATTGAGAAGGGACCTGTCAAGTACAAATGTGTGAAGGCTTTGAGCAGCTTAGACCCAGAAATTATTAAAATGCAATCAAATGTTGGAAAATTGTATTTCAATGCTTTACTGGAGATTCTACATGATACAAACAGGATTGATGAAAGATGTGCTGTCAAAGCAAAAGAACAATATAATATACTCTGCAATAAAGTATCCATAAAACCCTATTCTACAAAGTTTGAGGACTTCATATCTGAAAGGAGTGATGATGATGGTCTGGACACATTTTATTGTGAAATTATGAAGGATGATAGGCAACTGCAAGATCTATGGTCTATTATCAAAATTTCTCTTTCTTTCTCACATGGGAATGCAAGTGTTGAGAGTGGTTTTTCAGTTAACAAATCGCTGTTGAGTGAAAATCTTAAGGAAGAAAGTTTAGTTGCTCAATGCTTAGTTTATGATGGGATCCATTTTGCCAGTGGTGTTGATCAAATAAATATAGACCAGAAAATGTTGTTAACAGTCAGAGGATCTAGACAGCTATATATTGCATCTCTGCAACAGAAAAAAGATATTCAGAAGCAGCAGGCATTGAGGGCTGAAGAAAAAAGAAAACTTACACAACAACTTAAGGATTTAAAACAACACAAGAAAATGTTAAGAAAAGATCATGAAAAAAAAGAAAAAGAGATTGAAATGAAAATAAATACACTTGAGGAGAAAAAGTTAAAACTACATTAATAGTTCTTCTATTTTGTGAATTGTAATTAATTTTTTATTTTCTAATTATCTGTATTTTGAAAAAAAGAGAATTAATACTAAGAAGTTTCTCTGTATTTTGATTGTCCATTTTGTAAAAATAAAAAGATTTTACAATAAATTAGATACATTTGTTAGAGAAGCTATACTGTAAACTTATACCTATCCCTCTTTATTTTAAAACTGTGTAAAAATAGATTGTATATAATGTGGTTGACAAAAGAAAACTAATTCTTTTTTTACATGATTAATTTTTTTGAGGGAAAAAATGCTTTATTTGAAAATTTTTAAATTTAACTTTTTGTTAAAATTATGTTGCTGTTTAAAAAAAGTTACTCTTTTTGTTGAAAGATTGGTTTTAAAATTACGTGTTTCTAAGTCAAGAGTTCATTTTAAGCACAGTACAGTACTATTTGTACTGTATATCAAATACCATTTGTTGATTTTATGCTATCTTGTATTTACTAGATTTACATACAAATAATAATGATAAGTAATGATAAAATAAAAAGCTCATGTTTCATTTGTTGCTTATTTTTTCATTACATTAAAGTTTTGGATTCTATCAAACATTTTTCTACAAGATGTACCGGTATGTACTGTATTTTTTTAATGTGGCAGTCTTTGAAACATATCAACTGTGCAAAAAAGAGGGATAGATATACTCAATCAATGTTCATGGTAAATAAAATGCTGTTTCGTTATGTCGATATTCCACACTAAGAAATGTGAGGGTCAGGGAATTTGGACAAAGTTGGTCAGGGAAAATCAGGGAAAGTCAGGGAATTCAAAACAAGAATTTGAGTAGGAACCCTGTATAATATAAATAAAGAATTACTGGCAGAGTAGATGTGATTCTACCCTTTACTTCCATATTCCATCAATGTTTTTTTCCCCTACAGTGGAACAAAGAGTAAGTAAAAATTGGATAGGATTGAATTATTATAATACCCAGTTATAAAGTGGGCATGGAGATTTCTGGCAAAAATTGTATCGGTTTTCATCGATCGAAAGTGACTTATGCAAATGTGGAAAGGTGGATACTTTTTAGTATTTTTTTAATGTGATTATTTAAGAGATAAAACTGATAATATTTTACATATAATGAACATGAATAAAGATGAATTTGGTCTTTTCAAGATAAGTGTTACAAAATGGTGCAAAGTAAAAATAATTTTATTAAAATAACTAAAGTTGTTAATATGTTTGAAATTAGAAATTTGATACATTGTTAATTCTATCTGGTTGATAACTGAATGCTTGTTTGTTTTGATGATGTTTGTTTAGTTCCATTTATAATTTGTTTTACAGGGATTTGTAATCAGCTATTTTAGTATATACAACATTGTTCATATGTTCTTTATTGTTAATTATATATACAGTCCTGCATACAGTCTATTTTATGTTTATTGTGTTTGATGATAATTGATGTTTAAATTGTAAGTTTGTAAAATGCTGTTTTGTAACAATAAGGAGAAGCATCTTGCCTGTAAGCTCGTGGCAGGTATGGTATGGCAAGAGGAGCGTGGTGGGACTTCTGGGAGTCTGGTCCTTCTGGACCGGCTGTTCTCAAACTTTTCCATTTTGGCTCAACGAGTATGCATTCAGTAATAAAATATCTCGTGTTTACAAGACATAAAAGTTATTACTTTTAATTATGTGATCGTATTATTGATAATGTTAAAGTTACGTGCGTGCGTTTCGAAATATTGAGGAATTGACGATTATAAATTTCTGTATTTAATGCTAGGAGAAATACTTTGGACCGGAAAGCTTCGGGGACAGTGACGCACAGTCTCGTATCAGCGATACTTCACAATCTTTGGATACGGATTGCAACAGTGGAAGTTGGGGCGATAGAGTAAGTATGTATGTATGTTACTTTCTAATTAATTTTTCACTTTCTTTTACTTCTCTTGGAATTATGAAAGGTTGCATATTTTATCTGTATCCAATATAAATCCAAAATACTTATGTTAAAATTTTGCATTTTGTTATTTATTATGCTATTCTTTACTTACAACTAGAGTAGAACCAGTTTAATTTTGGATTAGTCTAAGTGGATTAGTTATAATAAATGAAAAAGAATATAACTTTTAATATTAAAAAAACATGTATTATAAGCCATAATGAATTTTATATTCACTTTATCTTTAATAAAATAATTTAAAACATTTACATTAAAATGTATATGGAAGCTGTAATACTTGATTTTTCTTTGGAATTCAATAAATAGCATCATTCTTTCTGCACAAAATAATGACAACGGGTCTCTTATTTTTTTTGTCATAACTTGTATGTAATATTGCATTGAATTAATTTTTATCTTGAAAACAATTACAGTCAAACCTGTTTTTATGCGGTGGATAGGGACCGCATTAAAAAAAACGCATTAAAAAAAATCGCACGAAACTTCACGATTGGCTGTAAAAAATAGTTTTCGCAACACAATTAAAAAAATATTTTTTTATGCGGTCAATAGGGACCGCATAAAAAAAGTCTCACATAGAAAATAACTCAAAACCGTACGAAATAGAATTTATTGACAACAGATGTCAGCACTTGACTGCATCATCTCGTCTATCGTCTGTTTTACATATTTTTGTCCAGGTGGTGTTTTGTTGACTTAAAAAGTAAATTATTTCATTTTTCGCATATTCATGCAATAATATTACTATAATAAGTGCATTTATGCTATAATAAGTTTATTTAGCTATAATAAGTCAACGTGAGACATGACGAATCGCACGAGACTAGTCGCCAACTATACCGCACAAATTAAAAATTTGCATTAAAAAAATCGCACAAATAAAAATCGCACATAAAAAGAGCGCATAAAAACAGGTTTGACTGTATTGTAATAAATGTTAACTTTTGCAATAAAAACAATATATTTTGTGTCAGCTGTCAATTTGTATGATGTACGGTATAATGTCAAATAAAAATGTGTTGCGTGTTATAATTGAAACGTTTCCAAGTGAAATAAAAAAACACCATTAAGTTCTTTTTTTTTTTTTTTTTTTTTTTTTTGTTGTTGTTGTTGTTGTTATATGCAGTTTCCAGCAAACATTAATAAATTTTTTCAATTTGTGAAAATTTCTCCTAATATATATCTTACACAGCATTATTAATATGATTTTGGAGGTTGCAGAACATATTTAAAAAATGAAAAATAATTATATCATTTAATTTCAAGATATTTTGTATATCTTAAAAATAATTAATTCTATCTTGGGAAGCAGTTCACTTTTATCCCGGAATCCTGGGACAAGCAAAAGACTGGGAAATGAGAAATCCTCATAATAACACAGGATTAGTCTTTTGGTATATAATAATTTTATTGTATTAATTTGTTCTTTTTATGAGGTTTTTACTAAAGGTTTTGTTTGTAGTAGCTGTGTGAGGTCATTGTAACACAATCGTTTGGATTTGTGATGTTGCTCAATTTTGTCTTCTTTTTTCTCAACTTTTTTCAGGAAATTCATCTTTTATTTTATTTATATATTTTCCTTTCTCTTACACATGATGAAGTGGTATAATAAGGCAATAGACTATCAGTACTGTACATCCACTTTATTAATTGTCAAGATACATTTTAGGTATAAACCCTCTTCTGTTGGCTAAAAATACAATTGTAAAGACTACAATATTATTAAAATGTTCTTAAAATTTTTTACAACATACCTTAATGTACATTTTTTTTTCTTTTTAGAATCACATTAAAATTAATGTTTACAATCTCTCATATATTTTAATTAATAAGTGAACTATTTTTACAACAGTTTTTACATTTAATATTAGAATTTTGTTGTTTACCTTCATAAGGAGTTTAGTAAATTTTAACAAACACAACTATTACATTTCATTGAATCAACACTTTTACACTACAAATTTTGATCTTTCATTTTTGACATTAGCTTTTATGTTAGCTTTGTATTTTATCATATAATTTACATAATAATTCTTTTATTATTTTACAAATTCTTTAATATGAGTTGTTGTATACATTTGTTATAATTTTATATTTTAAATTACATATTATTTTTACATATATTACATTATTATTTGTTTTATTAATTCATAGTAATTTAATCCAGTTATCATTTATTTTTACACTTAAATTTTTAATAATTTTATTTTTTATTTTTAATATTTCTATACTTTATTTAAATTTCCTATTATTATATGTATTTACTTCTGTATGTAAAACTGTAGTGTTTTCTAATTATATCAACACACCTGAATTTTTTGCTGAGCATAAATTATTTTATTTCTCAAACGTTTTCAACCTACTTAATATAGACCATCTTTAGGTTGTAGTGTTTTCTTCATCTATATTACAATTATTGAATAAATCATGTTCATGAAAAACAGAATTTGCCTTTTATATTTTAAATCTACTGTTTGTTCTTGTAATTTGGATGCAATTTGAAAAAATTGTAGAAGTATAAATTCTCACTGTCATTTGTCTGTCTGTCCATCTATCTGTCTATTTTTTCTTAATCTTAAGAACAGAGAGAGATAGATGAAAGACGAGACCAAATATGGAAAGATTAGGGACAGGAGGTCCCGATTAACTATGTATGAACTTTTTGATGCAAACTGGAAGTCACATTATTTCAATTTAAAACTTCTCCTGAAAGCAGTTAATAGATGACCAACACTATTCTATTGTTAAAGGAAAAATATGATGTAGAGGGCAAGCCACTACTAATAATTGAGGTGGAGAGCATACATTTCAAATTAAATAAATTAAAAATATGATTAAAAATTTCAGCCTGGCACTGTGATGATGTCACAATAAATAATTGCTCATTTCCTTTTAGTTTCACCTATATAGTAATGAGTATTTTCACAAGTGCAATGAATAGAATAAACTATTTTTGCAGCTTCTAACTTGTTATTTTTATTATATCAACTTTATTAGTTGATATTATATTATTATTGATATAATATATAATAATATAGCTGATAGAGTATTCTGTTTTTAATTTTTTTGTAAGTAGGAGCTAGTTTTATATCAAATCTCTTAAACATTGTATTTAATTCTTCAAAAAAGCCCTGTATTTGGAAAGGATATATATGTGGTGCCCATCCCCCATGCTGATATGACTTGGTCGAATCCGATGTGGTGTGCAGGAATCCTGCGCAGGTGGGAAAAAAGACAAACTGTTAGAGTAAGAAAAAGAAGAAGCAACAACATAGCACGAACAATGTGTCTGCTTCAAGACAATATCTGTTTAATAATTAGTATCAAGATGATTTGTTTAGTGTTCTTCATTTTGTAATGTTTTCTGTATCACATTAAAATATATGTCATTATATGTCATAAGAAGCTCTTTATATTCTTTCTTAAACTGTGTTCTGCATATGCTTCTTAACACCCAGCCTAGCCATTTATAGACACCACATATATTTTAACTTTGTAATTTGTGTTCAAGTTTTATTTTGTATTAATTCTTTTTCCCAATTTTCTGTAAGGTTTTTGGGTAACTATTTAACATCATTTTTCTTTTAATATTTTTATATCCCTATTTTTATTTAATAAATTACTTGTTTTAGTGTTTATTTTTTTAATTCCATACTAAATATATTTTCTTTTATATTCAAAGAAATATTTGATCAGAAATCTATTACTTTTCTCTCCTTATTCACTTTTTTATACATTTTAAACTCTAATTTATCTTTTTTCTTTATATTGTAATATCCAAGTAATTGATTTCATTTTTTATTTAATACTGTTAAATTTTTAAATTTTATATTATCATTTATTTGGATTATTTTTATATTTTCATTTCATTAATATCAATAAATTTACTATCACATATTATGGAAACATCTACGTATCTTCTGTAAACTTGTATATCTGTTTATTCTATTCATATTATTATCTTTATCTTCCATTGTAAGTTTCAGCAAATTTTGGCTTTATTATGGACCCCATGCATATTACTGATTCTTGTGTATAAAATTTGTCATCTATATAAAAATAATTACTTTTAAAGTCAAATTCTATTAAATTGATTATATAATCTTTTACTTTTAAATTATTCAATTTATTTTCTATCATTTCTCATTTTATTGAATGGTACACTTCTACAATACCTAAACTAGCCATTCTATAGTGATCATTAATCTGAATTTCTCTTACTTGGTTTAAAAACTCATCAGTATGTTTAATTGAAAAGTCAGATTTATTTTTTTTATAGATTTCTAATGTTTAAAAACTTCTCTAAATTATATTTTTGTACTCATATATACAGGGTGATTCAAAAGTTACAGAAATTTTTAAAAATTAATAACTCAAATTATTTACAGTAAGATGATGTAGTTTTCACAGAAATGCTTAGAAAGAAGTGGGGTTTTTTTATGTGTAATAAAAATTTTAGTACCAAAATAGTTACATTTCTTGCCATAGATGGCACTTGATATGATTACATAATTTCTGTAATTGTTACTACAGCTTACAGTAAGAACATTTTTATTTTTTATTCTTATTTTAACAAATTGCAAATGCCTTCAGTTTCCTACAGTGCCATCTATGGCAAGAAATGTAACTATTTTGGTACTAACATTTTTATTACATATAAAAAAAATCCTGCTTCTTTCTAAGCATTTCTGTGAAAACTGCTGTGGGTGTTAGAAACGATATACAGGCAAATTACCATTTTCACAAATACTCTAAAATACTAATTTATTTTCCTCTTTAACTTACAATGCTCAATATTCTTTAGTTCTTTACTTTACAATATTCTTCTCTTAGATCTCGACAATCAATGACTTGCAAGGCCAGTTTGTGAACAATCCACTTATAGTACTACTTAAAACTAACTTATCATAAATTAACACTATTATTATTCAGAATAGAGAAGGAAAATAAGAAAATTGTGTTAGTAAGGGATCCCCTTTATCCTTTTCGACAAGTTGTGCACTTAAAGTGTCAACCACAGTTAACAAAGAAAAACTTGACCTCAACACGTGGTTCTCCTTAATCGAGATAAGCAATCCGCTCGTAACTTCCTTTTGCTGTCTTTAATCGCAAATTTTGAGCATTTATCTTCTACTTCCCCACCACATAGACTTTCTTCTGCTCCTATTTCCGTGTCGCCACATGACTTAGTCTTCGTTCTTCTCAACCTAGAATGCCGAAAATTGTCCTTCAACATGGTGACGTTTATTGATTCTCCTTTTACTCCAAAACTTGCCAAAAAACAGTTATTTTACAGTCGAAAGGGTTAATTGGGAATGATAGGGTTAATTGGACAGAGAAAGAGAATACGTATAAATTATAAATTCGCCAATTACAACAATAATATATACATTGTGGGACTCACCACACTGCATCATCTTACTGTAAACAGTTTGTGAGTTATTAATTTTTTTAAATTTCTGTGACTTTTGAATCACCCTGTACTTTCCTAGGAAAGTATTTTGTAGACAAATATGCAAAAGCCCAAAAATTTCTTTTAAATGATTATAAAGTTCCTTTTAGCAAATGAATCTGTAACATCACTGCCCAATCTGCCACCAAAAACAACACGAAGCATTTAACTTTATGTTCAGTTACTTCTGTTTCGGAAACAGTGAATTAATAAAACAGTTTAATTATTAAGAATACATGATCTAATAATAATGTACAACTGGCTAAAATTAGCCATGATGATGATACCATTTAATTGATGTCTCTTCACCTAAATACCAGTAATTTAGTTTATCACATCTGACATAAAATCTAATGATTCATGACTATTTTGAAAGTATTTAAAATATGTTATTAATATTATTTCCCATCTATTTTTGATGTTTTTTAAAAAAGTAGTGGTTGCATCATGAAATATATCATTTAAATTGTTTTGTTATAGATTAAAATAAGATCATTGAAGATAAAGGTTAGTGTTTTAATACAGATGTCTCTACTAAGAATTTTCATCATCATTTGAGAGAAATTATTTTAACCTTTGTGAATATATTCACAAAAGTTAAAAAATTTCTGTAAGATATGATGGGGAAAAATATGTGCAAAGATACATAAATAAAACAAAATTTGTTTTATTAAGAGAGGATTAAAAGAAAAACAATGAAATTGATTGATACTGCAATGAAAGTAGCTATTTATTGTATATAGACAATATTCACTGAATTAACAAAAGTGTGTAATTTTCAAACCTGTTCAATCAATGTTTTCTTAAAATAATCTAAGTATCACTGAGTACATCAGCTAAGTTGTAATAATTCTTAAAAAACTATTTAGTAATCTTATTTAAAAAACTTAAAAATTGATGTGCCCCATGTTGTTATAGCATATTATACAAGTAACTTTAATTGCACATGAACTTTATGTAAATTTTTAGTACTGTAATCAAACATTTTTTATCAATCATTTTTTATCAATCAGTCATCCTGTTTTAATCAAACAGTTTTTATTATTATTGGTCGAACCCAAAAAACTAGCAAATTGTTTCTATGAACTGTTAATGTGTACACTCCAATTCAAATTTTAGTCAATGTACAATATCACTTTCTTCAGTACTAGTATTATTTATTTTTATACTATAATTTACTTCTGTTCTTATATACAATGTGTTGTGTTTTAGCCTACTTTATTTTTAATTTATTGAAATTAAATAATTTTGTGGTGTTATTAGTATAAAATTTATAAGCAGTGTCAATTTAGATAAATTGGAGTCTGCCCAAGTAAGAATAATGCCATCAGCTTAAATTGTTGCATTTTTATTTTCTATAAATTGGAAATATCAGGTAAATAAATTTTTAAAAAACACTACACCCAAAACTGATCCCTGAAGTACACCTTTAGAAGTGATAAACAGTTAGGAATAGTTATCACTTACTCTTATTATATAATTTCTCTTAAGTAACTCTCTAATTATGTGTAAGCTTGGCTTTTCATATCAATTTTACTCAATTTTATTAACAATACTAATATATCTAATGTATTAAATGCTTTAGAAAGCAATATAGATACTGATATTTCATACAGTAGAGCATCGATTATCCAAAACAATTCGGGACTGGGGTTGTTTGGATAACCGATTACGTATGAAAAAATATATTAGCCTATCCCATGTTGAAATTCGTTGAAATCCTGGCACATTCTTAAGTATCCTCTCATGGTCATGCCAGTGCTGCCAGCTAAAACACACACACCAACAAAAATAATATTGGAGTAGCCCAAGACAGCCAAATATTGCAGTGCCACAGCACTAGCGGAAATTTAAATTTGCCGACTGGAACACTTTCGGTTAACTGATGTTTTGGTTGATCAATATTTGGATAATCAATGCTCTACTGTAGTTTCATTTATCACAGTCACTGGTCAGACAAGTATGGTAGTGTACTATTGAACCTTAGAACTACAGTAAGACCCTGCTTAACGTGGGGGATGCGTTCCTAGATGACAAAGCGCTAAATAAAACAGTGTTAAGCGAGGTCATTTTAACATAGAGTAAATAGGGATATGGAAACATGCGACCAAAAATAAATAAATTTTACTTTATTTTCAAGTTATTTTTATATTAATTTGTGTAATAATATATGTTAAAGAACACATAAACATATGCACACAGAAATGTAAAGTTCATTTTTTGTGACGAAGGTCCCGACTTTTCTAAAATTCTTGTTTTTTGCAATAAAGTCGTGAAGTTTATTGGAAAAGGAAGAAACATTCTAAATTAAATCATTATGAAACTGCAATCAACTCAAATTAATATGAATCTCTAGAACAATAGTCAGTTTGCTTTATCAAAAATTCATTTTAATGAGTTTGTGTCAAGGTCAAGGTTTTATCATTTAGGGAGTTAAAGCTTAATAAGCAATTGAAATCTCTAAATTATAATATTTTGAAATAATTTACTAAATAAAGTTAAATTAATTCATTTTTGTAAATAAATTTTATGTTCTAATTGATTTTCAAATCAAATGAGGAGGAGACACTATTTGCCATTTAAGTATTTAATCATTCTGATATATTTATTACATTGGTTAAACAAAACAAAGCTAAAAGAAATCCATAATGTTTTTCTGTTGAAGATTATTTGAAAAAATAGAAAATATTTTTGGTGCCAGAAAAATAAAGGAGCAATTTTGGTGCAAAGTAGCCAAACCTGGCATCACTGTATGCACTTTCGAATATGCAAACTTGTAAGTGGCTGTATCCTTTTAAACAGGTGGGCATCCTTAAACATTAATCCCTATTTCCTAAGTATAGCAGAATAGTCCACTATAACCAGATGTTTGAATTACTCATAGCTTAGTAGTGCCCATGTGCAGTATATATAATACAGTATATGCTTTTGTTTTCATTACTATTACTTATTTTTACACTCAAATTATTGCTAATAGGCTTAGTGTTGGCTGAAAAAAATATTCACAATTTTTTCAATTGTAGCCCTTCTGGCTTGGTGATTTATTCCTGGCTACGAGACTGTTTAAAGGTCTGTCAGAAATGATTTATCTGTCAACATTGTGTT
This sequence comes from Centruroides vittatus, assembly GCF_030686945.1. Lineage (NCBI taxonomy): Eukaryota > Metazoa > Arthropoda > Arachnida > Scorpiones > Buthidae > Centruroides > Centruroides vittatus. The sequence goes on along the minus strand of NW_027122198.1, from coordinate 2,628,262 downwards.
TTGTCTGGATTTATATCATTGATTTTGTGAATTTTTATTGTTGTAAAGATATTATTATCACTAAAAGCTAAAATTGTGATTTTCAGTACATAGGTCAAGTAAATCAGTTACGTCATATAACAGATAATGATTAATAGTTTTAAATTAATCATTATCAGTTTGTTATTACTAGTTTATGATAATGTCATGTATCAAATTAGAAATCAGATGTTTATTCAAAGTGATGTCTTGTATAAAAATGCTGTTTTAGGAATTTTAATTGAACGTCAACAGAATCACACGTATTAGTTAATATTTTATAAAAATATTTACTAATATGTGTGCTTCCTAACTTAAATGAACTCATATGCAGGGAAAAGCTGTATAAAAAAACAAATAAATAAAAGTATCAATTGAATAAATTAAAATACTGCAAAAATAAGTAACTTTTTTAAGTGTGACAATAACAGTTCTGGTATATATACTGTATATAATGTACCGACAATGATTGTTTATGCATTATTATTAAATAAATTGAATAAACTGTGGCAGTTTACAAAACTTTGCATTGCTTTGACAACAGGTTAGATCGGGCCATTTTATTAAATTGAATAAATTTTTATTTTTACAGTATTTTTGATTTATCTTATTTGTAGATATTGTAGCAATATTCCATTAAATTAGGGGAATGTTTATTCATATTTAACTAATAAAATTAAGTATAGAACTAACACATTCAGTAAATTTTTTGCTTTTATTGGGCTGCAATTTGAAAAAATTGTAGACCTATAAATTCCCACTGTCATCTGTCCATCTGTCTGTTTTTCCTTAATCTTGAGAACTGAGTTAGAAAGAGGAAATCCAAGATCAGATATGGAAACCTTAGGGGCAGGAGATCCTGATTAACTATATGTGAACTTCCAATGCAAACTGGAAGTCACACTATTTCAATTCAAAAATTTTTTCTCGAAAGGAATTAGATAGATGATTGGCACAATTGTATTGTTAAAGGAAAAGTATGATGTACAGGGCTAGCCACTACTAATTTGAGGTGGAGAGCATATATTTTAAGTTAAATAAATTAAAAATATGATTAAAAATTGCAACCCAGCATTGTGACAATGTCACAATAAATAATTGCACATTTGTACTAAATTTATTTGGCCTTGTATATACCTTTTAGTTCTAATAAAAACAGAAAATTTTCTGAGTTTATTATTTTGTCATTTCAATAGTCATGCAGTGAAATTATGATGTTTTTTGATTTATTGTTTAATTTGATTATATATTCATTTTTGGAGTCTTAACTAGTACTCCATAAAAGCAATTAAATTTAGGCTTCAATTTAGCATTTCTTGATTTTACATTAAACTTTTGATTCTATTTTTATTTATGTATTGTAGTAGACATACATTTGTCCATTACACATTACTGTGTACATTTGTATTAGTATACAGATCACAATATAACAATTTTTAAAATATACACAAATATAATTACATTCTTAAGACATGCAAGAAGAAACAATACAATTTTTGAGGCTCTCCCTCATACACAGAAGTTAGTAATAATATCTTCCCACTGTAGAAATTGAAATATATCATATTCTCTGTAATTATTATATTTGTTATAAAACAAAAAGATATGTTCCCAAGTCTCATTTTGACCTGAATTACAATATGGATCTTTTATTAAGATTAAAACAAATTCTCTTATTAAACAATACTACAGAACTTTGATTAAATCTTAATTGTATTAAACTGCACTTGATAAAATAATTAATATTTGAGTTTAGATACCACTTTATAAAAATAAGTTTTAAAAGAACAATATAATTTACAATGAGCATTCTGTTCTACCTCAGATCAATCTATCTGTATACTTTCCTCACAATATGATTTTATAATTATCGGCAAATGCCTTTTTATCATGTTTGGTTCCTGTAATGTCTAGAGAAAACAAAGAACAGAATTATCCAATATCTTCTTTAATGAGAGTATTCAATTATACTTAATATTAGAACTATTAGATTTTAATTTACACATTCTATTGTAGTGTAACCTGACATAACAATCATCTGAAATTTCCAAAATTCTTACTTAAATCTTAATTTTCAATTTAATAAACAAAACTAAAATTCTGGAAGATCCAATTTCTAATCATAACACATAACTGGAAAGTTTATAAATCTGGCAAAAAATATACAAAAAAACGTACTTCCAACTCTTGGAAGTGTTTCATTTCCCAGAGACAACACAGAATATATTAACAAATGAAATAATTTTTTATAAATATCAACATTGTATACTTTTATTTTTGCACTTCTTGAAAGCTGGAACTTCTCTGTTCTCTGTTCAACCAAGTCAAAGTTCAGTACATAGGTCAAACATAGATATACGATGTATGTACAACTGCTGGAAAAATATGTACGTTGACTTGGTCAAACTTTTAGTTTTGTTAATAAAGGCCATATAGCCCCATTACACTTCTACTTTTTTTTTTAAAAAGTGGTTTTTTGCAAATAAAAACAAACTCAAGGATGAAAGCAGTACTCCTAAATAATATAAAAATCTGGCATGACAAAATAATTATTTTTTTCATACTCCTAAATAAATATTGGGTTGTTTGGAAAGTAATTTCGTTTTTTTATTACTAGAGGAATTAGATGTATTTTTACCAGCCAATTTTATTTTAAACCACATTTTCATTATATATGTCAACAGCTGACAAGGCTTATTTGTAAAAAATTTTGTTTGATTCTGTACAATTGTTTTTTTTCGGTGACCCATCAAATATGGAAAATTGAAAGCATCGTTTTTGGCATATTTTGATTTTTTATAACTAAAAAACCAAAATGCTGTTCAAACAAGAAAAAAATTGTGGTACATGTTTGGAGAAGATGTGTTGAGAGAAAGACAGTGCCAAAACTGGTTTACAAAATTGCATTCTGGCAATTTTAATATCAAAGATACACCACATTCTGGATGGCCATTTGAAGCCAATGAAAACAAAATAAATGTACTGATTGAAGCAACCTGCCATATAACAACACGTGAAATCACTAAGAGATTAAATCTGTTATATTGAACCGTTTATTATTACTTAAAACGAATTGGTTTCGTTTCAAAGCTCGATATATGGGTTCCACATGTTATTAAAGAGAGATGCTCTCTCTTAATAACATGTGGAACCCTGGGATTTTAAAGAAATTTTTTTTTGAGCTTTTACCAGACAATTTAACAATTGATTCAAAAGTGTACTGCCATCGAGTAAACAAATTGAATAATATCATCAAACAGAAAAGGCCAGAATTGATCAACAAACAAAGTGTAGTATTTTACTGTGATAATGCCAAATTTCACACAAGTTTGGCAACTCGTCAGAAACTGTTATAGCTTAGATGGGATGTGTTATCACACCAACCATATTTGCCAGATCGGGCACACTCAGATTATTACTTGTTCCGGTCTATACAAATTTTTTTAACTAAGACATTTACTTGAAATGACGATGTCAAAAATCACTTGGATCAGTTTTTTGTAAACAACAATCAAAATTTTTATGAATGTGAAATCATGCTACTGCCAGAAACAATGACAACAGGTATTTGACCAAAATGGTAAATATATAATTCACTAAAATATTTATTTATTATAAGAATATTGCATTTATTTTTCTATGGAAAAAACAAAATTACCTTCTGAACAACCCAATATATTCTGAAACAATATCTAGTTTATGACCTTTATAATACCATTTATCTTTATGAGACAGACCACTTACCATGTTTTTTGAACACCGTCACTTTTGTTTTAGACAATTTAATTTTTAAATCATAATCCTCACGAAATTCTGCTAAGATAGTTATAATGATCATAAAATTCCCCCCTCTGCTGTCAAAACAGTTCCAGAAGAGTTGCAACAGTGCATATTAGATGCAATACAAAAGAAAAGCTAATAACTGAAGGAGAATAGAAAAGTTGGGTATAAAACAGAAATGTAATTTTTTAAGATATTTATTTTTTCCTGTAGCAAATTTGGAATATCTGCTATAATAACTTTATCATCAGCATACATTAATGTATGTAGCTCTTTATTATCAGAAAGAGATAAATCCAGTAGACCAGACAGTTTGACACAAACCACAAGTTCATTGACATATAAATGAAATAAGATGGTACTTAAAATTGCAATATGCCAGTCTTAATATCAAAAACTTTGTATATTCATTTGTTGGTTTTATCATCGCAGTAACCTTCTTATAAATATCCATTATCAAATTTAAAAAAATCCAGCAATAAATTGCTTAATTTTCCAGGCAACATTTAATATTTTGGTGGTACTATCTGTTATAATATTTTATTTAAAAAAAACTTTTTATATTTTTAATTATAGGTATCCATTGATTATTCCCTCTATGCCACCACATAGATCAAAATCACATTACTCAAACATGGTATCTATGTTAAGTAAAGACAGATGTTAAGTTTTTCTTTTCTCAGGAAATATATTAGCCATAAGTTTCAAAAAGAAAATCACTAAATGCAAAATTTTCAATTTAATTTTTCTTCACCATCGGCCATAGTCAAATAGCATCCCCACTTTTGATTTTAAGAAGTGATACATTTTATTTCTTTGGATCTGTACATGCAAAGGTAATTTTGATTTAATGTTTACAAAATAGAAAATGCAATGATTTTTGAATCTTGAGTTTTTAAATTTTTGCTTCATTTAGGAAAAGAAAATTAGAAAATTTTGCAACCCTCCCTATTTTGTGTGAGTAGAAGCATGCTCACTCTTTCAGGATCTAATTTGCAAACCTCATTTTTTTTTTTTTTTATAATTTCAAGTTAACTGATATTTAAGGTTTCAAAAAAGTGTGCTGATAGAAAAACAAATAGAAATGAGCAATTATTTATTGTGACATTGTCACAATGCCGGGCTGCAATTTTTAATCCTATTTTTAATTTATTTAACTTAAAATATATTCTTTTCACCTCAAATTAGTAGTGGCTTGCCCTGTACATCATACTTTTCCTTTAACAATACAGTTGTGCCAATCGTCTTATCTAATTTCTTTTGAGAGAAAATTTTTGAATTGAAATAGTGTGACTTCCAGTTTGCATTGGAAGTTCACGTATAGTTAATAAGGATTTCCTACCCCTAAAGTTTCCATATCTGATCTTGGATTTCATCTTTCTAACTCTGTTTTTGAGATTAAGGAAAAATGGACAGATGACAGTGGGAATTTATAGGTCTACAATTTTTTCAAATTGCAACCCAATAAAACAAAACAATCAATGTGGACTATATATTTAAAGGAACTAATGATAAAAAAGTTAAATATTGATTGACTGCTTTTTACTATAATATAATGTGAAACTTTTAATTTAATACTGTAATTAATTTTTTCGTATTTGTATTTTTTTAAAAATTGTTTTTACATATTTACTAATTGCAAATGTTACTGAAGAATAAAGGCAGAATTATTAATCTTGTGACTAATGATGATGTAAGATTCAGAAAAAAATATTTATTAAACAAATCAAGGTCATTTTATAATACTGTACAAAATAGTCGTGCACACTGAGAAGCTCTTTTCTTGTTATGGCTGTGAGAAAGAAACTTAAGAAACACAACAGAAGAAAAAGTATTGAATTACAATTTTAAATGTGCAGCATCATGATACATGAAAAATCTGACATATAACTGTAATTAAAATCAATAATTATATAGGTGTACAAATGAGGCATGTCTTGGAAGATTGAAAATGTTTGTCAAGTGAATTATACACTCTTGTGCTGGACTGATTCAAGATTTGGAAGGCATTTATATTTAATTATTTTCCAGTTTTGTAGACAAATTAATTTTGTAGTTGTACAATATTTTAAAGTGTGGGTTTCACCAATCACAAGGCATGCTTCTATATAATAACAAAATCTAACAATTAACAATGACTTAACACAATGCAAGGGGTTAGTAAATAGTAAAAAAGAATTCTAGTTAAGAAAGGTGCAAAAGAGAGCCAATGGGATCTGGTATTCAGATTAGACAAAGGCTTTGCAATTTTATCACAAAGGATGCCTCATTTCACAATCTCTTGCTCATCATGTCTGATCTCTTGGTTTGTTACCTTTCTGGCCAAGTTTAATGACAACAACTGTAATCTTATTCTGAAGCTAGACCAGGAGAGTGATTTTACCCCACACTTTAATTTGAATATCACTCTGAGAGTGGACAGATCACCATGGATATATATTACAAACTAGGTACAATTTATACTTAATTTCTATTTGCTGTTTCTGACAATCGCTATAGATTCAAGTTACCAGTTTTAGGTCTTTAATTAGGACATTTCACCTAATGCACAAATATTGTAGACAGAAAAGGGAGTTAGTGTACTGTTAAGTTTTACAGTAACCTTTGAACTTGCATTAGGGATAGTGACAAAAGAAGCAAACACAAACACCTTTTGATGAACAAAATGATTTTTTAATAAGACAAAACAGTCACTACTAGACTCTGAGGTATCAGCCAATTCAGTAGGTAACAAATTGAACTTGTTTACATCCTGACAGCATAGACTATTATAATTAAATTAACCAAAAATCCTGAAGATCAAATCAAATCAATTACAATAGTATGACTAATAATAACCAAGTTACAATTAGATCTGAAAATTCCTAAACTAACAAGGGAACTGTTGGAGTGTCTTTTAATAAATACAGTAGAACCTTGATTATCTGAATGCCAGTTAACCAAAACGTCAATTAACTGAAAGCGTTCCAGTTGGCAAATTCAAATTTCTACTAGTGCTTTGGCATTGCAATATTTGGCTATGTCTTGGGCTACTCCAATATTATTTTTGTTGGTGTGCATGTTTTAGCTGGCAGCACTGGTGCAACCATGAGAGGGTACTTAAGGAAGAGCCAGCATTTAAATGAGGCTTAATTTTGCGGTGTTGATATCAAAACAAGGCATAATTTTTCCATCAGGAAAATTAAGCCTCGTTTTGATACTAACACCACACAAAACAAGCAAAACTCACCCACGAGGGTGAGTTTTGCTTGTTTTGTGTGGTGTTTGTTATTTGAAAAAATCAGTTATCCAAACAACCCCAGTCCTGAATTGTTTCAGATAATCGATGCTCTACTGTATTAATAAAATTTAGTTAATAATTACATTAAAAGTATGCAAACTCTATATTAAATTTGTAATATTAACTAAAAGTGTTAATCAGGGTTAATAGCAATCAAATGTCATGCTATTTTATATTAGTTTAACACAAATACGCAAATTTTTAGTAGTGTAAGGGTCGCAGAGGAAGACAACAACGATATTAAAAGATACTCTGACAGTTCCCTTGTAAGTATACAAACAATATCTTGCCAGTATGTGCCGAACACTTCAAGTCGCAGCATTGTAGTTCCTTGAGCTTTAGCTGAAGCTCTGTTCATCTTGCAACAATTCCTCTCTCAGCCCAGTGCCATTCTCACTCAAGCTCAAGAACATCTTCCACAGTTTGTCTACCTCAGTTCTCCCAAGTTCTTCTTGCTTTCCATCCTCATCAATGACTTGACCCAAAGTGAGTTCTCTTCTGTTCAAGCTCCTCAGATATTTCCTTCCAGTTGTCCAGACCAGTTCCCCTCAGCAGGGTTCCTAACTTCAACTCCGAACAACAGAGCTAGTTTGACATGATTAAAAAACAATGGTATAATGCCAGACAAAGGGTGGAAAGAGCATATGAAATGGGGTGGGCAGAGAAGATGAGAAAAAAACACAATGAACAACTACAGTATATTGAGGACATATCTTCACAACTTGGGTATCCGTGGAAAGTGATCAAGTTTTGCCATTAGACAAATCTAGGATCACCTAAGGGTGCCATGACAGCCTTACTCACAAACAAAGAAGAGAGAGATTGCTATTCAGTGTCTACAAACATTTAAAAAAATTTTTATTAATTATGATATTAGTTTTGTGTGTGTATGTGTGTGTGTGTGTGTGTGCTTGTGTGAGTATGGTAATATACATGTATATGTATACAGTATAGACAGTGTTTAGGGGCATCAGATACTCTTGCACCAGTCTGAAAGTAAGACAACAGTGAATTCATAGTTTTGCTCACAAAACAAGGGTACATTGTCAATATGTGCTACACATACTTAGGAATACCCCTTTCAGAGTGATCACATACATCAAGACATTCAAATTAATTTACAACAAGATTTCAAGAAGTATGAAGACATGAATTACCTATTGTAGAAACCCCTTTATATACAAACTACTATGTAACAATAAGGATGAAGTTAACAAATCACAGTATAAAATGCTTCTTGTTTGGATGACTGTTAAATTTCTAATTGGCTATTAATATATTTCATAACCAAACTTACCATCATAACCACATAGGCATATTACAGCCAATAGGTTTTGAGGCATATTTATAGCCAATTGAAAATTTAAGAAATTACGTGTTCCAGGAATATATTGCATCCTGGTAGTGATGATGGATTCAAGTTAGATTTGGAATATGTAGGGTCATGAACTGCTCTTTAGCTACCAGATTAAAAGAGCATTCGTGTATGATAGAAAACAATAAACAGTCATGGCTTTAACTGCTATTACTTCTGAACTGAGAGTCAGTCAACATACAAAGTGGCAGAGCTGACATATGCCACTTGCAGATAAGGAGTCTGGAAATACTTGAAATATAAATCGGCAGAGTGACAATTGTATTAATCACAAAGAAGCTACATTCATCTTGTCAAGAACAGGAAGACACTTTACAGCTTCCCATAGCCTCCCTTACATGAGTCCTTCCTTTCCCTCTTGTTAAGTCATGGGCCTTGGCTCATACTATTTGTATGTTTATCTTCATTATTTACTTTTTCATATTTATATTTATATACTTATTCTTTCTTTGACATGTTATTTGATATCATATAATAATATAATTTATTGGCAATAAAAAAGTGTGTAAATACTTGTCAACAAGGATTACATGACTAAGTCTTTTTCAGTAGCAAAAGAAAACAAACAGATTACAAAACATAAAAATAAACAAGAAAGAAAACTGAATCAACATGACTTGATTATGTTTTAATAATTTCTTTTATGTTGTGAATATTTTTAAGTAGCTATTTAATTTCTCTGCCTTTAATTGTTTTAATATTTTCTTAGACCAAGTTCAAAATTTTTATTGAGTTGAATAGCAGAGATTTTCGTCCTATTGTTTGTTATACTTTTGGAGTAGGATGGTTCTGTTTGTCGATTAATTATCTTTTGATGTCTCCTTAATTGCAACAAATATTTATCTAATGGGTAGTCATCTATATTTAGTTGTAGCCTATATTCATATATGGAAATCAGAATTTTTTTACATAAAGCATGTTTATGCTGTTAATTTCTTCTGATTTACTTACAAATAAGGTTTTAAAAAGAGGAGTGAATGAAGGAAGTTGTATTTGTAATTTATGTAATACATATTTTGATGTATTTCTCTACAGTATTATTCCATGTGATATTTTTGGCAGTATTATTATTTTATAAAGTCATTTTGTGATTTATTTGTTTATGTATTTTCGTAGTTCATGTGTTATCCTAGTAAACTTTGCTATTCTAATAGCTAATTTTTCAATTTGAGGAAACCAGTTTAGTTTATCATCAGATTATGTCACCCAGATATTTTATCCTGTTGGTTCTCATTAGCTTTATTTAAACAAGGTAAAGAGAAACATCAAGGTTTTCTTTAGGAGAATTTCTGTTGAGGTATAATATATAATTGCATTTCACTTTATTTATTGATAGTTTGAATTTTTCAATTTATATTAATAAACTGGAAATCTTAAAAAATTATCAACAACACAATGTTTTTTCCAGAAACTATTACTTTTCCAGTTCTGTTATATATAACAGAGAGTAAATATGGCAATCAGTCAAAAAATGACCTTTTGAGAGTTTATAGTTTTGGACTCGGAAGACCTTAAAACTTCGAGAAATGCAAAAAAATTGGGCGTTTTTTCTGTGGGGGTGCACGATTTTGTTCACCCTCTTTGAAACTTAATCCCTGTGCTTTTTGACAAAATTTTCTGAAACTTTGCAGGGAGGTTTGTGTATTGGGGGAATTGATGCTATTAAATTTTGGTGGTTAAAGGTCAATGAGGTGGGGAGATATAAGAGCATAACGTGTCATATCTCAAGTAAGATTGGACTTAATGACAATTTTACTCCTTATTAGCATTTACAATTTTTTATAAAACTCGTCTCTATCCTCAAAATTAAGCATTTTGCCATATTATAATACAGGTATCCTGTGCTTAATGTGGTTTTGCTTAACATGCATTTGGTTCTTGGGATTTGATTAACATGCAACATTAAGTGCAGCAATTTCTTTATATACACAACAGAAGTTTCAATTAATGTGGCTTTAACAACTGTCTTTACTTACCATAGATATGTTTTTTTTAGCAAATAATGTATTGATGAATTTGCTATTTTCATGTTGACATTGATTTCCAATATACACTGCTGGCAATTAAAAATGCTACACCAGGAAGGAAAGCAAATAACAGAATCATATTTATTGTACACATACAATATAATGGGAGGAAGACATGATTAAATTGATAGATAATTTTGAGGTACAGAGCATGCAGAAATCAGTATCCAAAGCAGCCACCCATGGCAACAATAATGGTTGTAATCTGGATGGGCATCGAGTCAAACAGAATTTGGATGGCAGGTACAGGTACAGCAATCCATGTGGCTTCAACTCTATGCAGAGTTCATCTATTGTACTGATTGGTGAGTGGTGGTGTGCCAGTTTCTTGGCAACCAATGACAAGACATTCTCAATTGGTGACAGATCTGGAGAATGTGCTGGCCAAGGCAACAGTCAAACACCCTTTGTATTCAGAAAGATCAGGACAGTATGGGCAACATGTGTTCGTGCATTGTCCTGTTGAAAAGTAGTGACAGATAGGGCACAGCAATGGGCCTTAACTCACCAGAAATGTAATGGCAGCTGTCCAAATTACTGGCTATGCAAACAAGAGGTGATCAGGATGCGTACCCAAAGGCATCTCATACCATCACTCTAGGTACTGGACCCACATGATGATAATGAATGCAAATGAAACTGGCAATGATCATTTCCCTCGGTGCCTCCACACATGGATATAGCGATCATAATACTGTATGCAGGATCAGGCTTTGTCTGAAAAGATGATGTGATGCCACTCTGCATCCATATTTATCATTGAACGTACCATTGTAGGCGTGCCTGTCTCTGCTGCAGCATCAAGGGAAACCACAGCAATGGTTGCAGTGCTGATAATCCAGGTGCTGCGGATGTCATCGCACTGTTTGTGCAGACACTTGTTGTTCTGAAAATGATCCAAGTTCCTGACTCAGGTGTGACATGGCTGCACAATCCCGCAAAGCCATGTGGACAATATGTCTGTCCTCTCAAGTGTTTGTGACCAGGGTTTATTGAGATTCCACATGGTGTTCTGTATGGCCCTCCTGGACCCATCAATTCCACATTCTCAAGACAGTAATAGGATCACAACCAACGCAAGCAGCAATAGCATGGAATGATAAACTGCAGCTTCAGTAGGTTGCAATTCTACTACAATCAAACTCTTACACATGCAGGGAGGTGTTTCTCCTTACATGAAGCATAACAAAACCTTTACACAAGCAACCAACATATGAAAGAGATTTTCATATGAGAAACTTGCTTTACAATCTTTCCTTTTATACAGACTGTAGGTGGTCTTACTTCTATCTGTTTTGTGAGCATGTGTTGAAATGCTAATCATTTGCATATCCCAGCTTATTGTACTTTTCATGAAAATTTTGCATTTGTTGTATGCTACCTTCATGGTGTAGCAATTTTAATGGCCAGCAGTGTAGATATTTAGTTTAATTATAATAGTTGAGAAATTTAAGACATTACCACTAATGTGATATTGTATTCTTTGTTCAGAATTTTACACAAACAAAATGTGAAGTTTTAAAACTTCACATTTTGTTTGGTAAAATCAAATCAAATCAAAATGTCTGCAGAAAAAACATCAGGCATATTAAATAGGCTTTTTAAGTTTTGTAAAGGATATAATGCTATACAAACAGTAACAAATACTCAGTATTTATGGGGAAGAGGCTCCTAAATGTTGGACATGTCAAATGTGGTTTGAAAGTTTTGTTCAGGAAATTTTGAACTAAAGGGTACAAAATGTACAGGATGCCCAAAAGCTGTTTACAAAGAGAAATTTCAAGAAGAAATTGTTAAAAATTGACAAATAACTTGTGAACTTGCAACAAATCATAGTGTGTCACTGATCTGATGATTGTACTCACTATGCATTAAGTGGAGAGGAAAAACTGAATCACATATAATTTTGTCTGGCAAAGGTAGGCAGTTGTAAGGTTTCATCTTATTTTTAAATTAATTACTCATGTTTATCATAGAAAATATTTTATGGATGACAAAATTAAAATATTTGTTAACTGAAATGCGAGTCTAGCAGGTTGTGATTGCTGTTGATTTCAGTTGAGTACCTAGGTACTGTACAGTACATTACCATTGTATTTGATTAAAACAATTTTAATATCCATGGAAACATCAAGGGATTAATTAATTGCATTAATTAAGTGATACCTGTAATTAAAAATATAAGTAGTTTTTAATAAAATATTGTAACGGATGGCACCACCAAAATTTTAAATATTGCTGGAAAAGTTAAGCAACTTCTTGCTGGATTTTATTTAATAGTTATAGACAAACATTTTCAGGCAGATTTACAGCCAAACTTCAGATTAAGCTTTATCACAACATACAAATGCATTCTATTTCAGAACATTATATACTTCTATAATGCACAAACAATATTTAAAATAAAAATAACACTTACATTAAACCTTGTAACCAGAGTGGTTGTGTTATATGATAGCTAACATTTTTGAGCCCCTTTTGGGCTCTTCTTTGGGCTTTTGTATAGGGCTCGTTATGAGGCTCATTTCGTTTTTAAATCAGCTGGAAGGTTTGCACATGTGGTGATTCGAATGGTAAACTCTTCAAAAAAAAAATATTTGATTCTCAATGTGCAGCTTATTATTTATAAAGCCTGAAGAAGAGCCCAGAAGGGGCCTCAAAAACATTAGCTATTATACTATCATATAACACAACCACTCCAATTACAAAGTTTAATGTAAGTGTTATTTTTATCTCATCCTGGTATGTGGAGATGACTAAATATTTAAAATTTTAGAATATAATTCAAATACTGTATATAAAATTAAATAGAATTGTGATATTTGTAAATTAATTATGTCAACAATCAAAAATATCTTATATAAAAATGTGGAGGCCAGTAGTGAAGTAATGTTTGGCCATTACATTGACTTTTTTCTGGGGTTGTTATATGATCTCTCCAAGCAGTTGCTAATTAATCGTAATTTTTGTGGTTGATTCAATTCTCCTATATTGATGTTTTAAAAATAAGAACTTCTAATTATATGATATTCTCTTTGGAAAAGTTCTGTGTATCAATTTTGCTCCCTTTAGTGTAGCTGTAACTCCCAGTTTACTGTTAGTGAAGTGACTTATTTCCTTTTGCAATATAATAATTGTTATTTGACTAATCAAAATTGATCTGTTATTAGGCTCCAATATAGATTAGGTCATGCCCTAAATCTTTTTACTTATTGGGATACAATGTATCCTTGGTGCTCTGGATAAATTTATGCTGCCTTTACCATTTTGTAGCAATTGGTATATTGTGTAATTATGTCTATAAGTGAGTGCAAAATATAGGGGCAAAAATATTTTCTACTTTTGTGAGATTGCATGCTGGAGTAGCTCATCCAATGTAATTGATCCTTTAAGTGATAATTTTAATCTGTAGTTCCAGTTTGTGATTTGGACTCTGCACTCACATTTGCAACTTTTCCTTAAATTGCAGATGTGTTACCAGTTTCACTTCTTATATCTCCATATGATTTTAGCTTCTGGACCATATTTGATAGAGATAGCTATAAATATTACTTCCAACTGGACTCTTGGCTGGCTTAAGATTTTAGAAAACATTTAAAGATTTGACTATTATGAAGTTTGGACATGATTGTTTTTATAAATAAACAAACCATCATAAATGTTTTCTAATACTGTTTTAATAACTTAAATAATTTATTTTTTTATTATTTTTTTGAAACAACAGAAATGCTTTCTAAAAAATTATTCCATAAATTTGATGTTTTCCCATTTCCTTTAATTATGAATTTTTAAATAATAATAAAAATATATTATGTATAGATTATAAATATATAAATATAAATATCTACATTGTAAAAACAAAATATTTATAGTTTTAATAAAGTCATCAGTATAAAGAATAGGCAATTTACTTTCATCTTTTCAGATAATTAAAATTTTTCTAATAGGCTTTTTTCTGTTTTCAGGAATTTACATCAGATAGTCCTCAATTAAGTGACAGTGGAGAAGAAATTATGGGTATCTCTGCCAGTAATCATTGCATTCCTGTGTTCTTTGATAAAACAAATGGTGTATTTTTTAACTATCATCCTAAACCACATCAGTGTGACAGTTCGTTAAAACAAAACTTGGCTAGCCCTCTTTTTGATCCTTGTTCTAGTCTCGAGACTTCATTTCTTCCGAATAAAGTTCAGCGTTCGAAACCAAAGTGTTCCCCAAACAGAAATATTTATTTAGGAAATAAAAATGAAAATGTCTGCAGATATAAATCTAAAATTTCTCAAAATGGAGATAGCTGTAATGATGGAGTATTAGAAGAAAATTTTCAGATGGTGTGCAACAGTGATCTAGAAACTGATACTTCCATGTTATCACATTGGGATCAAGATCAAGATATTCTTTCTACCTGTGATTCTTTCTCATTTGATGAAAGTGTAAAATTTCAAGAAACTAGTTCATTAAGAGCAAATTTTAGTCCGACTTCTCTTCAGGAAAGATATCTAAAAGCAGAGTCTTATTTTTTACACGAAAAAGCTTTAAATAATTTAAAAGTTGGTCAGTTAAGCATTGAAAACAACGAGAAGTCCGGAGTGTTATCGGATTCTCACATTTTGCACATGAAACGAGATGCTTCGTCTGCTGATAGCCTTAGTAATATTTCTGATCAATTATTTATCAATAACAAACAAGTAAAGAGATTGTTTCATCAGGATATTTCTGTAGATAGTGAAACGTCAGATTTTAGTCTTGATATTCAGCCTCAGACGACAGAATTAGGATATCAGACAGTTGGTCAGTTAGAACAGCTTCAGAATCAACTTTGTGAAGTTAAGAAAGCTGTTCAGGAATTAGATAAAGAGTTTGTTGAATTAAAAATTTATGAAATGCCTCCTAAGCATAGTTGGGAACTTTCAGCTATATCGCCTTCAGATGTTGATCAATCTTCCGGGAGTGAGAATGAAAAGAACAGTGCATCTGATGTGACAAGGCAAAATTTCAAAGAAATAGTTTCTAAAATATCAAATAATTCATTATTGCTAGAAAAAACTGATAAACCTATAAAAAATAATAAATCCTTTAATTTGGATTTAAATTCTATGCCTTTAGAACCTGATCAATGTTTAAAAAATGTGCCTGTGCCTTCTTTACATCAACCTAACATTGAATGTCATAGTAGTAATCAAACCAATGTTATCTGCACGTCTTTTGATGGAACTTCAACAATATTAGAATCTGAAGTAAAATCACAGACTAAAAATTTAGATAGTGGAAGCGATTTTGGAAACTCATTAGATTCTGAGTTAGGAGAAACTTATGAAATTAGAAGATCGTGTAGTTTGGAATGGGATCCAATGTGTCTCCCAGAATATGCAAGTACATTAGATTATTGTCAATCATTTCCATCACCTACTGATACACTCGCGTCCTTGTCGGAATTTATTCACGATCAAGAAATAGTTTCTCCATTATCTGAAAGTGAAAGTAAGGATATAAAAGTTTTCCAAGTGGATCATAATAATAGTTTGAAAAAGTGTTGCAGATCACACAGCATTCCTTCTGAAATGTGCACTCAAGAAATTCAAAATTTGGCATTTAAAAAGAATTTACTTAAAAGAAGCATAACTTTACCATATTGTAAGAATATACAAACAGAAAATGATTCTTTTTATCAAAAACAAATAGCTCACTCTAGTATAATGAGTGGAGACTCACTTTCTCTAAAATTTCCATGTGAAAATTCTTTGTACAGTTCAGAAGAGAGTGGTTTTCTAGATACTCAAAGCATAAAAAAGAATGAAACAATTGTAAATGAGACTGATGTTTGTTCTGCTTCGTCGAGTGTTCAATCAGATATTTTTAAAGAAAAGACTAAATATTTGCTGGAAGATGATAATGGTAATACTTGTTTTATTACTGAAAATCAATCTACTAGTACTGTAGATCCAATGAATGCAAGTATAAATAGAGATTCGGCATATTGTGAAGAAAGTTTCGTAGATAATTATTTAATAAAAAATATTGGACATAAGCAAAATTTAGTTGAATATAGTTTTCTTACATGGAAAGGAGAAACTTTGAAAAATAAACAAATTAGAAAGGTTAGAAAATTTAATAATTATTTGACTTAAATGCAACCATTTCTATTTATAGTAAAGTACCTGAAGTTTTACATAGTTTTTATTATTCAGAATTTTTGAATTTGTAGAATAACAGTTTTATCTAAAAACATAGTTTTCAATTGAGAATTAATACAGTCTTAATTTATTTTTATTGTAATCTGTAGTAACATGTTTCTCATGATACAGAACAAAAATTTTCATTCCTATATCAAATTAATGATATGATGTAAAATATTGTATAAATTATAATGTTACAAACTTCAGGCACCTTGCTGTAACTTTAATTATCTTTTACTTTGTCAGAGATATTTTTTTAATATTGGGTCTATTTAAAGATATTATTTTAAAATAATTGTGAAAAGTTTTCAAATTTATATGTTATGTATGTATGTGGAATTAGAGAGTAAAGATGATTATCATCTTATGAAACAAGTATGTGTGCTTTTTTGATTTTTATTGTTAAGGATGGGACAATTATCAAGGTCACCAATTAATGATTATTAATCAGAATTGTACAATAGTTTAATCATTAACTAACAGTGGTCAAGTATTTTTTAAATATCTTATAAAATTTCAATTTTTTTTTTAAATTTTAGTTTTTATACAGTTATTTTTAGTTTTAACTTTTTGTAACAATTGTTTTGCTTAGTGTGTATATAAACATTTATTATTTATTTATGATTTAAACTTGTATGAAAATGTTGAAAAATAAATTACATAAAATTGTCTTAATCAAGTTGTATTAGTATGCCTACTATAAATTTTAGTAGTCAGAGATTCAATTTGCATACAAAGGAGAGAAAAAGTGTTTTGTTGTTTTTTTCCTCTTATTACTATTGATTAGTAAGAAACATCATAATCCCTATTGGTTTATTTTGGTATACTGGCAAGTAAATAACATGATTGCACCTCTGTAATACAAAAGGAATTAGTATGATTTTAGTTTACATAAGAAAAGAAAAGAATTTAATTTACTTAGCATCTTGTCAACATTGTATTGTAATGGAGCTGCTTGATTGGTATCCAAATTAATTTCAATAAGAGTTACTTTGGTCAAGAAAATAGTTCAGATAAAATATTTCTGTGTATGTAAAGTTATTTACAGCAAAGCTGTGTTAATAAAGCCCATAATTAAGCTTTTTTATACAAGTTTTTAGACATTCATTTTGAAAAATGATTATATTACTTTGAATTTTGGCTCAAATTACAGACCAAATCTCTAGTGATTAAGATTTAGATACTTGACATAGTTAGATCATAAAATTATTTAGTGTAATGTCTATCATGAATGAATGGTGGTGTTTCACCAAATATCTACAGATATATTAATGTCTAATGAGATGGGTGTGAATGAATTTTCTAATTTAAAAGGAGAATATTAGTATGTTAATAAAACAGTATATTGTATCAAATAACAGACTGGTATTTATTTTGTACTCATTCATTTCTTCTTAGTCTGTTGTGTTACTCTATACACTTATATTATAAAACTTTAAATTACGTTATGAAGAAATAATGTTAAGAACAGAAGAAAAAAATATGTTATGAACAATGCAAAATTAAGCTAATTTTGTTTTAAAGAAAAAAACTGAAAATTTTTATTTTTGTTGGTGAGTATGCCTGTACAATAAAAGCATCATGGTATCATGGAGCCTAGTATAGTGAACTGCAGACCTACCAAACTGTGAATACTGTATTTTTATATACTACAAGAAATCAAGAATACTCAGGTATTTTCTAAGTAATAAAATAAAAAATATTTAAAAGGTAATAAATTAAATAATAAAATTTATGTATTACACACACACACACACACACACGCTATATTAAAAACTTAATAAAAAATGATAGAGTATTGAATGAATGATTGATTAATGAACACTTAACAATTTACAAATACAATTAGGCTATTAAGAAAACATAGTATAACATTTTTTAACCATTTCATATTAGTGTTTTGCAGTGGCATGTCATTCATGAAGCTGTGGAAACACTGCTTTCCTTGGATTTTCTAAAATATACATATATATTGTGCAATTATTTTCATATTTTAACATACTTTGAATTACTTAAAATTAATATTTTATTATAACTGCATTATGTATGTTATTACAAATTTCTATACACGTGAAAAACAACGATAAGATTACTATTGTATATTTGAATATAAATTCGTATATGCATATTCCCAATGAAAGCACCATATTGTCAAATACAAGATAGCTTCCATGGCAAAAATATTTGAATCGTGTAAAGCAGCCAGATTATACACATTCGCGCATGCGTTTTACAGAGCACCAGCCTCATGCGGTTTAGCTGGTGGATGCTACACACCAAAATATTGTATAACGCTTCCAATAATTCTATCCTGGGCCGGCACAGCTTTCCTATCATCAAATGTCACTGCATGCCACTGGTATTTCGTATGAAGTTTATGAACATTGAACAAACAATCAAGATTGTAGTAGAGAATAGTAGAAAAGTAGTGAAAATGAAATGCATAAAAGGCATTT
Organism: Centruroides vittatus; assembly: GCF_030686945.1. Lineage (NCBI taxonomy): Eukaryota > Metazoa > Arthropoda > Arachnida > Scorpiones > Buthidae > Centruroides > Centruroides vittatus. The sequence goes on along the minus strand of NW_027122198.1, from coordinate 2,609,150 downwards.
CTTTTAAATGTTTTAATTATAATAATCACTTTTCACTTGAAGGTTTACATTTAACTTTTACAGTCAAAATTCAAAACAGTATTAACAAAAAATGATAAAATTTAATTTACTAAATAAAAACAAATATATAAAGTTATAATTGGTTTTAAACATCTAGTTTAATATCTTTGCTACTTGCTTAGAGTGCTCAACTATCTGCTTTTTGTCACTTTTTGAGGATACTATCCATATGTCCATTGTCTTTAGCATTTGTTCATTTTTTTGTCGATGATTCAAATTATCAATTTTTTATTTTATACTTTGTTTTAATAATAAAGTTTTTCAAGCAACACTGAGAATGGCTGATGGCTGCCTAAGTTACTTTTCTCAAATTTATGTCTAGCATGGAAGATGATGACACTGGTAATTTTGAAAATTGTTCTCCAAAAGGTGGTAGATTCATAATGGGCAGCAAACGTTTTCCAGATTATGCAAAATAGAAATTGGTATACTAGTTATGCCACTTAGTAATGTTTGAGAGAAGAAAATCCTAAGCATTATAAAGAAAAACAAAACTGATGTCAGAAATTTTTTTCAGAACAATGTGATGACTGATTGTTTGTAAGTTGCAATGGTTTTCAAGCAATACTAAATGCCATGAACTACAGACTGATTCCGATTTTTTCAGGAAAGCAAAGATTGCCACTAGAAGTTACAATGACTACCATTGTAAAAAAAAAATATTTTTTTTAATCCAAAATACACCCGGCATGTTGTATATCTAAACTATACTGTTGTATATATCTATAAATATAATGTACTGTACACACATTGTAACTTTATTCTAGTCAGAATAAAAAGTTGTACAACATTCTATCTAGTGGGTCCCAGACTTTGTTTTTCAACAATCCCTTTTGAACATTAACAAATTTTTATGACTCAACATTAAATCTCTACATAATAAAATTTTTGATAAAAATTTTTTAAATATTTTCCCCTAAAACATAAAAAACAAAAACAACAGCAACTAAAAATATAAAATTAAAAATTTACTTACGAAATTTTATCTTTTTATTTTACTATAAATTCAAAAATTATCATTTTGAATTGTCCTGCATTTTTGAGAACTCTTGCAAAATCCAAAGTCAATTTTTGAGAGGTGCCTCATTTTACTTTAATAAATTTTCTGAGGTGGATGGTTTTCTTTTGACAAATATAATAGCTTTCTCATTTCTCAATGTACAGTATATTTAACAATTTGATTTAAAACCTCAATCTACAAAAAATTTACTACAAATTACACAAAATGATAGATGCTCACTATTAATTGTTTTATACAGAAATTTACATTTTAAAAATTCTGTAACATGTTTCTTTTTTCTTACAATATTGTTTTTGGACAATTTCTTTTTACATACACAAATTCACTAATCTTTTTTTTTTTTGTTGTTTTTATTATTATTTGTCAATATTCTTTGTCATTCGATCCTACTGATCTTTAGAACTAAGCAGACAAACACGAACAGTAACAAAAAACTTTATTAAAAAGGTGAGAACTGTCACCGACATCCTCGGTTAACATCCAGGCAAAAACCCGCGAACTTTCGCGCCTCCTTTTCTTACAAGTTGCCAGCCAACATCTCGTTGGCAAGTGTTGCCAGGCAGTGTTCAAGATCTCTGGCGCTGGCGGCCACAGCTACTCCCCCACCAGTGTCTGCGACACGAAACGAGCGGGAAAGGATACATGTCGGCCAGAGTGTGTGGTAGTTTGTCACGTTGGGGCTGGATTGTCTGTGGTACGTTTAGTTGGCGCTGGTCTTGGCATTGGAGACGTTGGGGGTAACTGGTCCGACTCACTCGCTGCGAGAATAAAAGCCGGTTTCAGTCGATCAATAGAAACGACAGTTTCTTTTCCCTTTATGCATAGAGTGAATGTCTTGCTACCAGGTGACACGACTTCGTAGGGTCCATCGTATGGAGGCTGCAAGGGCTTCCGTACAGCATCATTGCGAAGAAATACGTGGGAACATGACTGCAGTTCTTTGTGGATAAATGGGTTGCGGTAGGACTGGTGCACCACAGGCACTGGTTTTAAGTTTGCCATCATCGTCCTGAGTTTTTCGACGAAAGAACATGGATTGACGTCCTGAGAACCTGGAACGAAAAACTCTCCAGGCAGTCGGAGGCTGGTGCCATAGAGCATCTCAGCCGTGGTAGTATTGGTGTCTTCACGGAGCGCAGTTCGCAATCCTAACAAGACTGTAGGTAGCACTTCCATCCATCTTTCAGTACAGTGACACTTGATGGCAGTTTTAAATCGTTCAACAATGCCATTTGCAATTGGATGGTATGCTGTTGTCCTAACTCTTTGGGTACCAAGAAGTTGAGTGAGGGATTTAAATAAGCCAGATTCGAATTGCTGTCCTTGGTCAGATGTTACTTTGGGCAGGCACTCCAAAGCGAGATATCCAGCCTGAGTACAGGGCTGAAGCTACTGTTTCAGCTTCTATATCTGGCAACGGGATTGCTTCAGGCCAACGAGAAAATCTATTGATGATTGTGAGGCAATATGTTGAGCCGTTGGAAGGTGGCAATGGACCAACAATGTCAATATGAATATTTAAAAATCTAGCGTCTGGAACAGGAAAGGTTCCCAAAGGGCTAGCGACATGTCTCTGGATCTTCGATCGTTGACAAGAAATGCAGGTGCGAGACCATGTCTGGCAGTCTTTACTGATGGATGGCCAAACAAATTTTGCTTTTACCAATCTGGTTGAGCTCCTTACACTTGGATGGGACAGGTTATGGACAGTGTTGAAAGCAGTGCGACGATAACTAGGCGGAATGTATGGACGAATGCGACCTGTCGATACATCACAGTAAATTTCGACATCACTATCAGGAAGTTTAAACTTCTTAAGTACAAGTGATGAGTCACTTGAAGTCAGGAGAGACTGGAGCTCAGGATCTTGCTGTTGGTCTTTTGCAATTTTGCTATAATCTATAGATGGGCTACTAATTGATTCAATACGGGAAAGAGCATCAGCTGGAACATTATCAATGCCTTTTATGTGTATGATGTCTGTTGAGAATTGTCCTATAAAATCAAGATGTCTCAACTGACGGGGTGTACACTTATCGTGTTGTTGCTGGAAGGCAAACGTTAATGGTTTATGGTCTGTGTAAATGGTGAACTGTCGTGCTTCCAGCATAAACCGGAAATGTTTCACAGCCAAATACACATTATTAGACTAAAGATATTAGAGGGCTGTCTGTATCTGTTACAGACTTTGCCTTTTAGAAGTAGGAAAGGAGAGAAAGCATGAGGTGTGAAGTGTGAAAGTAAAGGGAAAAAGGATAGGGTGAAAGAAGGCATGGGGCCCCAGAGCGTCCGCATCGCATTTATTAATTAAATAGAAAGATACAAAAGTACAATAGGTTACAGTATTACAAAAATTGACAAGACATAATTACATATAATTACAAAATGGAAGCGGCGGCTATATAGTGGGCCACGAAAACAGAGTATAAATTTAAAAACAGAACAAATACAATATATTAAGACAGAAAGTAGATATAAAAATATACAATAAAGATGAAGTGCTGGGTTCATCTGGTGAGTTGCGTGTCCGCTGTCTTGAGGCTTTTGGTGTTGCGGCTTGATGGAGGGATGGTAATTGCAGGAAAGGGGGAGGTGCACGAAAACAAAGTTAGGTGAGGCTGGCTGTGTCAATTGCACTAGGAGTGTCCGTGGTAATAGGGTTTTCAACAAGTGCCCCTGTTGTCTTGATAAAGTTGCTTAAGTCGTTCCAGAGATCCTTGTCTTGGAAGATAAGTGTAGGGTTTGGTGGCCAGCTGGGGTGTTTCTTGAGATAGTTTCTCATAAGATGGGTTCGTTGACTGTCATATTTGGTGCAATGGAAGGCAAAGTGCGTTGCATTTCCAATTTCATTGTCATCGCATATGCATTTGTCGTTATCATGTAGGCCAAATCTGTGTAGGTAAGCCGGAAAATTGCCATGATTTAACAGAATTTGTGATGTAGTCTTATTAGGTCTATAGTGTTTAGCCTTTTTCCTGATATTGATGGATGGGATGAAATCATAGCAATGTCTACCGGTGTCTGCAGCATCCCATTCCTGCTGCCAGAGAGTGTGGGTGATGTCAAGTAGATCCTTTTTTAAGACGGTTTGAGGGATGGAGCTGAAAGAGTGTGAGATGGAGGCTTTGCTTCCCAGCTTGGCTAACTTGTCTGCTGTTTCATTGCCTTCGATGTCTTTGTGGGAAGGAACCCACCCAAAGGAAATGTTTCTTCTTTCACTTAGTTTTTCAGCTTTAGCTATTAACTTGGCCGCAAGAATGGTGGGGCGGCTGTTCATGTTTAATGTGTGCAGGGTCGCTCTACTGTCAGTTATAACGAGTATGCTTCCTCTGTACTTTAATATATTAATTTCCACATACTCGAGGGCTTTTAGAATCGCCCACATCTCTGCCTGTGAATTAGTACAATGGTCGGCTAACTTGTAATAAATTTGGTACATTCTATTGTGCTTTGAGTTTTTTATCGTAAAGCCTGCACCAGTACCGTTAGTGTTTCTTGCCCCATCCGTATATATTCTCCATGTTGTCTTCAGGCTGAGTGAGTCCTCTCTTTCCCATAGTATTTTGTAGGCTGGTTCTTTTGTTGGGTGCTGTAAGTACTCGTTTTTACGTAGTCTTCTGTCGATGCCGTAATTATGGATGTCATTGACAATGGTTGGATTATTGCTTAACAAATTTATAGTATTATTGTTACTAATGGTGTTAGGAAGGCTTGGAACAGTACCTTTAGATGTTAGATGCCAATACCAAGTTTGGTAAGTGGCTTGCAGGTGAATGGGAAGGAGGTCAGCCATTATGAGAAGGGCATTTGTTGGGGCAGTGTTATAGGCGCTGCAGATATTGATAGTAAATTTCCTCTGGATCGAGGCAAATTTTCTCTTCATGTGTATGTTGGTGAAAACTTCATGCCAGACTGGAATGGCGTAGAGAATCGCAGGTTCAATGGCAGCTTTATAGAGAATTCTAGTGTTCAGATAACTTAAGCCCCATGTCTTTGCCTTAATCCAGTTTAAAAGGTTTGCTTTTTGATCGATATGCTTACAGATATTATGGGCATGACAGTGCCAGTTAAGCTTGTCGTCGAACCAAATCCCTAAGTATTTGATTTCCTGGTCGATTTTTATTTTCTTGTTGTTAATAAAGATTTTGGGTGGTCTCTGGAGCCGATTTTTTTTGTTTTTTCTGGTGCAGATCATTCCTTTGCACTTGTCTTGATTTACAGGGAGGTTGTTGTCCTGACTCCATTTATGTATTTGCTTTAGGCAGACATTTGTCATTTCTTCAAGTCTGTCAACGTTTTGGTGTGAGACCATTAGCAGTAGGTCGTCTGCAAAGGCTTGTAGTTTTATCATGTTGCTTGGTGGAAATGAGTCAAGAAGTTCGTCGAAAACTAAGTTCCAGAGTCCTGGGCCGCTACGCGAGCCCTGGGGACAGCCTCTGTTGATGTTCTTGTTGATTATAAAAGCCAAATACACAGCCAGAAGTTCTCGGTCATATGCAGAATACTGACGCTGAGAGTTACTCGGTTTGCGGGAAAAGAACGCCAGTGGCTGGAGACCTTGAGCTGTAACTTGAATGAGGGCAGCGCCCACAGCAGAATCGGATGCATCGACGTGAAGTGCAAGGGTAGCACTTGGTGAAGGATGATGTAGTAAGGTGGCATCTGCTAACTGTGACTTACATGACTCAAATGCCTGAATCGAATTGTCAGTCCATTTAATCTCGCGCTGGTCGTTTTTCTTTGCTCCTTTAAGTAGGTCGTGTAAAGGAGCTTGGTGATGGGCCGCATGGGGTAGAAACCTACGATAAAAGTTCAAGATGCCTAAGAACCTTCTCAGTTGTTTGAGGGTCTGTGGTCGCTTCTGTTGAGTTATGGCAGATACACGTTCTGGAAGTGGCATAACGCCGTGGGAAGACACCATATATCCTAAGAATGATACATGTGGGGCAGCAAAAGTACACTTGGATGCATTGATTTGCAGACCGTACTTGTCAAGGCGTTGAAACACTTGCCGCATGTGCATCTTATGTTCCTCCCACGAAGTGCTAGCAATGAGGATGTCATCTAGGTATGAAAAACAAAAGTTTAAGCCTTTCAGAACTTCGTGCATGAATCGTTGGAATGATTGGGCTGCGTTGCAGAGACCAAAAGGAAGGAAAACGAATTCAAATAGCCCAAATGGCGTTGTAATGGCTGTCTTTGGCACATCATCTGGGTTAACTGGTATATGATGGAAGGCTCTAACCAAATCGATCTTGGAAAATATTTGGGCTCCGTGTAGACTTTGACCAAAATCGTGGATGTGTGACACTGGATAGTGATCGGGAACAGTTATCCTATTCAGGGCACGATAGTCTCCAGTAGGTCTCCAATCGTTACGACCCTTCGGCACCATATGGAGGAGAGAAGCCCAGTTGGACTTTGATGGTCTGCATATACCTAACTCCATCATGTGCTGGAATTCTTGCTTTGCTACTTGCAGCTGAGCCGGATGCAATCTACGGGGTTTAGCAAATACGGGTGGACCGTGTGTCTCGATATAATGCATTGTGTTGTGCCTGACTTTATCTGAAAACGGTCGAGGACGAGTGAGATGTGGAAAGTCCTTGAGGATATCCTGCATTGGGGAATTGCTGATTATAGTTTTGACCAAAGTAGGTGGTCCTGTATAATATCTTCCTCGTGTAGTAAGGGAAGTCAGGGGGTCAACCAATAATCTGTTTCTGATGTCGAGAATGAGTTCAAAGTTGGCCAAAAAGTCTGCACCGATTATAGGCTTCTGCACATCAGCTATGGTAAATTCCCATCTGAAAGAACGTCTTAAGTTGAGGTCAAGTTCTAGCACCTTTGTTCCATACGTCGAGATTTTAGAGTCGTTGGCAGCATACAATTCAACCTTTGTAGGCTGATTCTTAGTGCGATTGGGAATGATCGATAAATCTGCTCCAGAATCAATTAAGAAATTTAGGCCAGTTTTGTTGTCATACACAAACAGACGGCTATATTTAGGAGCCAGGCTGGACCCACAGGCCGTTACTGCGGCTGGCTGTGCTCGTTTCCCTGATCAGCAGTTTGGTCGAAGGAACACAGCGAACGACATTTCCTAGCGGCTGATCCAAACTTATCATGGTAGTAACAATATCCCTGACGATTGAGGCTTCTTCCTCGAGGGCGTGAACTAATGCGATACCTCGAATTCGGATCATGTCAGTTTCTCTCTCTACTACGATAACGGGGACGAGCAGTACGCGATACATTAAGTTCTGCAACCTTCGTTGTGAGTTCTAAAATCTGCATTTCGAGATTTTTGATTACGGGATTTCCGGCTTCTAAGTTGATGCTGGCCAGTTGGGTTGGTTCTGTAAGTTCAGCAACCTTGTCAGCAAGGATGGCTAGCTTGTCTAGTTCATCACCGCTAACAGCCAGAACTGTCTGAATATTTTTGGGGAGACATTGGAGCCACAAGTTTCTAAGAAATTCTTCGGTAATCTTGCCCGCTGAAAGCTCCCTCATTTTACGGAGTAAAACGCTGGGTTTCTGATCCCCTAACGCCAGATCTTCAAGCAGAATTTTAGCCTCTTTAGCAGCGGAGTTCTGAAAAATTTCGAGGAGTCGATCTTTGAGTTTAGTAAACGGAGCCTCAACTGGATGGTCAAATACTAAGTCACTGATGTTAGATAGAATATCCGCGTTCAGGGAATTGATTAAATAGTTGTACTTAGTGTTCTCACTTGTAATCCGATTAATGGCAAAAGCTGCGTCTAGCTGCACAAAAAATAATTTGATGTTGGTTTTAGTGAAGATAGGTATTTTTGCCTGTACACGTCCGATTCCCAACTCGTTCTGTTCCGCCATTTCGGGCGCCTAACTATGCGGGTACAAGGAAAGCGGGATAGTCTTTGATTAGGCTTAGCCCGAGTCACGCACTCTTAGTCGTCTTATTGAATTTACGATTCAGAAACTGATCATACCTGCATGTCCTGTTAAAAATGTTCCTTCATAGACACAGAGTTGTTCACTATCCAATTCAGTCGAAAGTCCAGGTAGTTCGTTAATCGCATCACGTTCGGGTCACCACTTTGTCATTCGATCCTACTGATCTTTAGAACTAAGCAGACAAACACGAACAGTAACAAAAAACTTTATTAAAAAGGTGAGAACTGTCACCGACATCCTCGGCCAACATCCAGGCAAAAACCCCGCGAACTTTCGCGCCTCCTTTTCTTACAAGTTGCCAGCCAACATCTCGTTGGCAAGTGTTGCCAGGCAGTGTTCAAGATCTCTGGTGCTGGCGGCCACAATTCATTAACTGAATGTTATCTATATATATATTTTTTTTTGCTGTCAAACAAAGCCAAAGAAGAAATATATACTTTTCAAGATTTTTTAAGCAGAGGAATAATGTTTATGAAAAAATATGCATGCAACTACACAAGAAGAATTGGTGACCAAATATAGAGTTGAGACCCCAAGTGGGTCTCAACCTGTTCTATACTGTACTGTATTAGTAGAGAGGTTGCGGCCGAAGTTCAAATGTTAAACTTTTACGGCAAGCAGAAGTACACATTTGACGTGTTTTATTTGGAGTTTGAACTCCAAATAAAACACGTTGCGCCACACGTTCATGTTGTGCACTGACTCATGGGATATTGTTGAAAAATGGCAGAACACATTTAACAACAAATGTTACTAGCAAAGGTAAATAAACAAATTAAACTATTTTAAAGTATTTATAGGATGTTTAATAACACTAAATAATTATTTTTAATTAGCGTCGTGTCTCCTACCGTATGATAGGATTACCTCATACTTTTGTTGAGGGAAGTAGTGGCTTATGTAAGTCAGAAAGCAGCTTGGGAAATTATTTTTAGAAAATTTACAAATGTATTACACTGTTGATGGTAGAAGATGCTGCAAAAGAACAAACCTACTCCTACAGAATTATGATAAGCTATTATGAAAACAAATATATATAAATTCTTTCACCTAAGTCCTCTGACAGTGGGCTATCCATAAGTACTCCTCTTTTTGGGAGGAACATCTTCCCACCTAATTGTAAGCATGACGTATAACATAGTATATGCGATAGTTCTAGTATTTGTCGTTGGTCTGCTTCGTTTGTCACCTTAGTCATGAGCTAATCTTATAGACCACAGAAACAGGGCTCTAATTTAATTGACGGATATAGTGCTTTAAACTCTAAAATAGTGATCCAGGATTCTTCAGATGGTTTGCAGTTCTGTATGGCTTCAATTACTTGTTTGGAATTAGAAATTGCAAATTGATAGCCTTCTAAGTGTTCAGCTAGGAGCATGTGAATCTTTTGTTCTATTTTTCTGGTGGGCGTGTTGGTTTTGTCCAAGATAGGTCTTAATTCCATCCCTTGTTTGTGTGTTTTGATGTAGGCAAATAGTCTGGGGACTGCTGGTGAGGCTATTGTTGCATTGCTTAGCCCTAACTTCCTTGCCAGTTGAGTGCGTGTAAACTTATGGACTCTTGACTGGAGCTTGTTGATGAAGTCTTGTCTTATCTCCTCGCATTCTGTGTCTTGTATATATTTCTGTAGGATGGTGGTATAGGAGTTGTTCTTCATCAGTACTATAGCTTTGTTCTTATCTGCCCTGAAAAGGGTAATGCTATTTTCTCATAGCCATTTCTCGCTTTTATTCAAAGTTCTCCAATATATTGTTTCTCTGCTGTGTTTGTTACAGTTATATTGTTTCATTTGGAAATATGCTTTCCATCTAAAGTACTCCTTTTGGGTTTCGTTCAGGCTATGTATGAGGTTTTCGATTTCTGGCATGATTGTTTCTGGTGTAAGTTTATAGGCCTTTGGTACAAACATCAGCTCTTTTCGAAGCACCGCTTTAATATATTCCGGAGGGTTAATTCCATCCCAGAAAATTATTGGAGCTTGTTCATTATCTTTACTCTGTGGTTTTTGGAATCTAAAGATCCAACTCAGTTTTTTCTTATATCTAGATTTTAGTTTCTCTGCCAGTCTCTCTTGTATAGTTATAACTTTGCTGTTAGCTTCAATTAAGCTATTATATTCTTTCTGGCAGAGAAACTAAAATCTAGATATAAGAAAAAACTGAGTTGGATCTTTAGATTCCAAAAACCACAGAGTAAAGATAATGAACAAGCTCCAATAATTTTCTGGGATGGAATTAACCCTCCGGAATATATTAAAGTGGTGCTTCGAAAAGAGCTGATGTTTGTACCAAAGGCCTATAAACTTACACCAGAAACAATCATGCCGGAAATCGAAAACCTCATACATAGCCTGAACAAAACCCAAAAGGAGTACTTTAGATGGAAAGCATACTTCCAAATAAAACAACAATACCGTAACAAACACAGCAGAGAAACAAAATATTGGAGAACTTTGAATAAAAGCAAGAAATGGCTATGAGAAAATAACATTATCCTTTTAAGGGCAGATAAGTATGTAAATTCTATAGGCACTTCACTTGCAAAAAAATTGAATAATTAAATAATTTCTGGATTAAAATCATCTGTTTCTTTACAATATTATTCATAAATGCTTAAATAATCATTATTTTTCATAATTTCAACCCCAAACACAAAAAAATGAAGAAGTTTAGGTCAAACTTTTACTTGCCATGCTAGATGTAGCGGATGCCATTATCAACCTTCTAGAATTGCCAGATGTCAGCACTTGACATCCAATGTTCATGTTTTGGGCTGAAAATGTTGGCCGGAACCCCTCTATTATAAGAAATGACGAAATATTCAAAATGGATGTGATAAAATAATTTTATATCATATTTAACCATTTATTTTGCTATTTCTCTATACCTTGCACTAAAGAATTTATCAAAACCACTATATTTCAATTAAAATTTTGACTGTCAGCTTTTTTATCTATGATATCAGCTTTTATCAAAATTACAGGTTGAGAGTTTTGCACTTATTTCTTTAAATATCTAAACACTGCCATTAGCTTGATAGCTTTTTTTGGTTCAAAGTCTATTTCTTTGTTTGAATTAAATGAGCTGAAAGAACAAAAAAAGCCATTCAATTCTGGCTGATGAAAGCTGGGTAACAAGAGTAATGGTTTCTGGATCCAAGCCTTACAACAAAAACCACAGTTCAGCAGTTTGATAGATATAGCAAGGACAAAGAGAGAATTTTTGAAAGACCCTATTTGACAGTTATGCTTGATAGAATATATTGGGCATGGATTAGGAAAAATTACTGGTATATTTTAAGGCCTAATCAATCTGCTTGCTGGATAGTTTTCACCAATAAACTGGATCAAGCAGGTTTGCTACAAAATGAGCATCAGAAATGGCTCATCTTCAACCTTAAAAATTGAGACACATATTTTCACTTTTTTTTCCTTTTCTGACAACTGGGTAGCTTGCAATTGAGAAACTTTTCAAATTTATTTTCCCCAACTTGCTTACACCAGGTTGATGTTATGCTGTTAGCAGTAATCATTATTTAAGTACAGTAGAGATTCGTTTATCCGAATCAATTGGGGACTGGGGTTGTTCGGATAACTGATTTTTCGGATAACCAATTATGTACGAAAGAATGTATTAACCTGTCCGACGTTGAAATTTTTCTCCGTTGCATGTCGCTTTGTGTCGAATTTTCGTCGATTTTAAGTCTAACGAAAATTTTTATAATAATAATCGAGGATATTGTATCGTTAAAAATTATATTTTAGAAGTAAATCTAGTATCAAAAAAGTTTGATTCACACGACACAGTCCGACTGGAAAGTGTTCAGATAACCGGTGTTCGGATAAACGACTCCCTACTGTAATTATTTTTCAGTTTTGTAAAAATCATAAATACAGAATATTAAAAAACAAAAAATCAAAGTTTAAAATGAAAAAGAAACAGTGTCTACTTTTTGTTTTAAACAAAATAAAACATTTTAAAAAATTGAAGACTAAATACAAATAAAAACTTGATGTCTTCACACATCCTCACAACCACAAGAACATAAATAACACAAGAAAAGTCAATCTTTCCTTTGAGGCACTTTCTCTGCTTACAGATATGTAAATTGATTAAAAGTCACTCTGCAGAGAAGAGCCTAAAAGGAAAGGTTGACTCTTGTGTTATTTATGTTCCTGTGATTGTGAAGGATGTGTGAAGACATCAAATTTTTATTTGTTTTTAGTCCAATTTTTCAAAATATATTTCATCCTAAATTTTAAAACTTTTGTAAAAAATAAAACATTATTTTTTTTAAAAGACTGCTTCTTTGTAACCTTGATGCATGGATTAATAATAGCAAGTGTATAGCTCTTAGGCTAAAACTACTGGAGCTGTAAAAAGGTATATGATTCTCAATTCAGGCTGCACTGGCCTTGCTTGTACATTTTCACAGCAAAAAATCAGATTTTCACCTCTTTATCATAATGAGCCTTTCTGGTGACCTTCTACCTCTCTAGTAAATAATGAACCAATACTTTTTCTGCACATCAATGCTGGGTAATGCTTTTCATTCCTCTGATTTTCTTTTCTTGCAACTTTGGTAAGTTTTTGAATTGTATTTTTGCTAGTATGGGGCCCTTTTCTGAATGCAATAGGTTCACCATAACAGTTCAAGCTTCAAGGTATCAAAAATATAGCTTTGCCACTGCATATATGTGATATGATAAGAACAGATTCAAAATAATCAGTATATTGATTAACTTTTTTGCAATATTTTAGGGCTATGAAGAAATAGCGGAAGCTTTTGGTTTCAAATATCTTCGTGTGGTTCGTAAAGATGATTATTGTGCAATTAGAGCGGCCCTCTTTCAAGTTTTATCTCAAGGTCTTCCAGTTTTGAATCATCATAATTCTGCAAAACTAATATATCAGGTATTAATGTTTAGATAAGTAAAACTTTAAAACATTATTTTAATTTTACTGTTACTAATATTTAAAATTTTTAACTCTTACGTTATGGTATAAAAATCAGTTTTTCACTGGTTGATCATACATGCACAAATTATATTTGATATTAGTATATGTATGTAGTGTATATAGCATATGAGAAAATGTTTTTTAAACAAGTGTTTTTAGACATTTTACAAAATTACATAAGTTTTTAAAATTCAATTTAGCAATTAAAAATATTTCAAGACATAATAGAGTTGGCTATTTCTGCCAAAATAATGTATTCATTTTCATAGAGAAAATCAGAAAACAGTGAGACTTTGTAATAAAACAATATGTTAATTAATATAAATAAGTCAAACAAACTGGGTTATTTTTGAGCTGAAAGATTACCAGAAATCTAGAGAATCCTTTTTATCCAGAAAACTTCAGTCTGTCAATGAAAAGAATCGACTTGAGAACAATGTCGTACATGATGTCGCTTCAGTTAAAAGTAAAATGGTCCATCCGCACCAAAACTGAAACCAACACTTTACAAAAAAACAGTGTGTAAGTAGATCATACCTGGGGGGTCTACAATCCTTCACTCAAAAAGACCATCTGTTAACTTTCTCTGTGGACTTGGCATGAACCTGTGAACTATCAAGGCTACCTAGTATTAATTAAAATAAAATATCTTTTTATTTCAAATTAAGTATTCATTTGTTCACAGTGGTGATATTCAAAATATTTAACAAAGGGTTTGCTAGCAAAAAATTTTTCCCCGACAATCACCGACAAACTAAATGGAAGTTTTGGCTAGAAATAAATACAATACCTTTTCTTGTGATATATCTAATAATCAGTGGCGTATTTGGAACGTAATGAGCCCTGGGCGAAGACCAGGTAACAATAGTATATTAGTGCTGTTGACCTTTTTTTTTTTCTTTTTAGGCAGAGAAATTTTTTACCCCGAATCACACTACTCATAGTAGACAGATGTCATCATCTCTCGTAATACAATACCTTTTTATTTCACTGTCCATAGCCCGACACGTCTTCCACAGCCATCTTGTATTATCTCACGCATGTGAGATTGTGGGATCTCTCATATGACTGGATCTAGTTTCAAGAACTCTCTTGAATTGATCACGATTAAACCTCGTTTCGGTTGAGATTGAAACGGTCGAGAGAGATCGCACCAAGACATGATCCCTGACCTTGCTCACAATCTAGATTGAAATGCTTGGTGCGAGCGGGGTATAAGGCTCTAGTTTAGTAGTGTTACAGAGTATAATATGTATATTTTAATATATTTTAAGAAAAAAACAAAACCACTGAGAAATGTTCTGTGTGTTTAACAAAGTTCGGAAAAACTGGAAATTTTAACAACAGGTTCAGGCAAACCTGTGCGAACCCGCTGAATATCACCACTGTTTGTTCATATGTATTGTACAAAAACAGTATCTGTATTTTTCCCAAAACTACACTTTTTATAAATGTTGTAATAAATTTATTTATAAGTTAAAACCATAACATACAAAAGAATTAATTCATGTTTTTAAGTAGATGATATTATATTTACTTATTGTAAATTAAAATATGTATGTTTAAACAGAACCACATAGTGATACACAAACACACATTGACTTTCAGAAGTGGATTTGATACAATAATGAGCAATTACTTATTGTGATATCATCATAGTGCCAGGCTGCAATTTTTTGTCACAACACTTTCAATTTTAGTAGTGTCTTCTCCTGTACATCATACTTTTCTTGTTAACAATGAAGTCATTCTGATCATATATCTAACTCCATTCATTTTTGAATTGAAATAATGTGACTTCTAGTCTAAACTGGAAGTTCGTATATAGTTAATAGTGGCCTCCTGCCCCTCGGCTTTATATCTGGTCTTGACTTTCATCTAACTCTGTTCTTGAGATTAAGGAAGGATAGACAAATAGAGAACAGACAGCAGATGGATGCCAGTTGGAATTTATAGGTCTACAATTTTTGAAAATTGCTGCCCAAAAATGTTTATGACCTTTAAACTTATCTCCATCTACTAGTACATTATGAATTAGTAGGACTTATTATACTGGATTTATGGATGTAGCAATTACTGCATCCATAAATCCAGTATAATAAGTCCTGCTAATTGATAAAGTACTAGTACACAAAGATAAGTTTAAATTAAGTTAAGGACACAAAGGCATATTAATTAAATGTTTATGATCTATTCATGGGTCTTCCTCAGTTAGAATCTACAAAAATGGAACTGATTTAAACGTAATATATCGGAAATATTTAGCCAAATATCAGTCACTGCTAGTTTTAAATTAATTTCCATGTGTCCGTTAGCCAGTTTCTTGTTTTAATTTCTACTAAATTCATTGCGAAAAAACTTTTCACAAATATAAGTTGTAGAAAATAACGTTTGAATTTTTGTCGAATATCTCATTAAGCTGGGAAATTGATATATTTATTCACATTTTATGCCACGTGGGCCGTAAAAAATATTATTGCGGGCCACGGATTGCCCATCCCTGCCCTAGATAGAATGTCCCTATTCCTAAAATCAATGCAAGTTTGTTTTCTATGAGCTTAAATATTTATCATTTCCAATGACTGAAATGGTTAGGATTTCTGTTAGGTCGGAGTATTGCCGCATCCCCATGCAACTCCTTTGTCCTGCTGCCTGGCATAGTTGGCTAAGACTGTGCTATCTGTATTCCTGTCAATCATATATTGATGCAATTGGAATATAAGATGAATTAGATATAATTAAACTCCAACATACAATTAATGCTATTATGAGGCTGCAAATATAAATAACAATTTTAATTTTATTCATGATTTATAATGTTTTACATGAATGTACAAGTATGACAACAAAATTCTAATCCTTAGGAGAATTACAATTTTGTATATTGGTGCTCTTTGAGCCTTGCTTTCAGGTTCTGCATGGTGACTCCCACATACATACACTATCATTGAAAATGGTGATTCTCCAGTGGGATGGATTAGATTCCTGGTGCACTAGAATGATTTTTTTCAGTTCATCATTTCTGAATATACTAAACATTGTAGGATTGTGTTTATAGGCTACTCCTATTATGGTACTCCTGGAAACCACTGTATAAATTTTTTTTTGGGTGTGGGAAAGTAATTTAACATGCACCTCCTTAAAGTATTCTGTTACAAGGATGCATTTGTAGTTTGATTATATGCCAAAATTAGATTATGTATTGTTGTTATTGTATAACTATGCTGTTTTTGCAAGGTTGTTGATGTATTCTAATTTCTTTATGGTGTACATAACACTTGTACAGTTTGTATATGCTCTTCTACTGTATTTGAATATTATTTTTACATTAAAAGTTTATAATGTTTTCATTTAGAACTTTAAAATTTGTAATTTGTATTTTGTTCTCTTAATTTTAAAATGTTAGTTTTGTATTTGATTTGTTAATTTGTTCCATTTCTGCAGATTTTAACTGAGGAAGCCATATAAGTAGGTCAAATGTTTTTATTGTATTAATCTCATTGCTGGAAGTAAATAAAGTGTTTGTGTATCTCAATGTAGAGATAGTATTTTATTTAAACTTATATAATTTATGATATTTTGTAATGATTATTTAAAATTAAAAAAAATAATCTAAAAATTATACATCAGAATAATACTAAAAACTAATGTTTTCTGTCACTAAATTTTTTAAAATTTCCTACCTTATTTGAGACACCACATTTTCCATAACCTAAGTATTTCGACAGGCCTTTCAGCCCATCATCAGAGATAAAAATTATTGAAAAAGTTTGAACTTAAGGGTTTGAAAACCCCTAGAATTCAAATTTATTATCACAAATTTTTTCAATTACTTTTATCAATGATCTGGTCTGTTCAAAGGTCTGTTGAAAGTAACTTGGGTTAAAGAAGATAGTCTGAACATCTCTTCTAATAAACAATAGATAATTAGAATACATCTATATAAATAGAAAACTTATATAATAAATAAAAAAATGCAATATAAAAATGAAAATACTAAAATAATAATTTATTAAATATTAAAACAATACTCCAAGTACTAGTGGATGTAAGTACATCAGTGAAATGCACCGTTTACACACAAATTTGAAATAATATACTTCTGCTTTATTACTTAGTAGTACTGTGAAAGAAGCTTTTGTGTTGTATGACCACAAATGTGATAATGTAATACAGCTGACAATATGGTATTTTAGACAACAATTTATTTTATAATTAATGACAACACAAAAGGTAAAAATACAGATGCCAATTCTAGGGAGTCTACCCAGCTCTGCAAGCAAAAAATAAAACGAAAAGCAAAGGACCCAACAAATAGTCTTATGTGAAAAGACAGCAAAGGGATTTATATACAAATATAAACACGAAACCCGATACACTATAATAAAGCAACAACCACTGCTGTAAACATCGGCTATAATAATTATAAATTACTAGTAAATTTGACCAAAGAGGGAGGAATTAGGCATCATCTCATAATAAATTTAATAATTTTAATTTAATTTAAAAATTTAAACTTTAGATATAACCATCCAATGGTTATCCAAGGCCATATTCAACGCCCACTGGTCTACTCAACATGACGCTCAGATAGCTGACACTTTACTCAGCATGGTATATATATCAACATTTCAATCACCTGATGTATTAACAATCAACCAACTAACAGTTGAAATAATCGGCAGAAATTATCCTACAAATATTATTTTTAGAAATACACAATAAGAACAACTAGAGGTAGATTTAGGAGCCATCTCTTAACTAAAGTAGAAACTATAATTTAATTTTAAATTTAGATTAAACTGGAAGAAAAGAATTGGCCCGGAGCGGGACTTGAACTCACAACTCTCGCTTGCCATGTAGATGCATTGCCAATTACACTACACTAATCTCTGGTCCAATCTCCTCTTCCAGTATATTTAACATTACAGATTTAATTAAAATTATTTAATTAAATTATATTTATTAAATTTATTCATGAGATGGCACCTAATGCCTCCCTTTTTGGTCAAATTCATCAGTAATTTATAATTATTATAGCCGATATTTAGCCCAATGTCATATGGCCGTGGTTGTTGCTTTAACAAACATGGGATTCCCATGTCTTATGATTCTGTTAGCAGGCACAACTAAGAAGTACAAAATCTTTACAACTAACTTAAACTAACTTACAGCTATACAGACAAAATGGAAAATTAAAATAGATGAAGGAAAGGGGGTACCCATATTCTGTTGAATCCTTATTACAGAGATGATTACGTTCAATGATTTTCAATGATTCCTTATTAGTCATTTTTTAAATCTTTTTTCTTTTTTTTTTCTTGGGGAGGTTGATATATCCATTTGGTGGGGATAGAAGGAGTCTCTCTTCACCAATGATTAATTGAAGTCTCAGGATTCTTGTTGTACGAAGCTTTCAAGAACTTCTTCACTCTCTTGCCCACAGCCAGGATCGAACTCCTCTTGCCACTCTCTCCTCCTGTATGCCTGTCTCCCCATTCAAACAAATGTTTCCTATACCCTTTTAGCCCCTCAGGCAATTTTCTTTTCCCTACAGGACAGTTCAGAACAACAATCATCAACCAAATGAAGTGGAAATGAGGATGAGAAGATTCCAGAAGTGGGAAGGACAAAAAGCGAAGACAGAAACTAAAAACTATAATGTTTTATCTTAAAATTATGGTGTACAGCCACAGTTCTCAGAACTATCATTTTCAGAAAATATATTGTTTCACATTCTCTATGTTGCAATACTGTTTTTACTTTCTCAATATGTTAACCATATTACTGAATTTTACCAGATTATTTTATATTGTTTTGTCTACAGGAAAATTTTTATGATTCTATGTAAATACAAATTTGATATTTTCAAATTTATATAATTATAACTTCAAATTAATATCAATGTTAGAAGTATAATATATGAAGAAATCAATAAACACCATGTTTAATGTTAGAAAATTTGAGTGCAATAAAGATTTTTCTTGCATATTTGTGATTTTCTATTATTTTTTATCTTTCTCTTTACTACAGTATTCACTACAATTTTTAATATTTCTATTGTATATTTAAAGAGATCTGTAGATAAATTTAAAAAATAAATTAATCAAATAAAATTTTGTTTGTTGGGTTTTTTTATTTTCACAAAATTAGGCTTTAAATTTTATTTTATTATAAAACAATATTATTATATATGTTTATTGATGAATACCATATGATACTTTAATTTTTATTAAAATTACAAAATGCTATATTACTTTTGAAATCACAGACATATAATAATATATATATATATATGTTACAGTCAAAACCCGTTTTTAGTTAGAACGCGTTTTAACTAGCTGAAACTAGTTTATACTGGATGTTTTTGTTAAAACCTGTTTTGTCTAGTTAAAACTAGTTTTAACTCAAAGTCATTTTTGATTAGCAGTAAATTCTAGTTTTAACTAGACAAAACGGGTTTTAACAAAGACATCCAGTATAAACAAGTTTCAACTAGTTAAAATGCATCCTAACTAAAAACTGATTTTGACTGCAACATATAGAGTGATTCGGGGTAAGATGGTAAGCGGGGGAAGATGCCTACTTTTTGATATTTTCAAATGGTGACGTCAGATATTGTCATGTGTTTGTATGATGAATTGTTGGGCCAATATTGAGTGCGAAAAGCTGTAGTTTGCTACCATTACCTCATTTTCTACATCTGAGAAGAATAAAAGCAAGATAAGAATGAAGTTTTTGATCTGAAATGTTTCTAGAATCATTTTAAAACAAAGTTAAAATAGAATTTATTAAAAATTGCAAAAAACAATTAATGTGTGATGTAGTTAAGGTTTTAAAGTTTCTATTGTGAGCTACCGCTGATCCCAATTAGACATGCTAGAACACGTGACTCCACTAGGCATCTTACCCCGACAAATGGAAAGATGCCTATTTTTTGTTAATTGAATTCCAATATGCCTATTTTTAATAAATTTTTTGTTTTCTCGTTTTATTGCAGGATATGCATAGAAATTATGTAAGGACTTCTCAAGGGTTTTGGACTGAAAAAAAGCTTTCAGCTAGCTATAGAGCATGTTAGAATGTGTGGAAACTTAATAATACTTATACTGTGCTGTTATACTTACTATGAAGTACTTTGTACTACATATGCAATAAATTAAATTTGGTTAAGATCTTCGAAAATTAATTTTATGCAATTATATTTGTTATCTTACCCTAATGGCATTTGACATCTCACCCGGATACTTGGGGTGAGATGCCTAAAATGCCAGACAGTAAAAAAGTCGTCATTGCAAACACAATATACAATTATTTTTCATATACTCCAAAGTTTTATTTGAAAAACATGCTCAAGAATATGATATTTTTGTTAGAGGCCTCCAAAACCCAAATCATCACTATAACTTCCTTCATAAGCAAAATGTTAGGCATCTTCCCCCGAATCACTACACGTAACTTTATTTATTTCCCCCAAACATATTTATGTAGCTAAAATTAGTTTTAACTAATGTTAAAAGTTAAAACTAGTTTTATCTAAAATCAAAACATGTACAGCAGTAAATTAACTAGACAAAACGGGTTTTAACAAAGACATCCAGTATAAACTAGTTTCAACTAGTTAAAACGTGTTCTAACTAAAAATGGGTTTTGACTGTAACATATATAATGTTATGGACAAAGTGATTAATATGGGCATATGAATAATGACCAACAAAATCGGACATTGTAATAAATTTGAATAATTTATCAAATTGACCGGTCATTATGAATACTGCTATCACCTAGTCGGGCAAAGTGATAATACGTTGAGGAGTGATTATCCGACATACACTAGCCAATCAGAACTTACATCTTAGTTGCACATGTGTATTGCATTTAGTACCAAATTTTAAATTTACGTGACCAGTAGTTAATCCTTTTTCTTTGACAAAAGAAACAATCATGGAGGAATCATTAAGTGATATGAATAATCGCTTCAACAACTGATTAAACGAGTTAATAGCAGAAAAAGGTGAGAACAATCAAATTTTTACAAAATCAACATATTTGTTAATGATAGAAAAAGTGAAAGTCAAAAATGAAAGTTACTTCTAAGTTACTGGAAGAATATCAGTTAATAGTACTTTGAAATAATTCACAAAAAATAAATATTTCTAAATGAAATAAGTGAAGTTTTTTTTTAATCAAATTTAAAATTTGGTACTAAACATGATACACACACAACTCAGAGTGCCGATTGGCTAGCATATGTTGGATGATCACTCCTCAACGTATTATTATCACTTTGCCCGACTATGTGATAGCAGTATTCATAATGACCAGTCAGTTTGATAAATTAATCAATATTTATCACACTGCGTGCCCTGTTTGGTCATTATTCATAATGACTGGACATTATTCATAATGTCCAGTCATTATGAATAATGCCTGATTAATCACTTTGTCCATAACATATACACACATAATGGAAATTAATTAATTAATTTCTGTTTTTTGGATTTTGAATGAGTTTGCTGAAAATGGACAGACCACATAATCGAAGGCCATGTCTCAATAGATCACAGTATGGTGGCTGCTATACTAAATACCCAGATGCCCCAATTGGTGCCTGGGTCGTCTGTAGATGATTTGGTGCGTCACAAGGTTTGTTATCAGAAGTGGACTCATTCAAAAAGAAATAAATAAAATAATAATAATTATTAACTATGTTAAAAGTTGATTTTAAATTTATTTCAATAAATGTTTTTTAATTCTTACCCAGAAACTTCAAAGATGGATTGATGGAACTTACCCTTGGTTGACAGAATGGAATTTTGGAGAAAAATTATCATATACTGGAAGTGAATGTATGCAAGGTTTCTATAATTGTCTTCATGTTTTACAAAGTGTGGTAAGGGTAAAATCTTTTGTGTTTTTGTACTTACTACATATACACTACTTATTATTTATGGGTATTTAATGTGAGAATTCGGTACCATGAGCACCAATTAATATTTATAAGAAACTATTCTTATTGAGAATTGAGATTGAAATTTTCATGCATTACATTCAGATAGCTGGTAGATTTTGGCTTGCATTTTCTTAAGGTCTTTTCCAGTGTTTCTGTGATTTTTTGTCTGCATTTTCTTTAAAAAATTACATACTCGTAACCAATATATGGTGTGATAACGTCAAAAAAATTGAATAAACAAACATTTTCAAACCCAGGTTGACACTGGAAATAAAACAATCCAACCCTACCAAAGTTCACTTCCTAGATGTTAATATTAGAGTGGAAAACTCAGGCATCCACACTTTAGTGTATCATAAACAGGATCTATGTCTTCATACATCCCAGTAGGGTCATGTGATCTGGTTTCATATTTAATATTTAATAAATTATTATTTTAAAGTATTATTAAATTGGTAATATTTAGTCCAGGCACCTAGCAGTCACTGAGGTGTCTGGACTTATAAGATCAAACTTGAATTAAATGCTTGGGCTCTGAAATTAAATGCTTGCTAAAACCATCCACTCCTTCCTTGCTCTCGAGTCTAATCCCCTTACATTGCCATACAGTTTTGTGTGCAGCCTGCACTGCACTTAGAGTGCTCTACCATTGAGAGTATTGCTCACACAAAAGTTCACCCGGCGGTCATTAAGTTCACCCTCTCTGGAGATACGACACACGACTCCCCACCTCTTCAACCTTTAACCACAGGTAGAAACTGCACCGTTATGATGTACAAATTGTGTACCATATCTATTGTATTTTTGTTATCCATTGTGTAGGATAACAAAATATGTTAGCACGAATTCGTTACGTCATTTACACAAATGTCTAGAACTACAGTAATTTCATTAAATATCCTACCGGTAAGAATTATTAACGTAGCTTTCTTAAGAAAGAAACTTAAAACTTAGCAGCTTGTGGAAAAAAATCTAGCAACGAGTTGTGTAACTTTTCCGGCTGTTGTGAGATTTTATTTAAAAAATAACCTACATTTTTAATTATTATGGAAAGGCAAAAAACTTAATTTTGAGAGTAGTGATGATTTTATAAACAAATTTTAAATGTTAATAACGAATAAGATGGCGGTCATTAAGTTCACTCTCTCTGGAGATACGACACACGACTCCCCACCTCTTCAACCTTTAACCACAAAAATTTAATAGCATCGATGGTCCTTATACACAAGCTATCGTGCCAAATTTCGTTTGTTACAGACGTCAACACACACATACATGGAATTTTTGTTTTTACTTTTTTGGGTTCGGGAGGTCTGAAAATGTAGAGATTTGCAAAATCTAAAAAAAACTCTGAGGGTCAAATTCGACACGATCCCAATACTTCCGCAATAGTCTACACCACAACCCGGAAAGTAAAATTAAGAATGTTTAGAAATGCGTTTAACTTATGGCCGTAGAATATTTTGTCTGGTTTAGAAGCGTTTAAATAAGGGCTAAAGAAAGAAATGTCTGGTACTTTCGAAATTAAAGACTAAGTAGAGTCATTTTGATTCCCACATCTCAGTCAAGGGTTAAATTAATCGCCTGTCATCCCAGGCTCGGAGAGTAAAGTGCGGAGTGTTTCTGCCGTTGCCACATTTTCCTTTTCGTTTCATTTTTTTCAGTTTTTTCTGCCCTAAATCCAAAGAATCTTAATTTCGAATATGTGGGTGTGACCAAGAGTTTTGAAGGATCCCATCCGAGAGAATTTTAGGGACTTAAGGGAAACTGAATATAGCCGTGTCTGGGGAAATAAAAATAACAAAGAACTGTTTTTATTATTAATGGAGTAACAAATTTAAACTTAAGGCAAGTTACGATTCTTGGGCGCCGACATTTTTGGCCCGTTCCACCTATCAAACTTAGTCACGCAGATTTAAAAAGCTATTTTCTAACCGCGCCCTTTCAGAACGTGCCTAAAAAGTTTCGGGAAATAAAAATCTGGGTTTTACTTTTCGTCTACAATGTCTGCCAGTCCGATTAGTTTTTTATTAAATATTTTCGTGTCTCCGCCAGACTCGGTAGCCGTCTGGAAACTCCCGGGCTATGGCTTTCGAATATTTTTTCCCAGTTTGGATTTCCTCCTCGGCTTTGTTTCCAGTTTACTTGGCTTTTTTATCGCTGGATACGAACGTTTTACTAATTTAATTCCTCGTTTTTCCCAGAATTTGTATTACGGCAAGATGGCAGCGCGAAAAGAACTTTTACCCGGGTTTTCTCTGCGTTGGTAACACGTAAATAGTGGCGGGTTTTCCATAAAAGACCTGCCGGGAGACATCCCCCTCGGGCAGATCGCCCGGGGCGGCTTTGAACGAAACCCGACCCGTCCGGCGGTCCTTACGGAAAAGCAAAGGAATAGAGAAGGGGCGGGGTCCGTCGTCGGATGTTAAACACGCGCAAATCCGAAAAGGAGAAGAGGAAAGAATACTCGGGATAAAGCCGCGGAGACTACCAATTTCTACCGGATTAAACGTAGCCGGACTTTTACTCCGTAAATCGTCGGCCGAAAACAAATCCGCTTTGTTAAAGGAAAACGCAGAGCGGTAAGGAAGTTGGCCGCACGGGGGCGAGTAAATATTTCTACCTGGCGCGGGTGGAGAATCGGGGGTGAAAATAAGAAAGAAGTGACGAGCGATTATAAAACGCAGTTAGCGTCCCGACTCGGGCGGTGGGGCAGAAAAGCCCGACGGAGGCATTTTCTTATCCGATTTGCGAAACATTAAATTTCGTCGACCGGGCGTAAACCTTCGATAAGGAAAACGGCCATTCGGCAATAATTTCGCTGGCGTCGGATCTCGGAACCCGGTCCGTTTACAGGTTCTTTCCACCCTCCCCGACGAAAATTACCCGGGTTTTACGTATTACATTGCGCCCACCCGCCGAGGGCAAAATGGATTCGGACCGCAGACGGAGACCGGATCGGTCATTTTACCTTTCGATAAAGTCGACGGGTGGGTAAAGGGGCGCACGGAAATCCACCTCGACCGCGCTCGTCCGGCACCCGCGCCGGGCGGTTTGATCCATTATCTAACCTTACCGGAAGGTGTATTTATTTTTTAAAATGGCCGTGGTCTGGCGCCACTGTTTCGTGTTAACGAAAACGTTTTATTTTTAACAGGAAGACGAGTTAAAGCGGTGCGCTGGCAGGGAAGATCGCCTGACGGAACTTCTCAACCGCCGTCCCGATGTCGACGCTCACCTGATGCAAGCGGTCAAGATATTGATGACGGTCTCGGCCCTAAAATTTCGCCGCGCTTTCCTCCGGCGCCGGACGGTTCCGGTCTTCGCCGCTCTTCTGTTGGCTCCAGACGATTCCCCCCGTCCGGGGGAATTCCTGGGCCGTCGTCTGAATCGGGCAGGGAACGGAGCCGGAATCGACGAGGTAAGTACGACGCGTAGCCGGCGCCCGTTTCCCCACCTCACACCCACGCTCCGTTTCTTTTCAGGCGGAGATGTGTCTGCTGGGCCACAGTCTGTCCGCCGTCCTCAGAGTGATTCGTCCCCACCGTCGTGGCCGAGAAGACTTCGTGGCCCGCTATCCCGAGGAGGAGTTTTCTTCCGGACCGGAAGTCACCCTGATAGAGGAAAATCCACGGGGCTACCACGTGCCGGTGGGCTGAGTGGCCCCGGCCCGGACTCTACCCCAGAGAGAGAAAAACGGCGAGGGGTGAAGACCCCTCCGGCACCGGTTTTCGGCCACCGACGTATATTTAGAGGGGTCACCTGTTAGAAATGGACGGAGCGGAGGCGTAAAAGGCTTCCCGATTATTATTGTCGGGTGGTGTTCCACGCCGAGAGGAGAGTACTCAGGTGCCATGTAAAAGAATACGAAAATAGTAAAAATAACGTTTTTCGATTTTGTCTGGTTCGTTTTTTCCCATGGCGGAACGACTTATCGCGTCGGCGCTCCAATCTCAGCCTTTTTCTCTTTTATCGTCCGATGCCGAATTTATTTCGATAATTCCCCAGCCAGATTCGGCCTTGGAAATTGCCGGAAGAAAGGGTTTAACGGGCCAAAGACCAAGCCTTCAGGTTTCCGACGCGGCCCTAAAAACGAAACCGACGACATTTTAGCCCGCCGCGGTGATTTTCTATTCGTCCCACGCCGGTCGTGGCGTTTCACGTACAATATCGAGCCGGGCGTAGCGCCGCGCCGCCGTCACGCCCGACGGTTCGGACTAGATTACGGGAAAAATAAAAGCGGTAGAAGTGGAATACCGCGCCGGTCGCGCGCTTACGTCCGTCACCGGGTTGCAGTTTTATCGACAATCGAATGCGTAACCGAACTTCCACTCTCTTACGTTGGGAAAACTCGGCGGCAAACGAAATTAAAATCTTCCGCTTCCCCGCCGGGCCGCGGCCACCGGTAGAATCTGTGGCCCCGGCGCTACGGAGGGCGGTCCGTTACTCGCCCCCGCTCGGTAAGTGAACGGGTAGAGAACTCCGCCGTTTGACTCCGCCTCTCCGATCGAGGACCGCCTCCCGGACACTTCCGGAAGGGTCGAGGTTCGGGCCGTCCTCATCCGTCGGCCTCGGATGGGAAAATCGGAACTGCGGAGGGGCCGTGGTTTCGGCCGGAGGTCGTCTTGGGAGAAAAAGTTGTGGATCCGACAGAGGAAGATTCCTCCCCTTTATTCCACCGAAGAACGGCGGCGACAAGCGCTTTCGCTATCTCAGTCACGCCACTCACTCCCCGGTGGGTAAACAAACCGCTCCGCGGATCGGCCGTCGGGCCGGGCGCCCGAGTCTTCCTGAACGCTTGTAAATTAGGTTCCGGCGGTAGTCGTTAAGGATTAGGGCGGGGACGGCTTAATCTCTCCCCACCCCGGCCCGGGGGCCGTCCCGCGCCGGATCCGCGGGTTTGGAAACGGCAAAAAGACGTACTGTACCGCGACCGCGGCAAAAGGGTAGGGTGGTAATTCGTAAATATTTTGTGGCCGCCGTTACTTTATCGCGCTATAAAAGTCGGTAGGGGGACCCCATATTCCGCCACCGGGGGCCATCGTCCTCCGCGATTTTACCCCTCCTCCGTGACTACTTCCCGGGGACGTCCCGGATTAACGAAGGAAACATTTCTTCTCCCCGTCACCCCGGAAACGAGCGGTCCTTAGTTGGGATGTCGACTCTCTTCTCGGACCGTTTCCTTCCCTTTTATCTGTTTTATCGGCGCGGGTCTTTAACCCCTCCAGTCGTCGACCCGAGTTGGTAAGTTTCCCGCCCCGAAAGAGGGAGGAAAAGCCCGAGAAAATCTATTTTCCTCCCGCTCGCCGTGCTCCGGAGGGAAGGG
This sequence comes from Centruroides vittatus, assembly GCF_030686945.1. Lineage (NCBI taxonomy): Eukaryota > Metazoa > Arthropoda > Arachnida > Scorpiones > Buthidae > Centruroides > Centruroides vittatus. The sequence continues at coordinate 2,581,896 of NW_027122198.1, read as the reverse complement.
GAAAGCGAGATCCCGATCGGCCCGCGGACGGAAGAGGAAGGAGGCGGGGGCCGGATTCCGGGAGTCGAGTGGAACCGGCGCGGCGGTCGACGACCCGCCGCCGACGAAAGCGAAAGCGGGGGAGCGACCCTTATCTGGGTCGGTGACGTCATCGCGCGTGACGAGAAGCGATATCGTCGGCGCTATTTAGGTCGACGATCGATTCTCCGGCGCTCAGTCGCTTCCCGAGCCGAGAATGTCGCGCGTCGTTCAGAGGGCCGGGGGTCGTCCGGATCCCTCGCGCGCCCACCCCTGCTTCGCCGGATGCGGATACCTGGGAATGTACCAATTGGGGGCGGCCGCCTGCTTCAGACTCAACGCCCCCTACCTCTTCGGCCGGAAGGCGGCCGGGGCCTCGGTGGGGGCCTTGGTGGCCGCCGCCAACCTGTGCCGAGTCCCCCTGGGTAAGCGCCCTCCGCCCGACGGAGGAAGAGGGGAGGATTTCTCTCCCTTCCCCGGTCATCCAGCAATTTTTCCTTGCAGACGACTGCGCCCGAGGACTGGTGCGTGCGGCCGTCCGGGCCCGAAGAACTCCCCTGGGACCCATCAGCCCCGGATTCAAGATTCTGGACATCATCCGTCGGGGGATGGACGAGGTGCTGCCGCCCGACGCCCACCTGCTGTGCGACGGACGGCTCTTCGTCTCGGTCACCAGAGTGTCGGACGGACGCAACGTTCTTCTCTCTCGCTTCCACACCCGAGACGAGCTGCTTCAGGTGAGTACCGCGTCCACTTCTGTTCGGTCGAGCCACAGTCGTTATTTCCGTCCGCGGAACCGCCGGTCGGGCCCGAGTTAAACGTTTCGTCGGCCGGAGAAGGGGGAGAAAGAGGTTTTTCCTAGTATTTGGCCGTTTAAGTCTGTCTCCGTCGTTCCTTAATATTTACCTTTCCGTCCCGCCGAAGCGCGGGGTCTTGCGGGGCGGGCGTTTTATTTATAAAGGAAACTTTCTTCCGCTCCTGCCGACGGGCCGCGCAAACCTACCGTGACGTAGAAAAACGGTCTTTACGTGATCCGTCGAGGCGCGTTTTCCGTCGTAATCGACCCGTAAAAAACGCCGTTTCCATCGGCTAGAAGGATTGGCGCTGGTCCCAGTAGAACCGAAGATTTTTACTTTCCCGCCTCTGTTGCGTATAACAGAGGGAAACTGTGGCTCTGAGTCAAAAAATTTTACGTTTTGGTCTGGGGGAACCCGGAAACGTCAAGAAATGCAAACAAATTCGGGGATTTTTTTCTATATGTACTGTACAGTACGAATATTAGTGAGGCGCGCGAAATTTTCTTCACCCAATTTCGAGCCGTGCTTTTTGTCGAAAATTTCTAAAATTTAGCCGGGAGGTTGGCGCGTTAGGGGCATCCGTGCCGTTAAATTTTGGCGGTGTCCTATCTGGAGAGGGCACTTGAAGATTCAACTCGTTATTAGCGTTTACTTTTTTATATAACTTTTCTCTACCCTGGCAGTTAAGCGTTTTGCCGTTAACAATTAATAATATAAAATCTTTTTTATGATAAAATCTGGTAACGGATGGCGTCACACACAATCTATTTATTAAGAGTATGAGTAATAAGGTAAAACTTATTTTTAAAATGAAATGTTTCGACGGCAGACAAGTGACGCAATGGTTGCCGATTTTTCTAATTTAAAAAGTATAATACATAGTGGATGTGTCAGTCCGATTTTGAGCGTAACAATGCTCTGTTTCTTAAATAAAATAACTTTACATTTTCTTTTGCAAAGATAGGTCCGGGTGGTCGTGGGTGGCGAGTTGCCGTGCCACAAAATTTGGTATCGGCGAAACTAGTGGTAAAGGAGCGGGGGATAGCCAGTCGAGACGATTCCAGACGGTCGACAGTGCTTAGCTTTCTGCATCGAACAATTATACGGTTGATCGAGAATTTATGGCTTAGGTCGTCCGTCCATCGAAGACGTTTTCTTAACGGAATTAATCCCACTCTATCCAATGCGGAGGGAATCCCGGTTTGGAAGGCCTACCCGTGGCTTATAGCGTAATATTCTCTTCCTGGCCTCGAAGTTATAAACGCAATTGTTATCGATCGTACAGAGATTTCACTGTCCTCGTTTTTTTCAAACGCTTTCGTAATCTCTCGGTTTACGTCGAACTTCGTCTACGCTTCTACCGACGTCACTAACACTACTCGCTTCTTCGCAAATTAATCTCCAACAATTACCTTTTCCGCCAGAAGTAATAGTTGGACCCAGAGCCGTAACTAGGGTATGGCCAACGTAGCCCCCGCCATAGGCGCTGATTTAATAAAGGCGCCAACGAGAAGGTTTCGGAATAATATGTATTCGAAATTAATAACACAAAAAAACTTCTATATTTATATTTATATAGTATTTATGATCTGTAATTTCTATGAACGTATATTTCAAAAATAAATCACCATTTTTATTTTTATTTAATAACAAAAATTAAAAGGGCGCTATTTTTATTCTTGGCTATAGGCGTCCAAAATCCTAGTTACGGCTCTGGTTGGACCTATTCTCCCTTCTATTATTTTCTTTTTTCTACTCCGTCTATCGATGGCCGTATTTCGGAAGAAGTAAGGTACTTTTTCTCTTCCATTTTATCTCCGAAAGCTTCCGTATTATATTCCTATCCGACGAAACGGCATTCAGTTGAAATCAGACGGGTGATATTTTGTGGTAAATGGTAAATCGGGTTACACCGGCTTGGAGAATTGCAGATACCATACGTCGTATTTAACGACGTGGTGAGAATTCTACGTCGTAACTAACGACACTTTCGCCAATCCGGAGCGAAGCGGTCGATCGACGATTTGGCCACATTTTACCCTAACGGACCTTTTTCCAGATTCTTGGGCTATGCTTTTGTTTTCTCGTTTTGTATCGTACGTTCGAACCACCGAAGATTTAAAACGGAAAGTCGTCTGCGGAGTGGCCAACCTTACGGGAGAAAATTGTCGTATCTGCCCTGGAAAATATGGGATTTCGGTTAGAATTATTGTACGGCCGTCTCCATCTATCCGTAGAAATATTAACAAGATTCCTCCGTCGGAAACTTACAATTTTTATGCGCCAGCCCTTGTTACGAGAAAAAATTTATACCCCGTTTTACAATGAAGTTTTCACCACTCCCCTTATACCGCGCAAAACAAATCTGTGAACGGCGCAATCGAAGATTTTCGTTTTTCGTACAATATATGAACGTCTCAAAGCCTAGTATTTAATAATAAGCCAAACCGTTACCGTATCCGATCGGGCTACTTTATACTTTACCGCCGTTATTAATAATTAAATAAGGTGTAATTTGGTACTAGAAGTAGGCCATAGGCGCGGATTACGGTTACTAGATAATACGGTTGGGCGGCTGCTACGGTGGTGGCCCGGGTTTTCCTTCTAGGCAGGGCTTTGGAGTGGAGCTGGAGCGGAAGCATGGAGCGAGTGGAGCAACGGATTTTTACTCGGAGCAGGAGCGAAGCTGAAGCACGGAAATTTGTAGTGCTCCGCCGCTCCGATATATTTAATATTTGAGCCGGTGAGAATGGAAGTGTCATAAATCATAAATTTTAAAAATTGAGTTCAGTCCACGCTTGAAATCCTCCGTCATAGTTCTGTTTTGTTTAGAATGAAAGTGGCTTTAACCATTAGTACAGAAATTCACCACTAGGAGCAGCACTAATATTTATTTCTTACATTTGATTTTTCAATAACAATTTTAACAAACCATTAAATATTTAATTAAATTTCTCCAATTAGCCGTAAAGTGACTTACGCCACTGTCATTCTCACTGGCTCATTTCATAATTTGCATTTCGCATTGCTAAGTTTACAACACTGATGATATTTAACATGTGGCAAACTTGTCAAACGACACATAACTCAATCGCAATTTTTGTGTGCGCTTGGTCGTGAGTGTGACAGTCGGTTTGTTATAATCGTATATGTTTGCAGAGGTAAAATAATTATTATTTGGTTATTTTGTATGCACGAATGTTTATATGTGTTATTTCTCAATTAATAATACTTAAATATTTGATTATTTAAGCCATGGCGTCAAACCAAAATTTAAAACTGTCACCCGTGATAGACAATCGATTTACAGAAGAAGAGCTTAAAGAAATATTCGTATTTGAATACGATAACGGGAAGAAGAAGTGAGTTACGTGCATGATGGAACACATTGTAAATGGCGAATCAATACAATGCAACTTCGAGGCAAGTGGAAGTAGTGTGTCGAAAAAGTTCAATCTTTGGCGGCACGTAAAGCGTGATCATCCCGAAATTTACGAAGGATTAGTTAAAAGGAAGGAGACGTCAAGAAGACGAAGCCGCTGCAAGAAAAAAACGTAATCACGAAAATTTTACCATTGCTCTTTCATGTCATAAGAAATGTAGAACTGATCAACCAAAAATTGATACATATTTTACATCGAAGATTACAATTACTATGGATAGTAATACTTTCCGCGAGGGACTTGTTGAGATGGTTAGTATGAGTACGATACCACTCACTACATTCGCATTAAATAACGAAGGATTCCAAAAGATTGCTGGCAAAATGGCTCAGAAGCTCAGTGTATCGACAGGACACGATGCTGTTCGCCTATTAGTAATAAGCACAGCAGAGTCAGCTCGCATCAAGCTAAGACAAACTTTAAAAGAACATTATGCTTTTTAAGCTAGATGCTGCAACCCGTGGAAATAGAAATTTTCTTGCCATCAATGTACAATTTTGGAATGAAAAAACGAGAAAACTGAAATAAAAATATTGGATATTGTTGATACCGAAGGAAGGCATAACTCTTTTTATGTGAAAAATCAAATTAAAGAAACTTTAAATAAATTTGAAATCAACGAAAAACAAGTACTAAATATTTGTGTAGATAATGCAGCGAACATGACGTGCTGTAAATAAACTTGGCGATTGTGAAAATATTTCCCAGGATAAAAAGATGAAAAAACTGAAGACATCGAAGAAATGAATGTAGACATTTTGCAACAGTGGGTTAAAGATCCTTCCCTAATATTGCCAGCGTGGACTACTGATAATACGAAAATTCAAGTAATGAGGTGTGGAATTCACACTCTTCGACTGGCCATTTGGAATGGATTAAGGAATGAACGAATAATAAAAATATTAGAAAAATTCGACCGATTGTGGTAAAATTACGAATATCAACAATACGTAATGTTTTCAAGGACGACGCCAGCCAATGGGTAAGGGGGGGCAAGATGATGTAAATTGATAGAGAATATGAATTGTATGTAGGTAAAATAGAAACGATTCATGAAGTTTTAATCATTTACTATGTACCGGAAAAGAAATATCTCAAATAAAACATTTTCTTTAACTTACAAGAAGCCTAAGAAGATTATTTTAATTAAAACTTAGCATTTAAATAACTTTTTCGAATTTCTAGGGGAGGGCAACTGTCCCTCTGCCCCTCCTCCTGGCGACGCCCTTGAATGTTTTGCCGAAAATGTATGGTAAAACTCAATCCCTAGATACAGTGACGAGATGGGGTTCTACGTATGCCACGCTCGATCGTCTTCTTTTTTTTTTTTTTGAAAGACTACTGCGACCAAGTAGCTGCTGCCGGAAAAAAGACCTAAAACTTAGCAAAGCAGAATGGGACGAAGTAAAAGATATCAGAGCTGTTTTAGAAAAACCAAAATATTTCGACAATTGCTCTTCAAGCTGCCGATCTTACCCGGGGATGTTTATGAAAGAACAGCGTAAACTAGAAAAATGTATGGAAGAATTTGGACGATATGTTGCATTAGGAATTCTGTCCTCCATGAAAAAGTGGAAAGAAAAGCTTTTTCAAAACACACATTTTCTTGCCGGAGTGTGTATTGATTCTAGATATAGAATCTTATTAAGTGCGGCAGAAAGACTAAACGCGAGAGAGAGTCTTTCGGACGTCCAACGGCGAATCAAAAGGCAAATACGAATTGATTTGGCCGAAGAGCCAGCAATTGGTGAGCCGTCACAGCCAACTTGTAATATAATAAATATAGATTCGGAAGACGATGATTTTGAAAAAGAATTGGATAGAAGAGAGAACAGTCGTCGAATTTCCATTATACATAATAGAGATGACAACGAAATAGACAAACATATTGAGAAAGACCGCAATGCAATAGAGGATGCGGGGAGATTAAAGGCGAATGTATTCGAAGCCATTGACCATTATCAGAAAAGCATGCATAGTCGCTTCGAGCATGCCAAGTGTCGACGGTCTATTTTCCGTATTAAGATTAATTTTAAGCGATAATAGGCAGTCAATGAAGAACGATTTGTTGTCTGCTATTTTATTTATTAAAATCAACGAATAAATTTTAGGTTGTATGTTAATTTTTTTAATAATAAATAAATTAGTTGTAAATAAACAAGTTTTTTTTACGTGTACTTATATATCAAAGAAAAAAATAATGTAATTCCTGTAAGAATATTTTAACCGGAGCCCGGAGCGGAGTTGAAGCAAATACTTTGATGCCGGAGCGGAGCAACTCAAAAAAAATGGTCGTTCCAAAGCCCTGCTTCTAGAGACAACCGCTGCCCATTCCCGTGGTCCGGTAAGCGAAATGGCCAAAGTGGTATTAGCGCGTGTCTATTTTTAAATATATTTTTGAACCGTTTTTAGTTATTTCGGTTTTATTTTTCCAGGTTTTTGTAACGTACGATCGTACTGTTTCTCACTTGGCTGTGTTTTATACGGCGCCAAGTATGTACTATTAATACTACATAGTATGTTATTAATAAAATATCTCAATCTGAATCTGAACGTACGATCGTCGATCGGGCTTTCCACGGTGGGTTTTTAACGAGAGGCGCGCGAATTTAGAATCGGTGGATTTCTAGCAAGTGGAATGTGAAAATGTCGAGAGTCGTACATTTTTATGTGGCTGGCGGACCACACTTTTTTGCAAAGTGGAGAAACGGGATATTTGCTTCGAAACATAACACCAAATAAATCGGAAAGTTGTTCCACTCGTAACTATATAACACTTATTTAACTTTATTTTATTAACTAACATGGAAGCAGTTTGATTTTTAACAAGTCATCTCGCACTTTGATTTCCTATCCGTTTCTAACTTACCAGTTAAAGATATCGTTTTTCTCTTAAAAGATCATTTTCTCCCTTTTGATTTCTTCCTCGTCGATACTGTTTCCCACAACGGACGACTGCTTTATTAAATTTTAGTGTTGTAGAGTAACGCCAAAATTTAATAAGCCAGTGGAATGATGAACGTTTTCCAACGCAATAATATATAGTTGCGTAGGATCTTTTTATTATTGTATTCGACTTCAGTCGTATCGAATATTGAAATGTGGTTAGAAGACACTCGAAATTAAAAAAGACTAATTTTTTAGAAAATGCTGTATGTACTGTACAGTTTACGATATAATTTACAGCTTATGTAAACTGTTTACACGAAAATTTTATTGTTATAAATTATTAACGAATCTATATTATTTTATAATAATTTAAGAAATGTTAATGAGTTTATTGAGAAAATAGATTTTGCAGAAACTTCTTAATTTTTATTTAGAAAATCATTAATGAAATTTTTTTATACTAAAAAACGGGAAAAAATTATTCTCGGAAAGGAGAAAATGCGCGCATTTTTAAAATAATGAAGACTTTGAAAGAGATAAATAATTTTAATGGTTTTAATTAAATTTTCTGTCTAAAAAATAAAAATGAACGGTGCAATTTTAGATCGTATTAAATATAACTTTTTGTCGTTTATCGGGGAACCTGGCTTGGCAATTTTGACGGTTCTTTTTTCTCAATTTAATTATATTCGGAAAGGTCTTAATTTATATTTACTAGTCGAGTTTCGTATTCGGTTTATGTACTGTACGTTTTGTATACAGGGTGCATAGGAAAGTCCCTTTAACCAGAAAATTCTTGCGAACAGAGAGAGCTACAGCTATGCAAGTGAAGTAACGGTATAGTAAAGCTACTATGCCCGACCTAATGCAAACGACAGCAGCGCCCCTAGTGGCGAAATTTGGAAGATAGGCAGTGCAAATCGAAAACGAAAACAGAGGGAGAAAACTTTCCAATTAGAAAGTTTTAGAGCATGAATTAATTAGTACGAAACGGCATGTGGTTCACAAGGATAAGGTAAATTGTCGCCTGTGATACTCAAAAGTGTCCGAAAGCGATGCACGCCATTTTGTGTGACGTTTGAAAGGAATAACCATAGGTATGAAGAAATACGCATAATTTATTGCATAAAATACGTACTTACGTCAATACAGTTTGATAACATCACACAAAAAACAACGGAAAGGCAAACCATCACACAGTGATAACAAGTTAATGTCGTGTATGTTCAAAAACTTATCACTCTGTCTTTAATCTCTTGGAGTTAAGCGCCATCTCTTATTAAATTTAATAATTATAATTAATATTTATTAAATAATTTACAATATTAGTTTCGTTAGGATTTATTAAATGTTCTCGAATTACTCAGAATTTAAATATTAATAGTAGTGGTAAAGTAGCCCGATTCGATACGGCAATGGTTTGGCATATTTTCACCGTATTAAACATTAACAAATACCTAAGGCATTCTTTTCTTTATATACCGTACTGTACTTACTTCACTGGCGTAAACCGTTTTCCAAATTTTTAGTTTGGCCCCGGGGTGGTGACCACCCCTAGTTTAAAGAAACGCCGGTCTGTTTCAAAAAAGCCCGGGTTCTAGAAAAGATGCGCGTTATAATCGATAATATACGGTATTAGCCAATTAAGTACTCTTCCGGAAACGTAACCGACCACTAACGGAGAAAAAAGACACGAAATATCCACGAGAAGGAGATACTATAAAAATGGTCGTGACCGATCGGAGTTTACTTTCCCGGCTGTTACGTATATATAACGAGGGAAAGTATTAGAATTGGAATCGTCACCCTCCGAGTTTCCATACCTTCCGAATTCGACAAAAGTAAAAAGAAAACCCGACAAAAACTTGCGTGGATGCGTGTGTTGGCGTCTATTTCGCTTAATAACTCGCAATGGGATAAAGATTAAGAAACGAAATTTGGCACGGTGACTCGTATGTCGAGGGCATCGGAGCTATTAAATTTTGGTGGGAGATACACCACCACCTCTATCTCGACGGGGCTGGGACTTTTAATGATTTTATTCGTTACCAACATTTGCACTATTTTTTTTATAAAACCCGTTAATTTTTTATAAAATTGTTCTCAAAAATTAAGTTTTTTTCCATATTATAGTAATTAAAAATATAAAAAATTTCATAAGAAAATCTGATAACAGATGGCACAAAACACTTTATTTTTGCTTATTAATATAAAAGATTTTTAAATAAAAACGCGTAAGAGCCAGGAAAGTTATGCGACTGTCGTTGCGGGTCTTTTTCAATAATTAACCGTTATATACAAATATATCGTACAGACGGCAACCTGGATCGTCCGGTAGCGTGGATGGTGGCTTTAGTCAAAGGAAACGCGCCAGGTTCTTTTTAATAAAATATCTAATAATAATAAATATTTTTATTCTATAATTTATATTAACTATTTTTATTTTAGAATTTAAATTTAACCTTATCCGTTTACCGAAATAATTCCCAAGATATTTTTAACGCCTTTTCCGACCCCGTATTATTAATTTTACGTCATTCGAGTGTAGAGAAGTGGCGCGTCGAAAGTTAAGTTTTATTGACGTAACCGTCTTTTCGATTCGTTTTGTCGAACGCAGTAAATGGTAATTAAACCGGGGCCAAGTACTTTCGTTTTCGTTCTCCTAGGCCAGGGTTTTACGGAATCGGCTCTCCTCTTTCCTTTCGACTTAGGTCACTTCCGCTCAAAATACCCTTAACCCCGGGTTCGGCCGGTGTCGGAATTAATTCCGACCGATTTCCGCCACGGTAAAATCTCGGGTTTGGCCGGATGGCCCAGCGGTCGAAGTGGCAGCCTACCGTCTGGTGAACCCGAGATCAAAAAGTCCCCGGGAATTTTTCCGGGGTCGGTTCGTCCGGATACGTCGGGCCTCGTCTCTGGCCACCGGTAGCCCACTGCGGCCCGACCCTACCCCCCACCCGTAACGGGCTGGCTAAAAGAGGCCCTCTTAATGACCGTGGGGCGGAGTTTTAAAAAAATCTTGGGTTTTATGTAAACGCTAAGTAATACGAAAGTTCCGTGGCATTGGCCTAAATTAGAATTTTGTGGATCTCCTCCTTTTTCTGCCTTTCCCCGGCAAATTGTCGTTCCATTTACCAAAAGTCGAACGACTCGGCCGATGGCTGGGTAAAACTTAAGTGTGGAAAACGCGAGGACTTTAATTGCGGCGGTTGGATAAACGAAATGGTGTGTCTGCAGGCGCTGGTGTGCAGCTGCTTCATCCCTCTGTACTGCGGATTCGCCTATCCCCGGTTTCGAGGAGAGGTAAGTAAGACGGCCGCCGGAGACTCCACCTCCGAGCCGCCGCTGACTCCCTAATCGTAGGCCTACTCCGACGGCGGACTCAGCGACAATCAACCCCTGTTGGATGAACACACCTTGACCGTGGCCCCCTTCTACGGAGAGAGCGACGTCTGTCCCACGGACTCTTCTTGCAGCTTGATACAGATCTACCTGGGCGGCACCAGCCTGGCGGTGAGTCTCTTTCTCTTCCTCTTCTACCGCCCTCTCCGACTCTTCTCTCATCTCTTTCTCTCTTCAGATCACTCCCGCCAACCTGCACCGTTTCGGAGGCATTCTCTTCCCCGGGGACGCTCGGACCCTGGGACGATTGTGCCAGCAGGGCTTCGACGACGCCTTTCGTTTTCTGCGCGACAACGGTAAGGATTAGGGCCGAAAGAGAAGAAGAGCGCTGGCCGCTTTCCTCATTCCGCTTCTTTTTCAGATTTCCCTACGGCCTCGGTGGGCCCGGAAAGACCCAAGCACCTGTCTTCTTCCTTTCCTCCCGACTGCTCTTATCTCGCGCCCACTCCGCGCCCAGGAGGTTCCGACATACCGGAAACGGTTCGAAAAGGTAATTCCGCTTCCGCCGGAAGAGATCCGGCGGGACGGAAGGTGACGGGCGCCTCTCTTTCGCAGTTATCGAAGAAGAATCGTCAGAGACCGGCCTCCGGATCTTCTCCCCCTCCTTTCTCTGGCGCGGACCCGGGAAGATGTTGAGACTGCTGCGCTCGGCCTCCCTGCGACTGACCTGCCGCCTCTTGGACGGGTGAGTATTTCGCTCTTCCGCACTCCTCCTCCACCTTTCACCTCCCGCTCCTCTTTCAGGTCCCGTAAATTGTGCCTGGCCGCGGGGTGGCGTCTGATCGACGGGGCGGAGAAGTTGCTGCTGCTACTGATTCGGGCGTTCGAAAAGTTGGAGCCCGACGCCGGTGGCTACGGGTAAGTCGCGTCGCTTCCCTCTTTTGGTCTTTCTCCTCTGACCTTCGACTTTTCCAGGCTCTACTGCCGCTGGGCCGTCCGAGAGTTCCATCCGGGACGTTGTCAGTCCAAAGCGGAGGGTGGAAGCCCCCTTCCCGCGGAGAAACGCCCGGTGGGACGACTGCGCCTGCTGATGGATTCCGACCCGCTACCCGCCCCCACCGCCGACCGAGAGGAGTTGGATCGGGCGGCCCGGGCCTTGGCCGATCGGGCCCTGAGGGCCGCCCGGACGGCTCTAGACGGACTGGAGGGGGGTGGCCGCCCGACGGAACTAGAGGAAGTGCTGAAAATGACGGAAGAGAAAGAGGCGCTGATGTCCTTCTACTACCTGGACGAAAAGCGGAGGGTGAACCGAACTTCCATCTTCTCGGTGGAAGACGAGAAGGGCGCGCTTTCGTAGAGGGGAAGAAGCTTCTTCCCCGGTGGAGCGGAAGCGAAAGGCGACGAATTCCGGTCCCGGTCCCGATCCCGGGAAACGGCGAAAGTGTAATCTCCCGAGAGAGGAGGCCTTCGACGCCGGCCAAAATCCCGGCCCAAGGAGGCGGGGTCCGTGTAAATGACGTTATTTAAGATAAATTTTATATTTTCCCACGTCTTTTTCGCTTACTTTTTGCAGGGAGTGGCTACCGAAGGCGGTGCGCCGCCCAACCCGAAACGGCGAGGTCCGAAATCCGCACGCCCGAAAAAGAGTGGGGTAAGACGGAACGCTCTCTTCCTCCGAAGGAGTCGACTAGGACGAAGGAAAATTCGGTGCCACAAACAAGTTTATTTGTTGTCGGCGATTGTATTTTTCAAACGCGTGGCTTTTTACCCCTCGCCGGGACTCGGACATTACCGAAATGGGAGTTTTACGGTAAACTCTGGCGTAAATATCGTGTCTTTTATGTTTTAATGGACAAATATTGGCGCGACGTAGCGCCCTATTGGAAATGTTTCGGCAATTTTGCATAAATACGAAAGTATACAGTGTTTTGGACGAATAAACGAGTCGCGGCATAAAATATCGACGCTGGCTACGTGCGGACGGCGTTCTTTCTTATTTTCGGTGGTACGAAGAAATTTCCGTCCGGGAGTAATTAGTGCGCCCAACCCAAATCGAAAAAAACCAAGTTTGGCCGCATCGCAAAATACGGGCAGAATATCGGACTCTCTAAACCCCAGATTTTCTTTCTCACGGGTGACGTAAAGGTGCAGATATTCGCCTTCGATTTCTATCAATTCTTCTAGCTCAGTCTTTCTGAAATACTAAAATACTGTATAACGCATCTTCGCCGTTGTCCACGGCAAAACGTTGGCACTGTACTGCATCGGCACGTCTGAGCCATCTCGGATTGTCTTTTTTTTTTTTTTTTCTTTTTTTTTGTGCCGATTCCACCATTAAAACTTAATATAATAATTTGTCGTCCGATAGTGTCAAATCACCTTTCCTCGGGAAAAAATACAAATGGAACGTCGCTCGTATTGGAATACACAAATATTTTTGAAAACATTCTACAATGAATATTTCGAATGTCGCTAGTGGGACCTTCCAAGTTATGAATAAACGAAAATATAAAGATACGCGTGCAAAACTGATAAAAATATGAGAACAAATCATATCCGAGCCTTACCTGCTATGAGTCGGTACGGTGTCGCTCGGCGCGCATTTCTTTAAACACCGCGAGTTACGGCCTGGTCCCGCCGGAGCCGTGTTCGAGTTCCAGGTTTACTTCCAGGAGGAAATTATGAAACCGGAGGGGTGGAAACATTACCGATCTGTAGACCGCTACAATTACCTATTACGGTATCTTCTATTCTTTATAAATTTTAAGTAGTAAGTGATCCGACGGACGGCGGATAGTAATAAATAAAATTGTAGCCCGCTGTGTTACGAAATCTTATTATAAAACTTTTACTTTCCCGCCCGTCGTATGCACGTAACCGGGAAAAGTGTAGGCCGGATGGCCGAGCGATCAAGGTGGCAGCCTACAGCTCTGGGGACCCGGGATCGAATCCGAATGGGTCGAATAATCCCCAGGAATTTTTCGGGGGTGGTCGGTTCGGATATGTCGAGCCCCATCCCTCACCACCCGGTCGCTCCATTGTGGCCTGGCCGAACCCATAATGGGCCTTCTAAAAGAGGCCCTCTTAGTGCTCACAGGGCGGAAAGAGTTAAAAAACCGGGAAAAGTATTGGAATCGTGTCAGATTTGACCCTGCGAGTTTTTGCAGACTCCCCGGAAAAAGTCAAAAAGAAAACGACAAAAAATTCCGTGGACGTTGGCGCCTATTTCGTTATATATGTCCGAATGGGTTAAAAATAAAAACACGAAATTTGGCACGGAGGTTCCGGTCACCGTTGCTAGAATATAAGAGTGGTCACCTCTCCCGAAACCTATTAGAGACGAGCTCTGCCATCTCTAAATGCTATCGGCAACTTACATCTAGACAGCCTGTAATAAGACGGTTAGCTACCGCCGTGTATTTTCCAAACTGCTTATTTAGCCGTAGCCACGTGCTATTGATCGTATTCGTCACGACAGGTGGCAGCACCAGCACCAAAACATCCTGGACCCTTGGTACTTCCGGTTCCTTTTTTTCCTTGCTTGCGCAAGTAAACAACATCTGTTCCGAACTTTTAAACACATTCTGAAAATATTTCAGTTACTATGTAATTGAAATAAAATGATAAGAGTTTTTGCACTGCGTGTTGCCAGAAACCAGGTTAAAATTATTTTTTTTTTGTACAGTACATTATTACCACTGTAACATACAAAAAACACTCCTTGACTTTTGTAATCCCCATCTGTCCTTGTATTTGTGCGTAATATTCATGTTCTTCACGAAGCTGCAAATTTTTGCAAAGTTTTACGTCTAAGAATGCGACCAAGCAGAGACGCATTTAATCTTCCTTTTTGATACTTCCACTACAAATCTTCATTTGCTTGATCTCTAGTTTGAGATTTCACTAACTGAATTTCCTGTTTTTTTCACTTGATTTCGTTGATGAGTTTGTTTTCAAGTTCAGTACGTGATAACGAAACATCCTCGAAACGCACAACTTTATGAATAATTGATGGTTTGGGTGACTGTTCATTTGGTGCCAAGTCAAATTCTGATTCGCTATCTGTTTCTGTTTCATCGCTTTCAGACAAAGTGACTTCTACGATCGATGTTTTTCACCAGTGGCCTGATTCGTGAATGACACATAAATCTATCTTTAGTAACAATCATAACCGATAAAGTAATAAAGACATTAGTTATATTTTGTAAATATGTAATTACCTTCAGAGATTCCAGAAAAAATTTCTGACCAACAGTGTTGAAGTTGGAGAATGTGATAATGTGTCTGTTTTTTGTCTTTTGTTTGGTGGGAATGGATTATTCTGCTTTGATTTTGAAAAACAAATATTTGAGATTTGGCTTGATTCAACCTACATTATGTAAACGAATAATTTGAATAAAAATTACACAATAAAAACAGTTTACATAATGATTCTTAATAATGGTGCCATTATACAACATTATTACCTCTCTGTGAAATTTCTTCCACGAACATGGAAGAAAAGTGCATGGCGTTTCTTCATTAGCTTTCACTGTTGCTTCTATTGTTAAAAGTAATGCACCAAGGTGGCTGCAACTTTTACCAAGACTAAAATTATATATGGGTCAGTAAATACACAGAAATTATCTTTTACCATATTTTTTGTTAAGTAGGCCTAGTTTAATTTAGATCTAGAAGTGATCGCCACTTTAAGTGGAAAGATCTTTACAACGATCTTCGTTGAATATTGCAGAAATATCGTGTTGAAAATTATCTGTAACTCGATGCTTGTTTGACAGAACTTGCATCATCTTTTGAAATTATACAGGCTTTTGAAGGAATTGGGTTTCTTACCGGTGGACCCTTTATATATTTTTTAGGTGGTGCATAACATAATATGGAAGGGATGGCATTACGCTTCAATTTTCTAGTTCCCTCAACACTAGTTTTTTTTCATCGATCATCGGAAAAATGTAGCCGAAAATCAGATTAAATACTTAAAACAACACATTTTGATTTAAACAATTTATGCTATTACTTATTCAATTGCATGGAACTTATTAAATAAGTAGCAGAAGAGCCCGGCGTTATTTAGGGAAAAAATAACAACAGCAAAGGTTAAGATTATTAGATTACTTCAAACTTCTAACCCTTCTACTATATTATATTATAGTATTTGATTTGTATTTATAAAGGTTATCTTACGTAAGAGTTTATCACACCCAGTGACCAAACTAACACATTTAAAAAAAAAATTTAAATTGTATATACTGTATACAATTTAAAGAATTTTTAAAATGTGTTGGATTGGGCACTCGTTGTAATAAACTTTTTTTAAGTTATATAGCCGATCTTACCTGTTTTCATCGGGTGTAAGAATTAGATCCCCCCCCTCTTCCGAGACTAATTAAAGAATTGTTAGATGGGTCTAAAAATTTGTTAGATTTCCCGTAAAATCCGCATCTAAAATAGTACAGTAGAAGCGAGTTTTTCAGCGTAATCAATAATCCTCTCCCTTTCCCGTGCGGGGAGAAATTTCAAAAATCCCTTGTTAGCGTACATTCTTGAGACGTATCCTATGTACCAAATTTCAACTTTCAACGCCTAACCGTTTGGGCTCTGCGCTTATTATAATTATGTTGGGTTTAGTGGGCTTATACTCGGCTGACACCGGTGGCTGTGTGCTATGCCGGACCAGAGTCGAGGCATAGCAACCAAAACAAAACTAAAATTAAATAAGTGTGTCAGTGACAGTGTCTGTAATCAGGAATTTCCTAACAATGTGGCATGTATTCAATATAGTGGCCTTCTGTAGTGTGATGTATGTATTTCTATTCAATTGTAATGTTCTCAGGCTTTTGTGTAGTGTGTGTGGTATCACACCTGTAGAGGAGAGAACAACAGGTACAATAAGCACTTTATCCATCCTCCACAGATGCCTTATTTCCTGCACAAGTTCTGAGTATTTGCTAATTTTTTCAGTGCATGTGTTTTGTATATTATGAGTGTTTGGAATGGATATGTCTATAATGTATGTGATTTTATTGTGTTTGTCAATGAGTGTGATGTCTGGTCTGTTGTGATAAATTGTTTTATCTGTGATTATAGCTCCGTCACAGTACATTTTGTGTGTGTTGTTTTCCAATACTGTCTGTGGAATATACTTGTAGTATGGTTCATGGATGTCTGGTAATTGTGTTTCTTTGCAAGTTCTTGGTGTATTATATTTGCTACTTGATTATGTCTGTGTAAATAATCTGTCTGTGCCAAGAGCTTGCAACCAGAAGTGATGTGTTGTATAGTTTCTGGCATGATGTGACATTTTCTGCATGTGTCATTTGTGAGTGTTGCATCTTTGAGTATGTGTTTTCTGTAGTTTTTAGTATTTATGACCTGATCCTGTATGGCAATCAACCTTCCATCTCCCCAAAGAGGCATCCCCGAGCTAACCAGCTGTTTGACGCAGTTTTGTCAACAAAATCCTGGGCCAGATCATAAGGATGCTTGCCAAGGAGTGCCTGTTAAGCTGATGATTGCTTAACGGTGTCTATGCTTTTTATATGTTGTGTCGTGTCCATATGTTGTGAGTGTAAATTTAATGGTGTGTTCTTCGAGTCTGCCACAGTTACTGCTTTATAAAACTGTGATGTTTTTTGCTTTTTGTAGAAAAACTCTCGCAATGTCTGTGTTTGTAATGAAGGTTAGCTATGTCAATCAGGCCACGTCTGCCATCTTTACGTGGAAGGGTTAATCTTTCTGTGGCAGATTTAGGGTGATGTTGTTTATGCTTAGTAAGTGTTGTTCTTGTTTTCCTTTGGACTTGCTCGAGATCTGTGTGAGTCCAATGTACAGTACAACTCCAAAAGAATATGCGAGTACTGGGATGACATACGTGTTTATATATATCAGGGGTGGGCAAGCAAGAGTTCAGTGGGAGCCGAAAGTTTAGCATGTAGGTTTTGCAACATGCATAGGAACCGCAGTTCTGTACTGTCGTGGCGGATAGTATGGTAAGGCGCGCGATTTTATTATATAATATAAATATAATATAAAACAAATATTGAATTTTTTTAATAAACATATTTTCACAAAATTATAAAAATAAAATTGTAAAAATAATAATAAAAAAACAGAAATTAACACTTTCAGGAAGAGCCGCATGTAACTCAAAAAGAGCCGCATTTGCCCATGCTTGATATATATAGTAGATTTATATAGTAGATTATATATAGTAGATTATAGTAGAGTATATATATATATATATAGTAGATTTATAGAGACATATTTAAAATAAAACAATCATTGATTTACGTGAAATATTTACTCACACGACTACATAATAAAAAACATTAACTTTTTCTGTTATAACAAAAATAAAAACTTTTCTTTGGAAATCATGACGTAATCTAATCATAATCTAAGTATTTTGGCTTCATTTTAATGGCACATAATATAATTATCTGTTAAGGCATAAAAATTAATCTTCTTCAGTTAAAATTTGAAATCGAGAATTCAGGCATTTTTCCCATAAGAATTTTGCATGTTCCATGCAAATAAATCTGGATCATTCTTTACAGACGCCCAGCAGCTGCTTAAACGTTTATCTACTGACACCGTAAACATGTTAAAAATCAAACAAACACAAAAATATTACTTGCAATTTTGCAACGCAGCGAGCCTGGTGGGGTCTGTGACGCCCGGCACTCACGCAAATACGTCTTGTTCGCACGATATCGCGCGATGCATTAATAATTTGGTGGGGATCGCCAGTGCATGAAGAGAACTGAAGCTACTAATAACCTTAAGGCCGCGACTCCACTAGCCGTAAAAGGGCCGTAAAACCCCTCACCGTAAAAGCTTTTAATCACGTGACCATGATATTTTACGCCTGAGCAGGTCGTAAAACCAACGTAAAAGCGAGTTGAACACTGCTCAACTCGCTTTTACGTTGGTTTTACGACCTGCTCAGGCGTAAAAGCTTTTACGGTGAGGGGTTTTACGGCCCTTTTACGGCTAGTGGAGTCGCGGCCTAAGTCGCTAATGCAACTATTAAAATAGTTGTAAACTTTTAAAAATGAGTCGTGTTGCTGAGACCCCACCAGACATACGAGGGTTAACAGTGTGTTTTGCATTGAACTATGTTCTGAGAATAGCATTTAATCTACTTTGATATTTTTTAATTAATCTTTGCTTTATTTGTGTATGTTCTGTTAGTTTGGTCTGATGGAATCCTAAATACTTGTAGAACTCGTCCTCTTCCATGGATTCAATAACATCTCCGTTTCCAAGTGCAAAATCTTCTTTCTTCAGGATTCTTTTTTCTATGTGAAGTGCTTTGCATTTGTCTAGGCCAGTGTTTCTCAAACTTTTTGGACCGCGACCCCCCTTCTGCACTTAAAAATTTCAAAGGACCCCCGAAGAATAAGTATGTGTCGAAAAACATCCCGGAGGGAGGGGGTTAGGCTCGTATTTAAATATTTATATTATTTTTATTATTTATATGTGCAATTTATTTAAGTAAAAATTATTTTATATATTTTTATTTCTATTATTTCTAAACATGAATCCATAGTAAATTTATAAAATATTTGAAAAAATTGATCTGGCATCAACTTTTCAGCGATCCCCAAATATTTTTCACGACCCCCACTTTGAGAATCACTGGTCTAGGCCAAACTCCATTTGTATGTCTTGGTGTATGAATGTGTGATTTGTAGGAGTTGATGAAGTTGTTTTTGTGTGGATGTATACAGTTTTATGTCATCCATGTGCATGAGATACGACAGTGTAAACTGTGTTGTTTTTCATGTCTGATATTGTAGCTATATTGTGTGTTTAACATGTTAGATAATGGGTTCAAGGCTAGGCAGAACCAGAGAGGACTGAAGGACAGAATCTCCTTGAAAAATTCTTCGCCTAATAAATATTTCATTTAACTATAATAGAACACCTTAATTTTGCTGAGAAACATATATTTTAATCACAAACGTTTTCAACCTGATTAACAGGTCATCCTCAGGTCTACAAAACGATAATGGAACATAAACGTTCCATGTATAGAATATAAATATTTAAATCAAAATTTAGAACAAGAATTTAAAAAATATACCATAGAAACGGAATAAAACATAAAATTAAAATATATAAGAGAATAAATAAAAATAAAGATAAAGTAAAAAAATTATAACTAATAGTTTTCCAATAACTAATTCTAGCATGAGTTTTCAGTGAACTTTTTAATCATGTATTTCCACGCCGACGACAGGCTCTCAGCATCCCTCGCATTCAAACATCCTTCCCGTAGTCTACTCTTATATATTTCAATCTTCTCTGCTGTCATTGATAAAGTGGGGGAAGATACTGGTTTTATAATCGTTGCCTCGTCCCATTTTACTACCGAACCTTGGACTTGCGACATTTGTGATAAAACTGTGGTATTGGATCCTTTTTTTACGTTATACCGATGTTCCTTTAGCCTTACCCCTAAGCTCCTGTTGGTGACGCCGATGTAGTCTTTCTTAACATCCAGCTGGATGTTTTCATAAGGAACTTTATAGACACCTGGTTTTTCTTCTGCGTTTATTCTATCTTTATCATTTCTCAATATCTTATATAAACTTGGGGCCCTTTTTAAAATCATTCTTGCTTGTTTCTTACTAGCCACTTCTTTCATAATACTATTCAAATTACTGTTATACGTAAACTTCAAGCGTCTATTGTGAGCTGTATTTAATCCTTGTTTCTCATTCTTCTTTTCATACTTTTTGAGTAATCCAACTATGGTGCTTTTCCTGTAGCCTAGGGCCTGAGCTATTTGCAATATCCTTTCAATTTCTTTATTTCTGTCACCAATTCTATCACAATACAAATAGGCTCTTCTTATCAACGCTTGAAATGCAGCCATTTTATATCGATATGGATCCATGGACTGCGCTGGTATATATAGTGGGGTGTGAGTAGGCTTAATATATACGCTGGTGGACAAATGATCCCCCATGAACTTGATATTAATGTCTAAGAAGTGCACACTCATGGAACTTTTTTGCTCTAACTTTAATCTAAGCCCATCCTTGTTATTATTGATTTTATTCAAAAAATCATGTATCTTGCTATTGTTTCTCCATAATATAAAAATGTCATCCACATATCTGATGAAATGTATGATATCTTCCTTAAAAGTTTGTAGAGCTTCCCTTTCCAATCTTCTAACTACCAATTCGCAAAGAATTCCAGAGAGGGGACTTCCCATCGGAACCCCTCTTTTTTGTCTGTAGATTCGACCACAAAACGTAAAACAAGATTGATAACATACCAGGCTAGCTAGTTCTTCTAGGTCTTGGGTGTGACTACGCAACTGAGGGTTGTTGTTGCACATGAAATCCAACAATGCCTCCACACATGACTCAATTCTTATTGAAGGATACATACTCTCATAATCTAAAATGGTCGCCACTTCTTCTTCCATTAAAGAAATATTTTGTATTTCCTTTACTACGACAAGAGGATCTTTTGCTACCAGTTTATCTTCTTCCATCTGTGTGGATAAGTATTCATGTAGCCTTTTTTCTAAGGTAAAGGTGGGCCCCCTACATTTCTCTACTACTGGTCTTAATTCATTTCCAGCCTTGTGCGTCTTAGCAAACGCAAACAATCTTGGAGCTCCTGTATTTGGGTTGTGACAGTTCTTCAGAAAAGGCAAAACGGCCGCGAGACTTGAGCGTTCTAACTTCTTGACCCTTCTGCCCAGAGATCCAATTATTTTGTCGTCAACCATTTCACATTCTGTCTTCCTGATGTAAGCATGTAATTCCTTGTCATATGTGTGTCTCTTCATGACAACCAAATGTTTAGTTTTGTCCGCTTTGGTCAAAACTAGATCATTCGTTCTTAACCACTCCTTCGTGAGCCATATGTCTCTATTGCTAATGCTAGTTGCTTTTTTCTTTAGGCGGTTACTTATGACAGTCTTCCATCTAAAGAATTCTTTATCTAAAGGATCCATGCCAACAATCCCTCTCTCCATCTCCTGTATGGACGTTTCCCAACTATTCCCCACATCTGGGACAAAGTTAGGGCCTTTTTCAAGTACCTCTTTGATTTTCTTTGGTATTTCTATCTGGTCCCATACTTGGAAGGTGTTAGGGTTCCCTTTATTTAATCTTTTCACTTGTTTACCAATAATCCATTTCAATTTTTTCACATAATGTTTAGTGGAATTCTTCCTGACTGCTTCCGCCAAATCCACGACCCTACTATTGATATGAGTTAGTTCATTCGGATTATCTTTGTACACGGTATCTTCTAAACGAACAAGATCATTTAAGACCCCATACTTCTTGTTCTTTGTTATTCTAATAGATTTTTTGAGGCATGCTAAACGGAAGTTACCTATAAGCGAACGGCATTCCGTAGGGATGTTAATTCGATAGATCGACATGGGATAGACTTTGTTCATTAAACATTCTCTTAAAAATTCTAACTTACAACTTGCTTGAATCAATTTTAACACCAACTTCCTGTATATCCTGTACGTTTTAACCGGTGCCGCCATAACTATATCATTAAAAGAGCTCAGCAATTAAACAACTATAATAGAACACCTTAATTTTGCTGAGAAACATATATTTTAATCACAAACGAATAGTTGGGAAACGTCCATACAGGAGATGGAGAGAGGGATTGTTGGCATGGATCCTTTAGATAAAGAATTCTTTAGATGGAAGACTGTCATAAGTAACCGCCTAAAGAAAAAAGCAACTAGCATTAGCAATAGAGACATATGGCTCACGAAGGAGTGGTTAAGAACGAATGATCTAGTTTTGACCAAAGCGGACAAAACTAAACATTTGGTTGTCATGAAGAGACACACATATGACAAGGAATTACATGCTTACATCAGGAAGACAGAATGTGAAATGGTTGACGACAAAATAATTGGATCTCTGGGCAGAAGGGTCAAGAAGTTAGAACGCTCAAGTCTCGCGGCCGTTTTGCCTTTTCTGAAGAACTGTCACAACCCAAATACAGGAGCTCCAAGATTGTTTGCGTTTGCTAAGACGCACAAGGCTGGAAATGAATTAAGACCAGTAGTAGAGAAATGTAGGGGGCCCACCTTTACCTTAGAAAAAAGGCTACATGAATACTTATCCACACAGATGGAAGAAGATAAACTGGTAGCAAAAGATCCTCTTGTCGTAGTAAAGGAAATACAAAATATTTCTTTAATGGAAGAAGAAGTGGCGACCATTTTAGATTATGAGAGTATGTATCCTTCAATAAGAATTGAGTCATGTGTGGAGGCATTGTTGGATTTCATGTGCAACAACAACCCTCAGTTGCGTAGTCACACCCAAGACCTAGAAGAACTAGCTAGCCTGGTATGTTATCAATCTTGTTTTACGTTTTGTGGTCGAATCTACAGACAAAAAAGAGGGGTTCCGATGGGAAGTCCCCTCTCTGGAATTCTTTGCGAATTGGTAGTTAGAAGATTGGAAAGGGAAGCTCTACAAACTTTTAAGGAAGATATCATACATTTCATCAGATATGTGGATGACATTTTTATATTATGGAGAAACAATAGCAAGATACATGATTTTTTGAATAAAATCAATAATAACAAGGATGGGCTTAGATTAAAGTTAGAGCAAAAAAGTTCCATGAGTGTGCACTTCTTAGACATTAATATCAAGTTCATGGGGGATCATTTGTCCACCAGCGTATATATTAAGCCTACTCACACCCCACTATATATACCAGCGCAGTCCATGGATCCATATCGATATAAAATGGCTGCATTTCAAGCGTTGATAAGAAGAGCCTATTTGTATTGTGATAGAATTGGTGACAGAAATAAAGAAATTGAAAGGATATTGCAAATAGCTCAGGCCCTAGGCTACAGGAAAAGCACCATAGTTGGATTACTCAAAAAGTATGAAAAGAAGAATGAGAAACAAGGATTAAATACAGCTCACAATAGACGCTTGAAGTTTACGTATAACAGTAATTTGAATAGTATTATGAAAGAAGTGGCTAGTAAGAAACAAGCAAGAATGATTTTAAAAAGGGCCCCAAGTTTATATAAGATATTGAGAAATGATAAAGATAGAATAAACGCAGAAGAAAAACCAGGTGTCTATAAAGTTCCTTATGAAAACATCCAGCTGGATGTTAAGAAAGACTACATCGGCGTCACCAACAGGAGCTTAGGGGTAAGGCTAAAGGAACATCGGTATAACGTAAAAAAAGGATCCAATACCACAGTTTTATCACAAATGTCGCAAGTCCAAGGTTCGGTAGTAAAATGGGACGAGGCAACGATTATAAAACCAGTATCTTCCCCCACTTTATCAATGACAGCAGAGAAGATTGAAATATATAAGAGTAGACTACGGGAAGGATGTTTGAATGCGAGGGATGCTGAGAGCCTGTCGTCGGCGTGGAAATACATGATTAAAAAGTTCACTGAAAACTCATGCTAGAATTAGTTATTGGAAAACTATTAGTTATAATTTTTTTACTTTATCTTTATTTTTATTTATTCTCTTATATATTTTAATTTTATGTTTTATTCCGTTTCTATGGTATATTTTTTAAATTCTTGTTCTAAATTTTGATTTAAATATTTATATTCTATACATGGAACGTTTATGTTCCATTATCGTTTTGTAGACCTGAGGATGACCTGTTAATCAGGTTGAAAACGTTTGTGATTAAAATATATGTTTCTCAGCAAAATTAAGGTGTTCTATTATAGTTGTTTAATTGCTGAGCTCTTTTAATGATATAATATTTCGTTTGTTTGTATGGAAGTGTTACTTACTAACCCTGAAATGTAGTGTTGTTCTCCAGTGCTGCATAGTGTTTTGGAAGAATGCAATGAGTGATGATGTATTTTGTACATGTGTAGAATATGTAGTAGCCATCTGTGTGGAACGTTGTCGAATGTTTTTCTGTAGTCTATATATGCCATATGTATGTTTCTGTGTTGTTTGTGTGCTTGCCGTAGAATGACTGAATCTAAGAGTAACTGTTCTTTGCATCCCTGTGATTTCTACGGCAACCTTTTTGTTGTTCCATAAGAATGTCGTGTTCTTCAACATGTTTGTATATTTTGTTCGAGATACAGGATGTCAATAATTTGTAGAGTATTGGGAGACATGTAATTGGTCTGTATTGTGTAGGGTCTGCGGTATTGTTGTTTTTAGGTTTCATGTAGGCAGGGCCGGATTTAGATGAAAAGAGGCCCTAGGCTATGCCACTTATGAGGCCCTTTCACCTCCCATTTTTAAGTTTGTTTATTAGTCATATGCGTAGAATTTCTCCTTATTTTTGGTTCAGTGTTTTAGTGTTCAGTGTTTTTAGAATAGTGTAATTTTAATTTTGCTAACAATTTGAATGTAGGCTCTTGATCTTGAGGCCCTAGGCTTAAGCCTAGTTAGCCTATAGGAAAATCCGGCCCTGCATGTAGGTGATGCTCTGAGTAAGAAAATTTGGCATGTCTTGTGGATTGAAGATGATGTGTGTTATGTGTTAGCTAGTTCCTGGTGCAGTGATGTAAACTTTTTGTACCAGAAATTGTGAATGTTGTCTACACCAGCTGTCTTCCAGTTGTGTGTTCTGTTAACAGTGTATTGGACATCGTGTATGTTTATTTCAGCACAGGGAATAGTTGGTATGTTGTGCAAGTTTTTGTTCTCCTCCATTCCAGCCCGCATCAGCATTGTGTGTGACAGCACTGGACCAAAGAGAAGACCAATAGGTTGTGAGTTCTTCTGTTGGTGTGCCACTGTACTGTGTATCAGTGTTTTGTTACGAATTTGTCTGTAAAAGAGTTTTTTCATTGTAAATAATTTATTTTGTTGTTTTCGTAGTGTACATGTTTTGTGTCGTTTGAGTCTACGTGCTTTGGCTGCGAGTTTTTGTTTTAGTGTATTAATTGTATTCTGTAATGTGTGTGTTGTGATGTTCGTGTTTTGTGTGTGTTTTGATTTTCTTGAAAATGTTTTCGAATTGTTTCTTTACTTTGGGTGTTATGTTGTTTTTAGTGTATTATGTCAGCCTGCCTAATTGTTGTCTAATGTCATTTATTTGTGTTTCTATTCTTCTTTGCCAAGCAGGCTTGTGATAGAATTGTGTTTTGTGTATATCTGGTCTGTATATATTTCAGGAAGAACCGCATGCGCATTTCAGCATGTATTTTCAGTTCATGGTGTGTCACTACTGTAACTGCCCCAGTATAAACTAATGTATGAATGTCTGAAGTGTATATGAGTGTAGAAATTGAAAGAATCTAGTGTTTACATAATTTAGTGATTTTTCTACTTCTTTTGACGTGTTGATTTTTGGTATTCGTGGTCTTTGTGTGGGATCTGAGTGCCTATATTGTAGCTATACGCTATATATTTTTGTTGTAAATATAGATTTAAGTTTAGTTTAGTATCTTTCTTTTTTCTATTCTTTGTCTCATCTTCTAGAACTTTCTTGCTTTGTCTTTCTGGTTCATTACCCCTTGGGTGGGATTACCAATTCCAAGAAAGGTGTACGTAAACAAAGGGTGAGGCAAGGCCCTGGGGCCGATGAACAAAGGGAAGAGACACTTTTGGTCGGAACTCTCAACGAGGACGGACGGAGAGAAGGAAGGCACGAGATAGCTAGCACGACAATTGGAGACCACTAGGTTTCGAAAAAGAGACTTGTACTCGAATTCCGAAGAATAAGGGCGGAATTAGGGTAGCCACCCGATCGAATTTGAGACGATTGAAGGCTACGTTCACCCCAAGGAAGCTAGCGAAAGAAATTGAAAAGAGTGCCGACAGATAACACGAGGAGCAACATTCACCCCAAGAAAAGCATCAAACTAGTATCTCACCCAAGTCTTTGAAAAAAAAGGAAAGTCCCGGGTATTTCTACCTTTTTTTTTTTCTTCTTCTATTTTCTATCTTCTCTTCTTTCCTTAGTTATAATTAGCATAAGTATTAGTTTGTAAGTTTCGGCCCGCGTATAGTTGTCGCGCTCGTTGATCTTTTGTTCATTAGTATAGATTGTAACGTGTGTGTGTGTGTATAGTAATTACTTGTAGTTGTTGGGATCCAAAGAACCTGTTTAGAGCGAAAATAAATTACTTTGTCACGTGAATAAAATCTAGTTATTTATTTGTACTATCTCGCTCGCTGGACTTTGTACTTGTCGCCCTAAACCTTCACAATATATTTATTGAGTGTTTCCTGAAATATAAGTGAGAGCGTATTATCTAAATCTATGTCTATATTATCAGTGGTGGAAGAGGAAGTGTCTGTAGTATCAGTAGTGGTAGTTGGAGCCGGTATCAAACCTAGATCTGGTTACTAACTTGATAAATATCTCCAATGTGGGTATGGTCACTCAGCTTTATTCCTCCCCATAGACTTTACTGGCATGGGTGTCCCTACCAGGAGCTTGTGCTTCAGCCTGCATTGCCCTATGGATCAGTAAAATTACTGGGCTCTCCCATCACGATCAGGTGGTGACCACGGGTGAGTTATTATTATTATTATCAACCCATCTCGATTATATTATAAGATGCAATTGCAAGATCATAACATATATAAGTAAAAATTATCTTATGAGTCTCATAATAGTAATACATGTATGTTATTACAAAGAAATAGATTGATATAAAATCATATAAATACATCTATATGTATAAATGAGGATGATTGTTTGTTCGCTATACACGCCTAGGCCGTTTGACCAATTGCTACGAAACTCGGCAGTTACGTTCAGATACTTTTAACTTAGATCGTGTCGTACATCCGACCTCAAATTATCGATTGGATTCCTATATATCGATTAATTTCTACCAATTTGAGGCAGAAAGCATATATTTTAAATTAAACAAGTAAAACGACAAAGCCGTATTTGGACAGGACTGTCTCGGAGACTCACTACTAAGCGGGATCACTTGGACGGTCACGGTGGATTCTCCAATCTTATTTGGTATCGCTGGTTTTGAGCACGATCGTTCAAACTTCGCCGGCCTCGGCCACCAGGCATTTTCGGCGAAATTAACCTATTTAATGTCGAAATTTGTCTCCATTGCGTGGCAAGATATTCCTATGTTTTTCCAAAATTGCAAAAATACCTGGGGTCTTAACTCTACTGTAATGAGCGCCATTTACAACCAGATGTTCTTACGAATCATCTCGTACGCTTGTGATTTCTGGTCTCATTCCATCAATAAGGTACATCATCAGAGAAAGCTTCTTTCAGCCCAAAGGCGAGTCCTGCTTTATAGAGAGGTTTCATGTCGACATCACGAGTGACGTCATGAGCATGCGCAATTGTCCAGCGCCATCTTTGTGACTGTTTGTGACTTGTTTACGTTTTGTGTGTGTCTCACGTGCGCTTTAACTGGAGTTCTTGTGTTGTTTTTTTTCGTCGCGAATATCACTATGGTGATTTGTTGTGTAATTGGGTGTAATGCTAGTTCACTCAAGAACAAAGGAACATCATTTTTTAAAATTCCCGGCATTATTTGTCATCAAGGATCCCAAACTGAGGAGCTTTCACGACGAAGGCAAACTGCATGGCTCTCGAGAATTAACCGGAAAAATTTCAATACAGATAAAGTGAATATCAATACAAGAGTTTGTCAGAAACATTTCATTTCAGGTAAGCAATAAATCAAATTACTAGTTATCAATAAATTAAATAAACTTTTGCATGAGTATCATAGTGTCTGCTTATAATAAATATGCAGTAGAGTTAACATTAAAGTGTTAAACAAAGATAATCACTTAGCAGATGAAGAATTAGAAGTGCATTTTGAGCCAATTTTCCTCCAGTCTAATTTACATAAATAAGTGTATTTTTAAGATATAAACTAATAATTTCCATTGTTCATTTACAAATAGCTAAGTTGGGTTATTTTGGTGAGCAACATTAACATTTCTTTAAGATGCTACTTTTTACTTGGCATTTTTACATTAGTAACAAATAATTATTACATAGTAATGTTCAACTTGTTCCTGACAAATTCTTATTTATTATTTATATATAACATACCATTATGATAAGTTTTTTTTAATATGTGAAATTAATAACATTATTATTATTAATACACTGTGTTTAATTTAATATTAAATTGTCATAATATATTATTTAAAAAGTTTTTTTCACCCCAAAGGAAAACCTTCTTCATTGTATGATGAGTCATCACCAGACTGGGTGCCAACATTACACATGGGATATGAGAGCAGCCACAACTTAACTGCAAATCAGGAGCGTTATGAAAGAGCACGTAATCGCAAGATACAACGAGCTGCCTTAGAAGCTGAAGCTTGCACCCAACCTTCTACTGTTAAAGACGCAGATATCTCTACAACTGCAGAAATGGAAGAAGCAGAGCCTTTAAAATCTAATGCATGGGTACAAACTACATCTTTACTTGAAACTGTCACTTGCCAGACCGAATTTAAAGTTAAAGATATAGAAAGCTTGCAACTTGAGTGTGCAAACTTGAAAACTGAAGTTTCGTTATTAAAAAAAACATATGTTCTTAATGAAGAGTTTTTTGAGGGTGATGACAACAAGATTCGTTTTTTTACTGGACTCAGCAATTTTAAATTGCTATCATTGGTGCTGAACCTTTGTTGTAAACAAATTGATCATCCAAATTCCAGAAAATTAACTCCTTTTCAAGAGATGATAGTATGTTTGATGAGAATTCGCTTAAATTTAAGTTTGGAAGATTTGGCTTACAGATTTAATATTTCAAAGGCAACAATATGCCGAATCTTTGACAAGTGGCTGCACATTTTATACATCAGGTTAAGTAGATTGATTGTTTGGCCTGAAAGAGATGTGCTGCAAAAAACTATGCCCAAAGAATTTAAAAAAACTATTGGCAGTAAGATTGCAGTAATAATAGACTGTTTTGAGCTTTTTGTTGAACGGCCTTCATCGTTAGATGCTCGCTATTTGACATGGTCCCAGTATAAGCACCATAACACAATAAAGTTTTTAATAGGTGTTACTCCTCAAGGTTCTGTGTCTTTTATATCAGAACCTTGGGGAGGAAGGGTTAGTGACAAACACCTAACCGAACATTCGGGATTGCTTAAATATTTACTGCCTGGGGATTTAGTGCTAGCAGACAGAGGTTTCAACATTACAGATAGTGTTGGAATTACTGGAGCACAGCTAGCAGTTCCTGCATTTACCAGAGGTAAACAACAACTTTCTGCATTGGAAGTAGCAGAAAGCAGAAAGCTATCTCATTTGAGAATCCATGTAGAGCGAGTAATCGGTCGCATTAAAAATAATTTTAAAATTTTAGAATCAACATTGCCAATTGAGCATGTGACACTAAAAGGACATGACAATGTCACGTCAATAGAAAAAATTGTACATGTCAGTTGTTCTTTAATAAATTTATGTAATAGTGTTGTGCCATTTGAATAAAATCAAGTTTACACTGTGTAATGTTTGAAATTGTAAAAAAAAACATTTATTAAATCTATTGTTTTGAATACCAACGTGTTGTCAGTTCCGGTAATATACATAATTTGAAAAAATTTTTTGCTTTTTCAATGATTGTATTCCACAATGTAAAGTCTCTATAAATTCTCTCAATATGCAAACTTTTTTCTGTCCAAACTACAAAGTCACAATATTCGACATTACATACAAATATTTGTGTTTGCATTTGATAGTAATAATTACTGTTTTTGTTAATTGTGAAAATACCATTCTCCTTAACTAAAAAATTAGGCGTGTTTTCATCAATATTTTGTTGTCGCTGACACCAAGGACATTTTACTTCAACCACTCCTTGGCCACAACAGTTGCATTCTACAAGACCATCAGGTGTGGCACCAATAAATGGATGATCTGGTAACACATGAAATCCTGTTTCTTTAATAATGAAATTATGATGTAATTTAGCATGTTTTTCTTCGTATTTTGATCGTGCATGGCTTTCGTGTTCACATCCCCATCTTACAGAGGGGCTTTTGAATCGATGTTCAAATGGGTAACAAATTTTTTTAATCAATGACTTTGCTGGATTTGTTAAACTTGTGTGACATGCTGCTTTCATAATAGATGCAGTTATGCGTCCAGCTCGATACTGAAACCAAAGTTTCTGTTTGTATTGTTTTGTTGTCATGTCACATATGTTTTTTACCTGGTCTTCTGTAAGTTGCAACTCTTGAAATAGTTTGCAACAGTATTCTTCCAGCTCAGGCCACTCCAGATCAACAAGTGATGGATTAAACAGATTTCCAAACATTAAAGGAAAAGGTATATCCTGACTTGGAACAAAATGATCTGAAAATCTTGGTGTAACAGCCAAAATGCAAGCTTGTGGATTACATTTTGCCACATCTGACAAAAATGAATCCAGCTCACTGTCATTCATAGGTGTTACCTTCATGTTTCTCTTTTTGAATGACCTTTGGTTAATATTTAAACTAGTCATGCAGTTATACTTTGAGATTGACGAACTAAAATCTATTTCTTTTAATGGTCGAGGAGCAAGAACTCTTGAATGTGGAGGCAACCACTCATTTGCTCTGTCGGTGGATGTTTTTGACTCCCGGATTCTAACACCCACTTCTAAAGCAAAAAGTACAGCACCAACATGTGAACATGCTGAAGAGCAACCTGCCATGCAATTGCAGTGAGCTGTTACAATTTCTCCAGAAGATTTGCCAAGAATCCACACTTTTAAAGGTGGAACTCTCAAGCTTTGAGAATGACTAACCTGAAAAAATAGACATTATGTGAAAAAAGCATTCTCAAGAATTTAAGAAAATTATGTCAAGAAATGTGCTAGCATTAGAACATTTATATTAACATTTAATTTTAACATTAATAAACACTAATTTATATTTTAAAACCTAAAAGAGTTTACTGATTTGCTTATATTAATTTAGTTAGGTATAGTGCATTTATAAATGAACTAATGTAATTTCAGATTTTAGCTAGTGCAAACTTATAAACATTACATGTTAAAACTAAAAACAAGTAGGCTTATTATATACTCATTTCAACTAGAAAATAAAAGTACTGAACAATTTGAATTAAAAAAATTGCCACAGCTGTTTTTAATAAGACTTTTTTACTTTCAGACAAAAATTCTTAGTTAAGAAATAAGTAAAATCACGAGTTTAAACAAACAAAAGAAAACATACCTTTCCAAGCAATATTACTTTGTTGTTATTCATGACTTTTACTTTGATATCAGGAGAAACCCAGCCACTTGTTAAATAGTTATGGGCCTCTAAAGATTTATACGCTTTCATTTGTGACAGGGTGTAGAAATTTGTTGTCAAAACCAAATAGTTTATAATGTCACCAAATTCTACTTTCGGCCACAACTCTTGATCAACGACGAAGTCTGATAAACTGGCTTCGTATGGATCGCCTCCACATAACGAAATTTTCTCTTCATATAGAGCTATATCTCGTCCTATTAGATTGCTAGAATAGCCCGCAAGAAAAGAATCTTTTTTAACTTTATCCATGATAACAGAACAGCAGTATTTTCGAACGTTTAAACTAAAAAAAAGGCGTCGAACAACAAACCACGTGCGAGCTAAGCGAACGAAAACTACCACAAAAATGGCGAATGGGCGGAGCAAACGTGTGTTTTCTCACGTGACATGCGACCTTGAAACCTCTCTATATTGCCAAGGGTTACAGTCCCAACCACTAGCTTACAAATCATTACCAATAAACCACTTATCAATCTGCACCTGGATCTACTGACTTCCAAAATTCTTTTAAAACGTGGTATTGGTGTAACCACAAACAATGCCTCTCTTCTGGCCAATAATCTTGAAACTTCTGTTAACATTTCAGCAACACCCAATCCTAGTATTTTACTCAGCATCATTAATCGCAACTTTGATAATTCTGATGTTGCCATCTACACTGATGGTAGTAAATCTCTGGACTGCACGGGCTGCAACTTTGCTGCTTACATCAACGCCGTAGAACGCTTCAGGCTCCACCCACAGTGCAGCAATTTTTGCCATTCTGCAAGCTCTTAATTGGTCAAATCTTTACTACAATGACAACAATATCTCCATTCTATCTGATAGAAATTCTGCAATTCAGCTCATCAATAGTCACGCCACTTATCCTATCATCAACAACATCCATAAAATTATCGTCACTTCTAACAATAATTATTCCTTTAGTTGGATTAAAGCCCACAACGGTATTTTTGGAAATAAGTGTGCAGACCTGCTCGCTAGGTGATAACGATGCTGCTGATAGCACCCTCGTTATCACCTACGACAAGCTCCCCTTTGCTGTTTACTTCAGCAAGCTTTGGGAGAACCTAATTAACACCTGGCAGCAATGTTGGAGCAACAACTACAACAAGACTGCCTTCTGCTTTTTCCATTCGTCAAAGACACTCTGCATGCAACCTGGCTCACCCCAAATCACTTCAACACCCAGTTCTTTACCAATCATGGATGTTTTAATAGTTACTTATATCGTTTCTCTCTTGGAGTCTCTGACCTCTGCCATTATGTGACGTTCTTAACGGCAGCCATCATTATATCTTTGACTGCCCCATATTAAGTCACCAACAGCATTTTCTCCGTTGTGCAGTTTTGAACAGTGAACTCAACTGGCCATGTGACTGCCATCATATGATCAACAATAAAGAACTATATTCTCACCTTAACACATCATTCATGTCTACCGCAAGCTCACCTCTGTATCTCATCGTGGTCATCACAGATTCTCTTAATGCACATAAATGTAATGTTCCTACTCTTAATCACTGCATATCATGCATTATTTCTACGTATTGGCAGCATTGTTACTCGTCATGTGTATTGTTGTAGATTGTGCTTTGCCGTTGCTCTGTCTGTTTATATTTATCGCTTTATGTTCTACTGTATTATTCTTTCATTTTGTCTTAATTCTTATATCTTCTGTAATTACATGTTATTGCATTTGTATTAGCAACCTGGTAGTGCTAATGCAGAGCCAGGCTGCATATTTTGCTAATAAGTAATATTAATAATATAATAATAAATAATGTCGCCCGGGTTGAATTTTTATCCATGCCTGACGAAAATTTACCGTTTTTGAAAATAATCGTGGCTGTTGTATAGTCCGAAATTATGTTTTTTATTTTGCACAAACAAAATAAATATATTAATAAATGTAAAAACAAAAAACTTCATATTTCGGAAATATGAAATTATAATGACTAACGCTATCTAGTTCCAAAAACGCGCAATGTTGGCATTTCCAACTTCCCAAGTAGCAACGCATGCACAAATCTCTCACTAGTGTGACGATCTCAATAAACAATTGTTCGTTTCTATGTTAACTTTTATCCGTTTCAGAGTCTAATAGTTATGTTACGGACAAATCGGGAAATTGCTAAAGTCGCTTTAAATTGACTTGCCCATGTCCGATCTTTTCTTGAATTTGGGATTTGGCCGGCCAGTTTGCAAAATGGCATGGGGCGATCGGCCAAAATCGGAAGAAAAAGTCCAGCAGATTTTGGTGGGTCTGTATAATTTCATACGTTATATTGATTATTAATATAAATTATCAAATTCAATTTTGTGTTATGCTTATTAATCTTAGTAAATTATCAATCTCTACCGTCACGGTAGAGATTGATAATTTACTAAGATTAATAAGCATAACATGACAAGACGAACTTTTATGACATTTCGAATTACACATCGTTTGTTATTTTCACATTTGCGGCGATTTGTTGTAACAAGTGTAGCCTTGGCCGCCTGTCAGTGATTGGGGAGGTGGGACAGTTACTAGTAGCTTTTCTTCTGTGCCCACGGATTCCAGTGTAAGCAGTTTCTCGCGCAGGATGAAAAACTCACTTCTGGAATACAGTTGTGTGAAGCTCCGGAAGTGAACCGGAACCATATTCATAAGTAAATTTTGGTTTCTTTTTCTTGGGAGAAAAGGGAAAACTTTTGTATTTTGTAAAACCGATAACAGAAGAAAGATAAAAATTTATGTCCATAAAAGGACGTGTTTAAAAGTAATTCTTAGAAAAGTGAACTTCTCGAATTAAAACAAAAGAATGATGTAAGTCCCAAGATCTTCGATTGGGATCGAATGGACAAGCGACGTTGACTCATCCTGCCATCTGGGTCCCGATCTCGTTACACTAGGTAATGAGTGAAGACCAATTAGAAAGCGGAGATGAGGAGGATCTACCAATCAAAATGATTGATTTGAGATCCAAAAAAGTTTATAAAAATGACTAATTCAAAAACACAGAGAGCTTCTCCATACTGTGTGGCAGCCTCCGAAGTAAAAATATTCTCAGTTTCTCCGACGTTTAAAACGTCGGAGAAACGGAGAATACGAACACTGACACGAATTATTACATGACTGCGTTCATCACATCGTTCCGTTCTCGGACAGAAGATACTGTTTTTGTAAGCATAATTTATACAATAAAACGGGAAAATTATTTCGTAACTGGGGAGAGTTGTCTTTCATCTACACTTCCACATACGCTTGGGAATTGCTCGGATATCCTGCCGTTACGCGCGGTTCGATGACTTCACAGTTGTTTGAGAACACCATCACACCAGAAGTAAAAAATGTGCCGCCTACCGGACATTCTTGCATCAGCACATCAAATTTTGGCCAGAGATTACCTGTTCCTTCGCGAAATAGCCGGCCAAAGTAGCACTTATTCTGGTCATTTCAAGTACATTGGACCTTGGCCACACCTCTAAGCCAAAGTGCGAAATGGCCGGCCAATTTGGAAACTGGCCGAACTTCCGGCTTTGGCCGTAATGAAGTTATATCAACGAGCTAGAATATACTACAGAGAGGCTATAGCGACGCCATGTTTAAAGAAAATAGAATACACGTCCGCCATTTTTCTTTTAGTAAAGGGCGTGTCATTTATGTTGTGTACCGGCAACGAGCTAGAATATTCCGACCCGTTGTGTAAAAGTATGCAAAGGAAAGGAAGAGTTTTACTCCTTGACTGAGACAGTAAAAGTCAAAATGATTCTACTTAGTTTTTTTAAAGTAAATAACAAGACATTTCTTTCTGTAATCCTTTATTTAAACGTTTTTAAACAAAACAAAATATTAAGTAGCAATAAGTTAAATTTATTTCTAAACATTCTTAATTTTACTTTCTCGGACGTATAGATAACAAAGGAAAATACCGGAGTCGTGTCAAATTTGATCATCCGAGTTTTTTTTGCAAATCTCCACGTTTTGAAACCTTCTTAACCCAAAAGAGTAAAAAAAAAAAAAGAAAAAAAACATATTTAGTGTATGTTGGAGTCTTTTAGAAACGAAATTTGGCACGATAGCTTGTGTATAAGAAGCATTAATGCTATTAAATTTTTGTGGTTAAAGTTTGATGAGGGGAGAGTCGAGTGTCATATCTCCAGAGAGGTCAGACTTAACGGAGATCTTATTCGTTTTTTTTTTTTTTTTTTTTTTTTAACTCTTCTCCCTGTGGGCACTAAGAGGGCTTCTTTTAGAAAGCCCATTATGGGTTCGGCCAGGCCCACAATGGGGCGACCGGGTGGTGAGGGACGGGGCCCGACATATCCGAACGGACCACCCCCCCGAAAAATTCCTGGGGATTTTCGACCCGTTCGGATTCGATCCCGGGTCTCCAGAGCGGTAGGCTGCCAACTTGACCGCTCGGCCATCCGGCCTCTAGATCTTATTCGTTATTAACATTTACAATGTTTTTTAATAAAACTCATCATAACTCTCAAAATTAACCTTTTTGCCATTTGATAATAATTAAAAATATACAACAAATTATAAGAAAAGATTCCTTTCAATAGAGAGATTAGTGATATTTATCACGTCTTTGTTAATTATCTACAATTAACAGAGACTTAGATTGAAACAGTTCACTTTATTTTGCCGGTTTAACAATGCATTTCGGATTGGTAATTTTCCATTTTCTCTTCCGGCTCACGGCTTCAGTGTCTCGGGTTGCTGTTTACAATATAACGAACAAAAGTGTTCGTGTTAACGTACTTTTGTTATCCAGAATAACGCATATCGTGCACAATTTGTATTTCTACCTGTCAGCTTCTTGCACTTACTGGCATGTTTTCTTTGTCTATTTTTGATGGTCAAATGCAACGCTTCTCCCATTTCCCACAATTATTTACTCCTTATCATCTCCTAGAAGTATTTTAACTTCAACAATGTGGTTCGTAACGTGACAAAGGTCAAAATGTAGTTTTCCATTTGTAGATATTTCACAAGTTCAAACCAAAATTTTCACAAACAAACTATAACTATAATAAAAACACGAGAAGACTACTTATATTTTACAAAAGAAAAAAAAAACACCGTCCGAAAAAAATCCACAACGTGCCGAGTATGGTATGGATCGGACTGACCCGAGTACACTATAAATAAACGATCGTATGGCTGAGAGTAAAGTCCTCCTAGTCCTGGCTCGTACTTAGATTATAAAAATAATATTATATTGGAGATTAAGTACTACCCTTAACAGTTTCAATGCTGATCTTGTCTTCGTAATAATTAAATAAAATCTAGAAAATAGCTAAATTCGAGACGAAATCGTCTAGATTTATATCACTTATCTAATTGCCTAAAACTGAAATCTAGGGCAAACAAAATCTAGATTTACATGAGAAAAATAGATTCAAATGTGTCATCCTGCCCAACATGTAATATAGACTTCGATGTTTTGACTTAAAGTAAAACGGCGGTCGATAGTGCACGTCGTTGCCACCAAGAACGCTGTTTCTAAGGTCACAGCCACTCTACGTAGTATATTCTACCTTAATTGTTCTAAACTTATGCCCACGGACCCCTTTTCGTAGCAAAAAGCTGACCACGAACCCCCAAGTGAAGTAACTATACACAACAACATAATTGCAAAATTACAAATTTAACTTTGATGCCTCGAATGGTGACGTAAAAATAAAATCTAAATAAAACCTTTTGATATTTAAAGTAATATTTGTTGAAATTACTAGCTGAAGCTTGCCCATTTTTAATAAATTGGTATAATATAGTGAAAACAAAAAAATGTGTAATTTATTTCCAATTGGGTTATAAATTACAGTAAATATATATATATATAATTCATAAGTTTTTAAGTTTATGTATCGAATTTTCATAGAAAAACATATTTTTGATCAAAATGAATTATTTATATATGTTTTAGTCATTAAATAGTTTTTATAATTATGAAAAACAATCGGTAATTATCACTGTTTTGGAAAGAAAAATTAAATAAATGTATAAAATTCTATAAACAAACAAAATAAATTATAAAATGTCATAATGTATGCAATAAATAAAGTACAGCCCATTTCAAAATGGCGCGCTTTAGCTATTATTCCCACCGTGCCATGCTTGTCATTACTTGTATTTAATGTACAGTACTTACATATACTTATATATACTCTGGACGTAAAATGACTACCAACTTATTAATTACTATTTATTTTTAACTTTCATAATAATGAAAATGGGTAACAATCATTTTACTTCTTAGTAAACCTTTCGCGGATTTCCCGACGTTGTCCACGCACCCCCAAATTAATTTTAATTTGCCACAGACCCCCATCGGCGGTTCCACGAAGCCTCGGGGGTCCGTACGAAGAACTTTGGAAAACATTGTTCTAGCTGGTTGATCTAGACCCCGAGTCTATGTTAGTTCTAAATTATGCCAACAGCGCTAACATCCGAAACTGGTATTTTGTGGTATTTTCTGGACATAATTAATTACGAATGCGTTATTCGTAATTAGTTAAAAATGAAAATAAGTTAAATTTTTAGATAGACACCTTACTTGTAAACGAATGATTTCTCGATAAGAAAATACGATAATAGAGAGGTTGAGGCACACGTATTCAGCCCAAAACGTAAACGGCAGACTGACGGACGAGTGCCGCCATCTGGCAATTCTATATGGTCGATAATGGCGTTTGCTACGTCTAGAATGGCGAGTAGACGATCCGCTTAAACTTCATTTTATTGTGTTTGGGGTTAAAATTATGACGTATTTTATTAAAATAATGATTCTTTAAGCATTTGCGAATAATATTGTAAAGAAACAGACGATTTTAATCCAGAAATTATTTAATTATTTAATTTTTTAGCGAGTGATGCGAAGTGCCTACAGAATTTACATATATTTGTCTTCATAATAGCTTATCTTAAGATAGGTTTGTTCTTCCACGGCATCTTCTACCATCAACGGCGTAATACGTTTGTAAATTTTCTAACAATTAATTTTCCGAGCCACTTTCGAATTTACACAAGCCACTACTTCCCTGGACAAAAGTATGAGGTCGTCCGATCGTACGATAGGAGAATTAAAAATAATTGTTGAGTGTTATTAAACATTCTATAAATACTTTTAAACAGTTTAATTTGTTTATTTACCTCCGCTGGTAACCCTGGATGTTAAATGTATCGCCATTTTTTCAATAAATTTCCCGTGAGCCAATGTGCGACGTTCACTGAGTCACGTGTTGTTGTGAACCAGCGCCGCAAGTTCTTTTACTTGGACTTAAAACGTGAAGCGTGTGTTTCTGATTGCCGTACAAGTAGGAACAAAGTAATGTTCTAAGAACTTAGGAGATTTGTTAAAGCCATTTGTAGGGCGAAGTCAGCCCAAGCAGGTACTTAGTTTTAACTTTTGTTATTTTGTTTATTACTTAATGTTTAATTTATTTTTGTTTTGTATTCTGTAAAATTAAAGATGATTGTGTTTTAAAATCCCCGCTATGCCTAGCGGTGCGGGGAGTACTGATTTCTGTATAGGGAAATGATGACCCCCAAATGAAAAAAAAAATGCCGTACAAGTTTAACGTTTGAACTTGCGCCTCAACCTCTCTAATCTTAGAACTGAACTTGTAAGATTATAAGGTAAAATAAAATATAAGGCGACTTAAAAATCGATATTTTGTGGCTGTAAAAATGCTTCCGAAAATCTTTTCCGGCGACCAACTTGTACAATTCCGAAGTTTTATCAGAGCCGTAAACGAGAAATCAAAGTACGGCGAAATTTTCATTTTAACGGACGCCTGTACTTAAAGGGCATTTTTATAATTCCCACATCCTTCAAATTGGACGTCCAATATGTTTACTTGTAAATAGCGGACATTCTACATAACGGACGCCGTCGTCATTACGAGTGTATCGAAGCCTTCAATGGTTTTGAAGAATTAACACAGGTGTGCGATGAAAATATTTCCTGAAAACTAAGCATTATTTCTGATGTATTTTTGGACGCTGATTTCAGAAAAAACAGCCATAAAATTCCATCACGTATAGTTTTTTCACAATATGAAATTTTCGGTTTTCAGTCTTTGTGTTTTTATGAATATACAATTAACATGTAATTTATTTTTGTTCGCCCGCTAAAATTCATTAATATATATATATTATATATATATATATATATATATATCTTGCTTCACGCATATCCTGGATTATCTGCAGCCAAAGTGAAGGAAGGTGTCTTTGTGGGTCCAGATATTCGAAAACTTATGAAAGATAAAAAATTTGAAGCAGGTATGACAAACGTTGAAAAGGAAGCTTGGAGCTCCTTTAAAGAAGTTGTTAATAAATTTCTGGGAAATTATAAGGATCCCAACTTCAAATAAATTGTACAAATTATGCTTGAAAATTTCAAAAAATTAGGATGTTCTGTCAGCTTAAAAGTTCATTTCCTGATGTGTCATCTGGACTATTTTCCTGAAAAATCTTGGTGCCGTTAGTGAGGAACACGGAGAATGATTTCGCCAAGACATTAAGCAGATGGAATGCAGATACCAAGGTAGATGGAACAAGAACATGATAGCAGATTACTGCTGGTCGCTACATAGAGAACAGCCGCAAGTTACACACAGAAGATATGCTTCCACATGGAGTTTTCAACACAAAAGAAAAAGGTACTACAAAGCATTAGAAACTAGACTTTATGCGGCCATTGCTGAATATCCAGAATCATATGCTTTTGTACTAATGACAGTAAACGACTCAGTAATGTAGATTCTAAATATATATGTGAGTATTAAAGTAATTTTTCACACAAAACTTCTTACTTATTACTTTGTTTTACTTCCTAGAAATGTATTTACATGGTATATAAAGCATTATTTTTCTAAATTTTCAAACGCAATTTTCAAAAAACTGTTACGTGATGGACAAAAACGAATGGCATATTTGAAATTAGCATACCAAAAAACATAAAAGTCAATTGCTACCTTGCAAAAAAATATTTGTTCACTGAATATTTGCAGACCTGTGTTACCTACGAAATATTTTAAAACTAAAAGAATCGGTTGAAATATTCTTTGGGAGGACCAAGTTTGACTGTAGGCGTGCAATCGAGACGACGAAAATAGGAACGGGAAAAAAAGACAGTTTGTACAAAGCCAACAATACTCTTTATCTGTTACAAAACACTAATCTGGTTAAGTTATCAATCATCACTTATCGTCATACGTGTTGTTATTAAGATTCTTATTGTTAGACATACATACAGTACCGAGAAATCGGAAACTTTTTCCTGTTATTTATTCACTCGACAAGAACAGTAGTAACGAATAAGAAACTTAAACGCTATCGTCGTAACTGTTTTATGCGGCGAAAGTTCAAAGGTGGTGTTACGAAGGTCATTAGCCGGCCACTTTAAAGCGTGGGAAGATATTCGATATTCTGGCATTTAACACGTCATTTACCATCTTAACAGCTTAGTGGTGGCTTAAGTATAATTTTTTATAAATCATTTGTGGAAAGAACAAAAGTTTTCGAAAAGTTACACCTAGCCTACTCGATAAGTACAAAGCAAACAAATCCTATATCGATTTTTATCAGTGGCTCAGATCATAAACGATATTATACATTTTTTTGAAATTTCGTCGGATGGTAAAATTTTTGTAAAAATAAAAGACATAGTCGTTCTAAAAACTCTTAGGCGATCACCACTTTATTTTCTCCATGTTCTAGAACAAACTTTAGACGGCCAGACCTTCCTTTGTAGGCCGCTTAACCGTCCAGTTAAAACACTCCTTAAAAACAGAAATTATCCAATTAAAATTAAATTCGACAGAACTTCAAAAAATTTTAAAATATTGAAATAATTCATCACCAGAGGGAAGTTGAAGCATACTCTACATTTGCCAGCGCTATTTCTAAGTGGATATAAAGGACCCGAAACCCCCGAATGGAAAAGAATGATAACTTAAGACGTCGTAAAATTCACCATTTCAATTTTTAAAAACAATTTTTTATTTTAATTGGATAATTTCCATGTTTTTAAGGAGCGTTTTAACTGGACGGCTAAGTAGCCTACAAAGGAAGGTCTGGCCGTCTAAAGTTTGTTTTAGAACATGGAGAAAATAAAGTGGTGATCGTCTAAGAATTTTTATAACTTCTATGTCTTAATTTTACAAAAAAAAAAAAAAATATATATATATATACATATATATATATACAAGAATATCTACACACATTTGCCACCCTTGGAAGTGGCTAGCAAATGGCCCGGATAACCGGACATTCCAACTCTGCCTAAACCCACCTTGGTCCACCCTTCCGTTCGTAACAAACAGTTTGGTTTCTCGTTTTCGTTACTTCCGCTCGCGAGGTTTTCGACGAATTAATAATTAATCAATGCACGAGTATTTATGTTTTGTGGTAATTTTCGTTCCAATCGGTTTGCCATTTAGAATCCAATGGAGATTTTTACAGCCAAAAGATAAATAATATACTGTATATGTACCACGTATTTTAATTATATACGCTACGTATACCGTCTCCGATAGAACAATACGTAGGCCAATCGATATTGAAAATATAAATAAACCGTTGTTTTTGTAAACACAACCCGCACTTAAACACTTTAATGTTTTTGTCACTGCCGTGGTCGTCCCGTGGCCTTAATACGCCTATTTAAACTCGGTCTACGTCTATATTTTAAAGCAAACTGGCCTAGTTCCATTTCGTTTAAAATATAACGAGTTGCGCTACCATAAACAATGACCAAGGCGCTAGTTTTATTATTCGGATGGGGCGAAAAGCCCCATCCGAATAATGACGTTGCACCTTGCGCCACGGTACGGAAGAAATTGGCATTAACTAACGCCGACCGGAGTGTAGGACATTGGTCCACTGCCACTGGTTAATTTCGGCCGGAAAAACCAAGAGGGAGTCTTTCCCGTCCCACCGGCGATAAAATAACGGAACCGGAAGGAAATTAAGAATTTTACTAAATTTAAAATGGTTATTTATCATTTATTTTCGGTAAAAAAAATTTCAAAAATATAAAATGCTGTGGACGAGAACCCGTCCACGCTTTTTCCTTTCTTTTTTATTAATTAAGGCCGAGTCCGATTCTACCGCACAAAAATCACCCGCGGACGAAAGATGATCAAAAAAACGGAGAGGAGGGGCGTGGGTCGTAAACTCCGGTGTTTAACTGGGTTTTCCGACACCAGATGGCGCGACCATTCCGTCGGCGCCTTTGGTTATTTTTTGCGTCGGGAACGTCGATAAAAAGCAAGTGTCTTCTTCGGTTCCGCCCCAACGCCTTGGCTAGACGAAAGGCGGTGTTGGTCTCCCCTGCCGCCGGATTACCGAGCGGAGGCGGGCTTCCTAGAAAATTAGAGTTTTCCGGTTCCGGGTTCCGGAACAGGTGGCTTTCTCCGCTGCTTTACTCGGGCCCGGATCGAATGAAGAATTCGGTCTTCTTCCAAAAACAAAAGTAAAGCGACTGAAGAGAGGCGGGGACGTCGGACCAAGGCCGAGAAGAGTGGGAATGACGGTGGGGGAAATCGAAAGTTATCTTCCGTTCGACCGGAACCAGCCATGAATCCTCATTACGTTAGCGTAAGGCAACCTGGCGCGTGCCAATCCTTCCTGGCCACCGGACGGTCACTTCCGCCGCCCGTTTCTTCCGTCCGCGGTCGACCTTATTTAACCCGGGGGCGAGGTGCCCGGAAACTAAAATTCCCGTCCGATCGGGCGCAGCTCTCCCGGCCCCACCCGCGGGCCTCCGTTCCGTAAGAGGGCCGGAGTTTTCCGGGTTTTCTCCGCCTCTTTAACGCCTAAATAGGGGTCGGTTATCCTTAAAAAGACTCCGGAAGGCATTTCTCTCCCGCTCTCGGCCAGGAATTTCCAGCTGAAAGCGGAGGATAAGCGACTAGGTAATAATCCCAATACGGAAGAGAGACAACTTACCGGCGCACGGCCATCTTCTCCCTTCTCTCCCCCTGTGGGAGGCGGCAGAGAGGAGATTACCGTTTCGAAAACCCTTTCGCCCTTTTCTTCTCGGACAGGAATCCCGCCCGATGAGGCGCACCACTAACGACATCGGAGGTAGACTCGTCTCCCTTCGGTCCCGGACAAAATCTAACGATCTCTAGCAGTTTCAGACGGGAAAATAAACCGGACCGAAAGTCGAAAAATCTTGCGCTTTCGTCGTCTCTTATCGGCAAAGGGCGGAAACTTTCCAGAAGAGTCGCCTCCTCCGTAAATCCCAGCCGGTCGGCCCGCACCCCGATTATTAAAAGTGGCCCCGGAAAAACTCCGGGTTCGAAAAGGGGCGCCGCCTCTTTCCGCCCGTCCTCTCTTCCGAGTTTCCGGTTTCGAAAGCCAAAAGACCGCGCGCCTAATTCCCCAATTCGGAAGTAGTTGTAATACCGCATTTAGTGTTTCGGAGTACGTCGGTCGGAGACTGGAAATTCCGGCGAAAACCTAGGGCCTGACGCCCTTTTTCGGGAAGGAACTTGTGCGGTTTCCGTCGACCGTCCACCCGCACCCTCCCGAAAATCTTTCTTCCAAACTCCCGGTATGCTTTTTATTTCGTGCGTCGGCGTTCTCCGGCGGATTTCCGGTCGGCGCGGCCGCCGGAAGCCGTAAGTGCGGGGAGCGACAGAGGCGGTTCCTCTAATTAGCGACGCGAGAAAAAGGTTAAGGTGGCGCGTCACGCGAACGGGCCGGCCGGAAAGAGATCCTTATCGGATGGTCCTCCTCCCGCCCGGCCCGGGTCGGAACCAAAAGGCCCCGGGTGGACGGAGGAGAAGGGCGCGTCCTACCGTCTTTTGGCCCTACGGAAATTGGGAAAAACCC
Source organism: Centruroides vittatus (assembly GCF_030686945.1). NCBI lineage: Eukaryota > Metazoa > Arthropoda > Arachnida > Scorpiones > Buthidae > Centruroides > Centruroides vittatus. The sequence continues at coordinate 2,537,324 of NW_027122198.1, read as the reverse complement.
GGCAACTCGGTGGAAAGCCATCCTTTTTTCCTCCATGGTTTTCTCGGGCCGTGGGCACCACCCGGGTCGGGAGGGGCCCTCGTCCCGAGTTTTCCCAGTTTTCCGGTCGGGAGGGGCCTGTCTCCATCCGACCGGAAAACTTTCCGTCGCACCCCCTCCGAAAATCTAACGGGCGGTCGTCTGGCGTCGGGACTTTTCTTCTCCGTTCCTCCCTCTTCTTAGTCTTCCCTAACAATGATGTCGGCGTCTGTCCGCCTTCGAACCCGCCACGCCGAGTAAGAAAAACTTTCGGCAGTGGAGTGGTGAGAGGGAGTAAAAAGAAAGGGCGGGGCCGCTGCCGACTGCACTTGTTCGTACGCTCGGACGGAAAAATGGAACCATCTTCCCGCGCGGAAGTATCGGGCAGACGTCGGTCTACTCGGCACTGAACAGACCCCTTTGGTCGATTTTCTTTTCACTTTTGTTAGTAAAAGCGAATTAAGTTTCAGGGGCGGTAACCGCTAAGGGCCGCAACAAACCCGCGGCCTTCGGGCCGGTCCCTTTTCGCTGCTTCCCCGGCGGTAGAAGAACCTTACGCCGACGACAAAAAAAGAAAAGACCAATCGACAGGCAGATTTGGTTCTGTCTGCGGGTGTCGACCGCCGCCTCTGGCTATCCCTGTTGCGTCAAAGGGTCGGCCGACGTTGCAAAAAACCTTTTCGTCCCCCGGCACAGAACACGTCGAAACGGTGCGTCGGGTGGCCGGCCTTTACTCCGGACGAAAGAGGATTTTCGTCTTCCGCCATCCCCTTCGAATGCGGAAATCGGCGTCCGTCTTTCCCTCCGACGGGGGTGGGACCCAGCCCGACGGAGGCGGGGTGCGTCCCGGTGCCGGCGGCGGTTCACTACGGGGAGGGGTCGGACGTCCTTCCGTGGAATGTTGTTTACTCTTTCGCCACTCGCCCTTCTTCCTTCGCAGGGGTAAGTACCTTCGGTCGCTCTCCCTTCCGCTCGCTATTTTACCGTCTTCTCCGTTTGGGAAACGGAGAAAGAACAACTCGGACAGCCCTTTCCGTCCGTCGTCCCCCCCGCGCCGGTCCGGAAAGAAGACGCCGGACGGAATCGGTCTCGACGCGGCGCGCGCCGTTCGCTCGCCCATGACTCCGTCGGCGGCCGCCAGAGGGCGGCGAGTTTAGAAGGCGAGCGCCGGGAGCCGGTCGCCATTTCTCCGCGGGTTCCGGCCCAGAGCCGGTCGGCTGGCACCCGGTCAGTGGCGGACGGCGGACCACCGCGACAGGACTCCATGTCCCGGGCCTCGGCACCTCCCGGTCGCAGGCAGTCGGTAGGTGGCATCTTTTATTTCTGCGCGCGAGGAGCGGCCGGCGACCGCGCCTCCCGGCCCGACGTCACCCGCGTCGTCTTTCCGCCTTTCCGGGTCGGACCCTCCCGCGAGTATTTTTAGCCCGACCCTGCCGAGAAAGAGGAAGCGACGGACGACCCGCGTCTCAGCTGTTCCCTTCCGTCACCCGTCGCCGCGTTTAAATTTAGACACGACGTTCCCTTCCTTTCTCTTCATTTCCGCCGCCGACTGTCCCGGCCCGGCGGCCCGCCCCCGGCTGGTTGCCGGTTGGATGACCGGGCCCGGCCCACCACCCCGCAGCCAGCTTCGGGCCGCGGACCGGGTAAAAAAACCGCCTCGGTCGTTTCCGGCCAAGAAATCGGAGCCGGGGGCGAGCGGGACCGGGCCAAGCTATGGGGATCTTTTAGGGGCAAAACTGCCGTTGACCGTCTCCCGGGCAACAAAGGACGTACAGGTGAAACGTTACCTAAGGACTCGTCTCCCGGGAGGCGCTCGACCGCCTTTCTCGCGCGCCCGGGCCCGACACGCTTTCCTCCGCGTCGCGCGCGCCGCGTCTTAATTAAGCCTCCCGGACCGGCCACGGCCGGAACCCTTAGACCCGACGGGAAGCACGGGTCGAACTCTTTCGTCCTCCCGGCCCTTACGTCATCCTCCCCTCTCGACTTGTTTACGTCCGGATGGAAGTAGAGCGCGCCCTTTCCCGGGCACGACAATAGCCTTGGACCCTCGACCCGAGGGTAATTCGGTTGTTTACCGAATTCTCCGGTACCACTTTCTCGCCCATAATGGAAGTTAAGGAGCGGGAAGCCGACCTCCCCCGGGGGACGCCACCTCCGACCTTTATCCCGGGTAAATAAGCCCCGGTAAATAAACTCCGGGCCGGTGGGCGGGCCCGCTCCGCCGCTCCCTCCTTCTCCGACCCGCACTCGGATGCCTGGGCCCGGAGATGGAAATCGTTCGGCGGTTTCGACGTCATCGTGGGCCTCCGACGGGGGCATCCGGTCACGTGACGAGGTGGAAAGGGGCAAATTTGGGAACTTCCAAAGGCCGAGCCCAACCGTCGTCCGACGTGTTTGCGTGCGCCTTCCCCACACCGCGTAAGGCACGCGATGTTCTTCCGTATCCGTACCGGTGTGGAACTTCCGGAGGCCTCGTTTCGGGCCCGACCCCCGCCTCTCCCTCTCTGTCCGTCCGCTTCCGGGAGGAGCCGGAGAGCGGCGGGTTGGGCCGCAGGGCCTGGTCGGGCTCCGACCTGCCACAGGCGGAAGTACCATCGACTTCGGGCCGTTTTCGGCCACGCCGTTCGTCAGCGCCGAGAAGTCTGTCGGGGAGGAGCGCGTCCGGGCCCCTCGCAACGAATAAAACCGGTCGTTGCGAGTAATAGCCGCGTCTCCATCTGCCGTCCACCTGTGTCAGGTGCGTCGGATGACACGTTTCGTAGAAACGCCGGTGCCGTTTTCTAACGACCGACGTTGGGTCCCGTCGAAACGTCGCCCGCGCCACGCGTTCCGGATGGTCAGGAGAGAAAGGGAGGCGAGAGACCCCGGAATCTTCCTTCTTCGTTTCTTCCGGGACGGTTTTCCGGAAGTGACCGGGCCTCCCGCACTCACCTGGCCGGCGGCCGGTCCCGTGCCGTCGAGGCGGGCGGAGCTCCTCTCTCCGGCGCCTTACGTAAGACGAGGACCGACCTTCTGGAGGACGCTCCTGGGTGGGGAGGGAGCCGCCCCCTCCCGTAAACGGGGCCGTAAAAATGCTAAAGCGGCCATCGATCTGCCTGGCCGGGTTCGTCGTCCCGGTCGATTTTTCGATCGCGTTTTACGTAACCTCGTCTACCTTTCCGCGGCCGGCCTCCCGGCCCGGAAGGGGCCGGAAGTCGGCGCCAGACCAGGCACGGCCCTCGCGCCCGCTATTTATAGATCGGTCTCGAATTCCACGTCCGAGACGTTTATAGTTAGAAGTCGCTTCCCGGTCGGAAAGAATGCCACCCCCTCCGCTCCGCGCCGCCGTCCGTGGGAAATTACGGCCCGAAGGACGGGCCGGACCCCGCCGTCGGATCCCGGGGGCGGGCCGACCCCTCCCTTCCGGAGGACCCGCGCTGGCGAAAAATCGGAAGGAGAAAGAGGCCGGGCCCGCTCTTTCGTTGGCTTCCACCCCTCGCGCGGACAATGGTACGGCCTGTTTTTTTCCCTCTCGCTCCGCACTTTCCCTCGTCCCTCCTTCGTACTAATCTCTTTCCACCCCTCGGCTGCCTTGTTTTACTTCCACCTCCCTTCCCCCTTTATTAAACTACCAATTTATTTTTAAGTCACGTGCGGGGTATCGATCGCTTGGTTCCGGGATCCCTTTCGGGAGAGTCGTCGAACGCCCACCCTCCCGGGGTCCGGATTTTGGTCTCGCCCCAGCCCGCACCGCAATTTTTTGATCGAAGAAACCGGGAAATTGGATTTGGACCGAGTTCTCTTCCCTCCCAGCGCGGGGAGGGGACGACGGGAGGGAGGGAAACGCTCAGCCCCTCTCTCTTTTTGTCCTCCGGCGGCCACTTCCTCTTTTTTTTTACCGGAATTCTTTGTTTCCTTTCCTGCGCTTTCGCGGGTCTTCGGGTCCCGGTGGCCTTCTCCCGGCGGCCCGCCGTGGCGTTCGAGTGGCGCCCGGAGGTGGCGCCGGGCGGGAGCCAATTTTTCTACGGCCCGCCCGCCGTGGGAACCTCTCTGGCGGGCCCGCCGGCGTGCGACGCCAGACCAGCGGCCCGAAAATTGGTCGTTGTCTAGTTGTAGCGTTCCGGTGTTACGCAATGCCTTGGCTCGGCGCGGCACCCCTCGGATGCGGTAATGGTAGTGGCCCAAGGGAGGAAATTCCAAGAAAGTTAAAAAGCAGGGGAGAGACGGAGAGAGGCAGGAAGAAGAACGATAATAGCGCCACGCTGCCCGCGGGAGGTAAGGCGGATGCGTCGTCCTTAGAATCCGTTTCGTAACTCTTACTCAACTCTTCGAATCTCCCTTTCTGGCCGCTTTTTTCCGTCCCACGCCCGCGCCGGTCAGTGGTCGTCGGCCCGCCCCTTCGGGACGCTCTGGGCGGCGGGCCGGCCGGGCCCGGCTTCCCTGGGGTTACAAAACCGGATTGGGGCCGAAAAGTTTCACTTTCGCGCCGAACCCGGTTAGGCCCGCTGGGCCGGCCCGTCTTTCTACCCTGACAGTCCTCCGACGCCGAGTTTCGTGGGATTGCGGAGTGACTTCCGCTTTAGTAACGATCGGAGGTTTCCCGACCGAGAAGGTTGGGGCCCGGATAGGGATATCTCTTTTTTCTCCCTTCCGCGCCCCGCTCGTTTTTCCCCTACCCGGGGGAGAAGGGGATAAAAAACCCAGAACGACCGGCCGGGGACGGGAGGGGGTTTACGTGCCGGGTGCTTTTTACCGGGCCGGTCTAGCCCCGGGCGCCAGCTTGGGAACGCGTCGGAGAGTAACCCTGAGCTTGACCTTGAAGCCGGCCGCTTGACACAGTTTCCCGGTTCACCGCGGCACGCGAGGTCGTCGTCGTGTGACGCAACGTGTTACGTCCCGACCGCCCCGCCTCCCGACTGCCCATTGGTCGGACGGCTAATCCTTTAAGACTGCCGGCCACCGGCAGTCGATCCGGCGCGGCCATTGGGTCCCCGACCCGTCCTCCGTCCAATGGGAAGAGGGAGAGCCGCGGCGGGCGGCCCTTCCCATCCGGGCCGCGGAGAGGGGGAGGAAACGAGGAAGAGCGCGCGACCGAGTCGGCCACACGCCAAGCGGGCGGCACCCGCGACTGCCGAGCAAAGGATTGGTTCCCGATGCGGCGGAGCGGCCGGAACCGTCGACCTTCAGGTAGGTCGCCCCTTCTTTCCTCCCGCGGGCCCGGCCCGGCGGCGCCGCGGCGTCGTGGCTCCCCTCGGTCGGCCACTCCACCGCGGCGGATCCGTCGCCCGTCTTCCGGAACCGGCGCGGGTTTCGACGGTCGCGCCGGGAAGAGGAAAACGGCCGGAGCGCGTCGGGCCGCGGGCCGCCAGAAGCTGGTCCGGGGCCGGAGATTTCCGTTTTTTGCTTATTTCCGCAGGGTTTGAGAGGGAAGGACGCGGTGGAAACGCCATGTTCCAGCCGAGGATAAAGAGCGGCTTAGTTTTTTCGGGTTTCTAGGCCACAAAGGAGGAGGCTTCCCGTCCGTTTAGCTCGCGCTTCCGGCCTCCCATCACCCGGTGCCGGACGAGGAGGGGTGAGGCCCCTTCCCGTAACGGACTTTTTTTTCTTTGTTTTCTCTGACGTCATTTTACAGCGCGCGTGAGTCACGTGCCCGGGGGAACGACGTCGGGAAAAAGAGTGGAGAAAAAAAAAATGGCGTCTTTTCCCGTCTTTGTTTCCGCCGCCTCCCGACGGACTCGGGATTCTCCGAGCCAGCCGCGGGCCAAAAAATAGTGAAAACCGCCCTCGGCTTCCGCTATTTTTGGCCCGGAACAGGAAAAATTGGGAGAGGGAGGACCCGTTAACTGCTTCTTAATTGGTCAGAGGCAGAATTCGTCCGTTGGCACGATTGGGAGAAAGGAGTTTCAAAGTGGCGACACACCAACCATCCTCTGCCGGCCGAAAATCGCGAGAAAAGAGCAAAGAAATCGCCCGGTTGGGTACGTCGGGGTGGAAAGAAGAGGTGAAACGGGTGGGAAGTGCCGTCGAATTCTCCTCTATCTCCGGACGCGCTTCTTCCTCTTGCGACCAGATTTTTCCCGCGGCACGAAAGTTGCATTCGGTTATCCGGGCCGATTGGCTTTATTTTAGGCGGAAATGTACGGCTTCGGATAGATTTCTCGGCTACATTGGCCCGCATTTTTTCGCTTCTTTCCGGAAGGAGAAAAAACCCGTCATCCGTCTTTCGGCCTGTGTCGACCTTCGATCTCGTCGAATTTGGCTTCGGACGTAGCCGAAAGGAGGCGAATTCCGGGAGCAACGAATTTCTCCTGGGGGAAATTCCTAGGGAAAACGAACGGGGGACCGAAAATCTCGGGTTAAAGGACGAAGGACGATCACCTTCGGAGGATCTTTCCCCTGCAAAACGCCGGTTTTCTCTAGAATGACACTTTCTATGCACTTTCGATTCCTCAGACTGGCGAGAGAAGGGATCCGCTCATTTCTTCCTTTCCGTCCTCTTCCGTTTCCGTTTGTGATTCCGATCGGAAGTAACTGAGGACGGACAGGTTAGTCTTTTCGCGGTTTCTGTTGGCCGGGCGAAAGGCGATTCCTCTCCGAATTTTGCCTTTTTAAGTTCCGATAGGACCCGACCCTGTCTTCCTTTCCTCTCCGAAAACATCGACTTCCTTCTCGATTTCTCTTCGGACGTCTCCCGTTCCGGCTACCGCCGACCGGAAGAGGAATTCCGCGCCCGGGAGACGGAAGCGCGTAAAGGAACCAGTGGGATCGGGCCTGACCGGTACTCAATTCCTCTATTCTTTTTTAGTCCTAAATTCCTCGGGCCCGTCTCCACTTCTGGTGAAAAAAATTGGAAGTGTTTTGGGCAGAACGGGGCGGAACCGTTTCTTGCCTGGGCCAAGACTCCGCTTCCTTTGACTTTCTTCTTTTGGACGGCACCCGAGAATGCTCCGGTCTAGAAATTAGGTCCCAGTCCGAGGGAAACGCGCAAAATATTTGGCGGGATAGAAAGGAGGGTCGGGAAGAAAGAAGCGCTTACAAAATTACAGGCGACGGGTGAGGGCCCTGGCTCGTTTCCTGAAGAAAAGGAGAGGTTTTACTTCTTTATTCCTTCCGGCGGTCCGAAGAGACTGCCGAAAGTCGAGTGGCGACATTTTGTCCGATAAACCTGAGCCACCGGAACCGGAAGAGTAGACGAAGAAAGGGCGCGAATCGCGTTGAGATTTCGGACCCGTGTCTCTTTCCCGCGGGTCGACGCTTGCACCGTTTTAAAATCGGTCCACCTTCGTCTCGAGAACGTTCGGCCACCAACGCTTCACCGGAGACCAATTCTTTTCTCCATTTACGCCTCTCGTCCTCTTATCGGTGGCTTCTTTCCTCTTCCTCGTATCGTTTCTTTCCTCCGTCCCTTTCTAAAGAGAAAAGGTCGTCGCTTCGTCTCCAAATTTTCTCCCAATCTCTATTCTGGCCGTTTCCCGTCCGCCGGTTAATACTTTCTCCTCCTTGATTCGGACCCCGAGTCTGAACAGGAGGTAAAAGGAGAAGCCGACGCCTCCACTCCTCCCGACCGACGGTGACGACGGAAGACGTCGAAAGGAGACGGCGGGCCTCTTTTATCTCCGCCGCCAGAAATGGCGGCGAGAATGGACGGCGGAAGGAGGAAGTTTCGAGTCCTTGTCTCCAAGGGTCCCAAGGACGCTTTCTCCGGTGGAATTTCCGCTTCCGCCCTTTCGTCGGCGCTCCGCTCTCCGTCTGAGTCGGCGGGCGGATTCCCTTTCCGGCCCGACCGCCTCGGGCCCCGGGTTTCGGCAACCACGCCACCTCCTTCCGGGGCCCGCCCTCTCTCGTCTCCGCCGAGAAAGAAACGAGAGACGGGACAGACGCGGCGTCGACCGCGCGGATCGATACGTCGGACGGAGAACGCCGGCGGGTTTTTGGTTTTTTTCTCCGCCGAAAGAGGGCGCGGTCCGGAAGAGGTTCGAATCGGCCGGAGAAAATGAGAATTTCGGGTCCGGTCCTTCCGCCGGGAAGGACCGGCCACCCACCCGGATGCCGGGCGCGGCGGCGGCCATGGCCCGGTCCCCCGAAGGAGCCCCGCGGATGGGCGGCTCCTCCTCCTCGACGGCGCGGCGTATCGATCGCGGTCGACCCGGGTGTACGCGCGCCGCCGGAAAAATCCATATTTTAAACAAATATGGCGGCGGTAGGCGCGCGTCCTCCTCCTGGTCGCGTCCTCCGCTAGACGATCGCCATGATCCCGCGGTACGACCGGGTCGGGCCCGCCGCGGATTCGCAACTCGACGCGCGCAAAGATTCCAGCGGCTTTTCCACCCCCGTCGACTAACGCCCTTTCGTTTGTTTCTCGCAGCAGCCCGGTCCAGGTGTGGATGGTCGAGCTGGAGGCGGAACCCAACGTAAGTATATATTTTTTTCTCTCTTTCTTCTCTTCTCTCGATGGCCGGGAGGAAACCCTCCGCCCACCGGGCTCCCTCCTCGGCCCCGATCCGCAGACGTCCGACGTTCGGAATCCGAAAATTTCCTTCCGCAGGCAGAAATCGCCGGCTTTAATACGCGGGAAGAAGACGGACGCCCGATTATCCGGTCTACTTTTCGGCAGGTGGATAAAAAGGCGCGGTCGAAAAGACGTTGTTGGTCACTGACGACGTCCCCGACGTTCCCAGTCGTTTGCACGCGCCAATTGCCGTCGTCGCCCGATCGGAATTCGGAATCTCGCCGGATTCCGGGCCTAAACTTTCCGGTTGGCCGTTTCTCGGACTCGGCCGGAAAGTTTAGGCCCGGGACGCTGCCGAGGAAGTTTCGTTCCGTGGCGGCAACTTCCCCGTCCCGGACGAAATTTCTGGAATTCTCGCCTATTCTGCGGATCTTCGAAGGGAGAATCGCCCGTTCTTCCGACGGGGCGCCCTCGGTGGCCGGCGGCCGGATCCGATAAGAGAATTCTCTTGTGGAATTCGCCCCCGCCCCCGGTATCGGCCGAGTAAACAATTAAGTCTAATCGTTCCCCGGGTAAACACGTCTGGCGGCCGGTGCCTGGCTTGCCACCCGCTCTCCGCTAGGCCGCCGGCCTCGGGCCCGCCGCACCCGTTTCCTCGGCGGGCCGAAGGAGGAAGGGTGTTTTTCCCTTCCGCCGCCCGCGGCCGGGTTTCCGCTTCCGACCACCGTCTCCCGAGTTGTTTGTCGACCTCGTCCTCGTCAGACTTAGGTCACCTCGGTGGGTTGTTATGTTATCTGATGTTTACCGTCGTCGGGGGGACCCGGCGCGACCCCCGTAACCGCCCCTGGCCTTTGGTACCCGGACCAGGTGCGTGGTGTGTCGACCCGGTGACCCCGAGGCCCATATTTTCTCGCTTGCGGAGACGGAGGCCCGCGCCCCGGAGACCGGGGCACTCTCTCTCTGGACTTCGGTGAGTGCTTTTCTCTCCTTCGATCCCCGCACCTCCGGCGGAGGAATTCGCGCCCCGGGCTCTTATCGCCCGTCCGAAGGTCGACCCCACCGCCGCTCGCCCGGCGATTTCGTCACTTGTTTCTCGCCGCAAACCGCGGAGTCATCCGATTCGTGTCGAAGGCCGGAGGTGAGTCACCGTCACGCGCTCGCTTACTCCGCACGAATTTGGGCGCCAGTGCCGCCCGGGCCTTCCTGCGGAGAAGGGCCGGGGAGCGCGGGCGGCGGTGGCCCTAACGACATGTTTTGTGTGTCTTTGCAGGCTGAGAGCGGCTGTTGACCGATGATGAACGAAGACGATGGACCTGGCAACGGCACGAAGGCGGCGGCCTCTCCGATCACCGACAACGGCGACGCCGCCAACGGCAGCAGCAACGACAGCGCCTCCCCGTCGCACCGGGTGCCGTTGCCGGGTAACAAGCGGGTACAGGTGACGGGTGCAATTCTCGGACCGGAAGCAGTTGCGAGCAAAACCATGACGGGTGAACTACAGACGGGTCTTGCCATCGGCGGCACCTTCGGTCCCCCGGTGTCGGGGAGCGGAGAAACCAATAGTACAAATCTGGACGACGGAGTGAGTACCAGTTCCTGCAACAACGGCAACGGCGGCGAGAGCAAAAGCGAGGCCAAGGCGAAGAAGCAACAGGGTCAACCATCGAGGGACAAGATGTTCGTCTGCAATGTGTGCAATCGGTGTTTCGGGTACAAGCACGTTCTACAAAATCACGAACGTACGCACACGGGCGAGAAGCCTTTCGAATGTCCGGAGTGCCACAAGAGGTTCACGCGCGACCACCACCTCAAGACGCACATGAGACTCCACACGGGCGAGAAACCGTACGTCTGTGGCGCCTGCAAGAGACGCTTCGTCCAGGTGGCTAACTTGCGACGCCACGTCCGAGTCCACACGGGAGAGAAGCCGTACGAGTGCAAGCTGTGTCCGTCCCGCTTCTCCGACAGCAACCAACTCAAAGCTCACATGCTGATCCACAAGGGGGAGAAGCCCTTCGAGTGTTCCAAGTGCCTGGGCAGATTCCGCAGGAGACACCACCTGATGCACCACAAGTGTCCCAGGGACGAGGCCAACATGGGCAAGCCGAGAAGGGGACGTCGACCCAAGGCCTACGACCGTCTGGACCAGCTTTCCTTCGGCGGGGCCGCCACCCCCGGGGCCCGTCAGGCCGCGGCGGCGGAGGAGGAAGAAGAGGACAAGCCGCCCTCGGCCGAGCCGGAAGAGCCCTCGGAACCGGCGGCGCCCGCGGGCAAGAAGTCGCGCAGGAAGCCCAGCCACACCATACGTATCCTGACACCCCAGCAGCGGGAGCTGTTTCTCCGCGACAAGGAGACCATGCAGACGCAGGCCCTGGACATGACCAAGCCCTCCTCCCCCGAGGGCCCTCCGGCGGCGCCCCGAACCTCCCGCTCGTCGTCCACCTTTGTGGACGGGGTCCTCGACCTCTCCAACTCCAGGAGCGACTCGGACGTGCAGGACGACGACTTGGTCCCCCGCAAGCTGTCCAGACTAAAGGCCGCTTCCGGCAACAAGTGGGACGACAGCACCGACGAGTCCGATCCGCCCGAACGTTTCCACGGCAACGGAGACGGACTGGACAGCGACGAGGACGGCCGAGACGGCAACGACAACGGAGCCTACGTTCCTTAGGCGCATCTAGTTCGTTCCTCTATTCAGGGATATACCACTTTGACCTCAGAGTTCGGTTATATAGTTGTAAGCTTATCGAAACTACCTCAGCAATTATTCGGTGATCGATACACTAGCAAGAGAAGTCGCAAGACCGCGGCCTCCTTCGCGGGGGTCGTCGCGCGGGCGCGGATCCGCCGCCTCCCTCCTCCTTTCGCCCGCTCTTCTCTCTCTCTACCTCTCCGTCGCTCCTCGTCCCCCAACGGCGGCGCCGGATCCCCGCCCGCGGCCTGGCCCGCCCCCACCTCGGGCGGGGGCGCCCAGCCACATCGTTCCTGCGATTCGGAGACGCCGGCGCGGCCGCGTCGGCGGGAACGCGAGCGGCGGCGGCGCGGACGCCGGCGGAGCGCCTCCGCCCCCGGCCGCGGCGCCGCCCCGTCCTAAAATCACAGTTCCTGTCCCGCTTGGCGGCCGGCCGGCCTCTCCCGGGTCGAAAGATTACTAAAAACAAAACGTTCCTTTCTTCTCACCCACCGGAAGCAGGCAGGTGCCCTCCTTTTCCGAAACTAATTAGAATATATAAATATAAATATAAATATATATATATATAAATATATAAGAGAGAATTTTTGTTGAACGACCGACGTACCTCCTAACGTTTGCTATTTTTATCAGGACCACCGCTCCGTCACCCGGCCAAAGGTGGCATGTCGCCAGTCGCTCGCAAGAGGCTCGCAGGACCATCAAGTAGTTAGGCGTAGAGTGCATGTGTATGGAGTAGTTCTGTTAGCCGTGGTGTGTCTGTGATCTTTCCAGTCCGTTGGTACCTGTCGTCGTGTCCGTTGCTCGGCCGCGGCCGCAGTTTAGGCTAAGGTGTCCGGTGTTCTTGTCCACGTTGCTTACGTACGTGCGTTTCACGGATGGGTTTCGAGGGAGGAGGAGAAACGGTCTTTGGTCGTTTTGCCGCGCCCTCTCTCGCCGCCGCTCTCCCGACTGGGTGTATTGTTACCGGGCCCGGCGGAGGGCGAGGGCCCGACACTCTCGATATATCAAAAAAGTGCGTCCGAGCGTCGTCCTCGGTGCCAAAAGCAAAAGGTGCGTCGGGGAGTCAGTTCCTCCTCCCGACCGCAAAACAAGGGTGCGACTGCGCCCGACCAAAAGTCAAAGATTACGTCGCATTAATGGAATTTTGTTGATATTTGGAACATGGTTCTCTCGTCAGAGTAATATATTGTATCGTGTACAGGGAGAAGCGAGGAGCATGTTCCAGATGCAGAGAAGCTAAACTACGCATGTACATATTTTGATTTTAAGGGGGTCGGCGTCAGTCCCGGTCCCGTCTCTGTCTGTTTGTATTATAGGAGAATTATATAACCAGCAAAGGGGATGGTTGGTTCAGGGACGGGATGGAGCGACGCCGGCCTTCCTCCGTTGATTAACGTAGTGGATTCGAGGTAATTTATGTATCGTGCCGTTACGAAGTAGAAGCCGGAAGGGGTTCGACTTTTATTTTGGATTTCGAGCACCGACCTCCGCATCCGCCTCTCGACGTCGTCAGGCCCGCTTCCCCCGTCCTACCTGTCCCTCTCCCCTTTTTTTCGCCGTCTCCGAAGCGTCGTGGACTCGTCCCGCATCGATCGCTTCTTCCGGCCCCCATCCTCCCGCCGCGTCACCAATATTCCAACCGAAAAAAGGGACCGAGCGGCGTCCTCCTCGGCGTTCGATATTCGCCGCCGTCGGGGGCCCCGCTCGGAAACGCCAATTAAAAAGCGCTCCGTCGCCCCGGCAACGGATCCTCCCGTCTCCCGCGGGGCCAAAAAAGACAAAGGCGCAGGTCCGGATCGAAGACGGCGGCGTTGTTTACTCCTTCCGTCTTGGAAGCCGGCCGACGGCCTTCGACCTTGACCCAGTGTCCCTCCCGCCGAAAAACACAAACAACTTCTTACCTAATGGCGACTCGTCCCGCCGGCAATGCCCATTGTCCGGCGGCCGGTCGTAAACAACTCCCTCCCTCAGCCAAAACACCCTTTTCGGCCGGAAAACGCCGCTTTTCTCGCGTATCCGCGGATAGAGACGAGTCCTCCGCCTCCCCGCATCTGGCAGCTTGCGCCTATTCTTCTGCCGAATGAAAGAAACGTTAAAAAAAAAAAGAGCCGGTGGGTCTTTCACTCGCTCCAAATATGGCTTTCGATTACGTCATGCACAGGATGTAGTTCTCTTTCAGCTCTCCCCTCTCTTTTTTTCCACCGGGTCCTCCCGGGGCCGCCTCCCCGACCCCGCGCGGGGGGACCGCTTTCGCTCCCCCTCTCCCGACCATCTGCCCGTGGGCCTGCGCTCGTTAGGGATTTTTTTCCGTTCCCTTCCGCCCCCACCCGCTTCCGGGGGATCCCCGGGGCGGGCGGGAACGGTTTTTTCTACCCGTTTCCGACCCGCGTTTCGGGGGACCGGCCGCCTGACCGACGGGCGACGGCGGTCCTCCGCACCTCTCCGCGCACGGCTTCCGGCCCGCCTCCCTCTACCTCGTTCTCAGATGTATTGTTGTTGTTAGTCCCGGGCCGGCGTCGACCGTGGCTTTCGCCGTCGTGGCGCATCGGATTCAACGCACAAAGGAACCCGCGCTTCGACGGCGTGGCCGGACGCGCGTCGTTTCCTCAGTTTCCCTCCGGCGGTGGGCCCCGGCCGGGCCGGAAGCGCGGGGGCCACCCGATTCCCCGTCCCCACCTCGGACGACGTCGGCGGATGCGGAGGTGAGAAATCAACTCAGGCTACCGTAACTCAGGTATTTTCGTCGTTTTTAATTGTTCCTTTATCTGTGTGTGTGTGGTGACGGTAAAGTGGGGTTAGAGGAATCTTGCCGTTGGATTCGTTTCGTTCTTTTCACCGGTTAGCCGGGGACGCGCGCACCGTTCCGCACCGGGCTCCGGCCGCCCGCCCGAGGTCCGCGCCGCCCGCGGTCCGGGCACCACTTCGACCTTTGCTCAAACGCCCGGTTTCGGACGCGGGTCTTCGACTGACATTCCACGGTACGGCGCGGGCGCGCGCCGACCTGGTGGCGCGGGCCGGAGCCTCCGCATATGGCAGTAGCGTCCCTCTTTTAGTCGCCTGGGCCCGTCCGGGCGCGGGCCGCAGGAAAAGCTCGGGCGTCGGTGCGCACATGGTCTTTAGTTGGTTTATTGAGTTCATTATCTACCTCAGACTCGTGTCGATTATAGCCAGCGGTCTCGTAACTATAGTTAATGTAATTGTAACGGTAAATAATTATTATTATTATTATATTATTATTATTATTATTATTATTATTATTAATTATTAATTATTATCGATTGAATTATTGTCTCGTCACGGGTAGGTAACACTTCTCCCTCTGTCTCTCTCTCTCTCTCTCTCTCTCTCGTCTGCGTCTCTTTTTCTTGCGCGTTTCGCTCTTCTCGGACACAAGCGACGCTCCCGTCGTCGCCTTGGCGCGCGACGGGAGGCGCGGCGCCGTCTTAGCTTTCCCGTTTTCTGGCCGCCTTTCGGCGCGCGGCGCCCCCCGGCGGAGGGCCGCCGCATCCGAACAGACGAACGGTATCGACTCGCGGACGAGGAAAAACCGAGTGCCTCAAAGTAAGCCACGAGGAATCTTTTCCCAACGCCTACCCCCTGGCGGTTAGAATTAAAACAGTCAGACCGGCCCGCGGCGGGTCTTCGACCGGCCGCGGGCTGCCCAAGTGCCTCTAGGGCGGGCCGGGGCCCGCCCCCGTCTTTTTTATACGCCGTGAAACCCACCCGCCGACGCCGACGCCCTCTCTCGTCTCCTCACCGCAGAAGCCGCTTTCTAACCGCTACGGGGAGGCTCTAAACCGCCGACGTCGCGTCCGTCGGCTCTAGCTCCCCGTATCGTCGCCCGTCCTCCGGCGGGAGGCGCGGGCCGCCATCCGCAGGGGCGGAGGCCCGCGCGGCCCGGCCGGCGGCGTTCCTATAATCCACACGTTCCTAAAGTAGCGGCGTTCCTCGGGCAGCGGACGGCAGCGGCCGCCGCCCTCCCCGCATCGTGTGCCAACGGTCCGTCGAGGTTTCGCCGACCCTATGCAACCGACGGCCCCGGGCCGTCGCGCTTCAAACTCCCACCACCTCCACCCCGTACGTCCGTCTGTCGGTCGACGTAAAACTTTCGTGTCACGTGACCTCGCTCAGATTCGAACGCCGTTCTTTATATACACTACGGACGGTCGATGTTTGTCGTTTTTTAAAGAGGCTTTTCCTAATCCGGTCGGTTCTCGTTCCGTGTCCTGCGTCGTTCTCTCTCGTCTTAGACGCGTTTCGGTCGATCCGGGAACGACGCGGCTAAAGTATTTCCACACGGGACAATCGCAGCGCAAACGCCTAAGACGACGACGACGTTCTCCATTCTGTCATCTGATTGGATGTAAAGTCAGTTTCTCAACTTTTCACTTTTTCCGATGGAAATTTTTACCGTTGCCAAGGTGTATCGGCTCCATCGATAATAAATCTATGGTAGACACCGGCGTCTGGTCTCTCTTCTTCGCTCCGGACACGCCGGGCACGCCCCTGCTCCCCGGCGGCCGGCGGCGGGAGGGTGGACGCCGACGGACCGGAGCAAAGGGGTGGCCCCGGCTCGAGGAGGAAGCGCGGGTCCGCATTGGTCGACCCGGCTCAAGCTCCTCCCGCCAACTCTTCGGTTCCCATCGATCCGCCTTTCCGGCCGTCACCGACCGCCTCCGCCGAGGGTGGATCCGCCCTCTTCGCTTTCCTTCGCCTTTCTTTCCTTCCATAAGAAAGGGAGTGGAGGGTCGGGCCCCTTTTATCTCCTTCCGGTTAATTCTCGGACCGGAAGGCGGGAGCCCCGGCCGGGCTCTGGCACCGCCGGAAAAAGACACGTGGAAAAGGACGAAAAACCTTTCTACCTTTCCCTTTCGTTAACGCGTCGTTTTTCTAATTTCCGGCAAGGCTTTTGAAATTTTGGAAGGAGAGGACAGAAGAATTCGCCCGCCTCTGATTTTTAAGTCGACTTGGACCGGCCACAAATTTCTTGGCTACGGATACGAAAGTATGGTCGTCATTTCCGTGATGGAAAAATTCCGGCCGAAGAGCGGGAGGATCCCGGGCCCGGATTGGCCAGTCTGTACTGGTCCAATATCGTCCATTTCGTATTGGCAAAACGGAAGAAATCGGTAACCGGAGCGACTTACGACCTCATTTGCCACACCCGTTAGGAAAACAATTATTTAGTCCGCGGTCGGGGGGAAGGTAGCATTTTTGTTTTCTTTAAAATTAAAATGCATGGGAATTATATGTATAATACAGTACAAGATACTTGGGTAACAAAATCTACCCAAATCGATACGGGTAATTATATTAATGGAAATATTGTCTACTCGCACTCTGTTTATAAATACGACTTAGATTATCGATACGTAGCCGGTGGAAACACCGTTATTCTCTAGGAGTATGCGGCCGGCCAGCGAGAAGAGGTGAGGACGTTTTAGGCTCTCCGTTACTCGCTTTCGTCTGTGCAGTGGTAATAAACCAGAGTGAGAAACGTCGCGGCCTCTTTTCGTCGGCTGGCGTCAGCATACTCGTACCCTTAGTCCGGGGACGGGGTACCTATTCTCGTTCGAAGGCCGCGCGACAACTAACATTCTTCCGACAAGGCCACGTTGTAAAAAAGAAACCAAATTTGCTGCAAAATGCAAATACTTCAATACTAATTTTGCTCGTATACAGAATTAACCCTTTCGAGTATCTTACGCTATCGTACGGCAGAGTTATGACAGTTTGGCCCAGAATCGTCTCTTAACGGAAGGGCCGTTATTGTCAAAATTAGTCCGGATACGTTAAACAATGTCATATATATATATATAACGGTAGGGAAACTTGTTTAAAAAGGCCTCGGAAGGCGGCAAGTCGGACTGCTAAAGACCACACGTGGCCTTAAAGCGGTAGATTGGCTCCTCTTAGTCAAAAGTCAAAACAAAATATCTTTATTTTCTGCTAAAAATATTTTGTTTCGACCGGTAAGACTCCCTTTTTGCTAATCGGAAACTACACCGGTCCTAATAAGTCCCATTTATAAAGGAGGTCCACGTAGACAATATAGAAAGGAAAAAGTAAAACATTAAGGAAACAGAGGTAAAAAGAATTACGATATCGAACAAGTTTGAAAGAAATGCGCAAATAATTTTTCGGTTAAAAAACAGGCCGGTGGTGCCATTATTACTCTCCTATTCACACTCAGATTCTTTAACGTTATAAAACTAACACCTTATTACTGAGAAAGTTCATTTATTCGGCTAAACAAACGTTTTCAACCCATTCTATGGGCCATCGTCAGGTTCAACACGTGATGACCCACAGAATGGGTTGAAAACGTTTGTTTAGCCGAATAAATGAACTTTCTCTGTAATAAGGTGTTAGTTTTATAACGTTAAAAAACAATGTTAAATAAACAACTGTAATAAAACCCGGCACTAAAGCCCACGCCGTCGGGCTATATAATGGCTATAATATTAACAAATTAGCAAACAGTAATATCAAATTGTTCGCTAATTTATTAATATCATAGCCGTTATATGGCCTGACGGCGTGGGCTTTTGTGATAACGAATAAGACCTTAAGCACGTTGTACGTAACAGTTTTAATTGCACCGCCAGGAGTTTTTTCGTCCTTAGATAACACCTTAGCAGTTCAGAAGAAACCGTCTATTCGATTATCTACGGATAGAACGAAATACGCCCCCGCCCACCGATACGTCCACTTACCGTGGCTCTGGGATACGGTAGTAGTTACCAAATCGTAGCTTACCACGCGCTTTGCCAATACCGAACTTTTTGCCTCCGGCAACTTAACACCGGGCGTTGGCCAATTCGGGCCGGGTCTTACTCGTCTCTGTCAATTTTCCGTCTTCCGGCGGGTGGCTTTAGTTTCCCACCCACGGGTTGATTTCGTTTCGTCCACGCGGGTTCAGCTCTACCACCGGGTCCGGGAAAAGGGTTCCGGGCTAACCTCCGGGAAAAGTCCCGCGTCGGCAGGGAAGAAAGTATTTTTACAACATTTAACAAATGGCGGGAATTTTCGGAAGAATTCAAACCCAACGGCCGACGTCCGTTTCCCAGTCTTTCCCTCCGGTTTTTCCTAGTTTCCTTTTTTTTTTTTTTTTTTTTTTTTACCGCGGTAAATCGGCCGGTCCTCTCTTATTTTGTCGGTTTAGACGAAAAAGGCGATTTTAAAGCTCGGGATGGACCCGGCCCTTTTCGCTTATTTTTAGGAACAGGCGACCGCACGATTTTCGTTTGGAGGAGAAAACAAATAAACGAAAATTGTACCGGAGGCCGCCCAGGCGTTTATCGCCTCTCCCTAAAAGAATCCGGAAAAAATAAAAACCAAGTACGGTAAATAAATATAGGCAGTTGCCGGTAAGGAGCGCCGAAAGACTTAAAGCCTTCTTGGCCGCGGGTTCTTGAAACGAAAACGCCACTCGGATAAGGAAAGATTAGGTAATGTAACCTGGCGGAAAAGACGCGGGGGCTCCCCTACTCCCTGCCTCCCGGGCGGGTCGCCGGGCTCCGCCCTTTTTCCCACGACCCGGGCCTTTCCGTATTTTTATTTTTAACCCCGTTTCTCCCGGACCAACAATTCCCGGGAGGAAGAGATGGATCTTCCTGGAAGAATCGCTGTTCTCTTTTCGCTCCTCCCGACTCTTCCGGAATTTCTCCATCCGTTTCTTCGGGAGAGGAGAACCTCTCTCTTTCCCAGACTCCTTCGGGTTTTCCGCTCTTCCGCCGCGGTTAATGGTCCCCTGAAAAGCGGAAGCGCCGACTCTTCATCCGGAGAGTCGGCCCCTGGAAAAAGATGAGGATTCCTCCGTCCTAGTTTTTGGCCCGACCGTCGGCGCGGAGGAGCCGGGTCCTTCCGTTCAAACAGTTTTTTTCTTCTCCGTGCCTCCGTTCCGAAAGTGGAGGAGGAAGATGGAGAACATCGGCCTTTTTACCTTTCTTTCCGGCACCGGCTTCGTCCCCTTTCGGAAACATACGTTTATTCCTTCTTCCGTTTAGAAATAAAAGAAATAAAAGCCTCAGACGAACTCCACTCTTCGTTTCCCGCGCCGGGAAGGGACGGATACAAGTCTCGGAACGATTTCGTCTTTCCAGCATGTGGAAAGGCCAAAATAGTTCCGGGGTGGCCAAGGGCGGAGAACCCAAAGAGGCGAAGAAACGGAGGAAATTCTCCTAGTCGTCCGACCCTAGGTAAGTTGAAGGGTGAGAAATTCGGAAAGGAAGGAACCAGGGGTAACCTCTGTAACACCCTGGCAAGCTCCTTCCTCATCTTTCCCGCCGTTCGGAAAGTCCCCTTTGGCGGACGGAAGGAGAAAAAGAAATACTGCGTTTCGGCCGCCGCTACGGATACTTTCGGATTTCCGGAAGACTGGCAGAAAACAAGAAGAATCGGAAGTAGTTAAAATTGGAACCGTATTAAAGAACAGCGGTCGGAAGGGGGGACAGAGCGATTCGGTGGGCGGAGTAGACAGAAATCGATATTTTTCCAGAAAAAATAGTCCCGGAATGCCATCCTTCCGCTGGAATGGCAAAATTTTTCTCATGTCGACGATAACGTACCCCGGGGGGGCACGAGAGAACGGGCCGGCCCGTCCGATTTTGCCGGTAAGAGACCGAATTTTTAAATCGGAATCCCGGAAAACCCGTAAAGCGATGGGCGCTAGGCTTTAAGTCGTTTCCCTAACGGAAGGTCGCCGGCGGGACGGTTCCTCGGAAGTTTTCTACTTATTTCTTCGGGCGGTTAGACCGAGCCAAGTAAAAGTAGCGGGAAAGGTGACTTTACCGCGGCAGTGGGGCCCGGAGTCCTCCGCCGTTCTCTTCCGGCTCCGGGCCCGGGGGCTTTGTTCTCGCGGCCAATTCGACAGAAAAAGTGGGCCATGGGTGGGCAGGAAGGGTACGAGACTCTCCCGGTCTTTCTCCCTTTCTTACGCGGGCCAAAGAAGTAAGCGGGGAAGAACGCCTCCCGGGCCCCTAGTTTAACTTCCGTCGGGACTAATTACTCCCGCGTTAAACGCTTATTTCTGTGTTACATTCCCCGCCCTTTAAGCCGTTTACTCTCTTCTTAAATATGCCGATTTTAGACTAATACCGCCCGTAAAGGCGAAGAGGGAATTTACCGAATCTTCCGTCCCGTTCCGTACTTACGTCGGATTTTACCCGGTGGCGCCACCCGTGGGTAAAACGGTAATTATTTAATCCCGAGGAAAACGACGGCCAGGACCACCGTTGGGGAAACCGGGAGGTGGACGACGATAAAAGATTTTTGTTTTTAGCGAAAGATAAGCTGGGCCTGAGGAACCGTTACCCGTATTACCGTTTTGCACTGGTGGCCGGGAACCCGACAAAAGAACTCTTCGGGAAAGGATTCGAACCCGGTCTAAACGGCGGTAATCTTTTACTCGGCGCAATATTTTTACATTTCAACGGAAACCCTTTCCGTTTGGGTTCCATTGTTTCTCGGTTACCGATGGCGTATCTCGGGCCGACGTAATAACGCCGTCGTGGCTTTAAAATCGTTACAAAAAATTTTAATTGGCGTAAATTTGAGAACTTGTTATTCCGGACGACACTTTGGATAAAAAAATCGTCGGTTGGCGGGCGACTTTACCTCCGTAAGTATAAAACCCAGCCGTAAAAGTAAAATAGGTCGACGGGGAAGTTTGGCCGACATCCCGACGATAAGAAGAAAGACTAAAGTTTAAAGTTCGAGACTTCTACGACCCATAGTTTTTGCCGGACGGCTTTTTTGCCTTTTTTTTCATTTTCGCGGCTTATATTTCGGCAACTCTTTATACGAAATTTTTAACATTGCGCACTCTTTTAACAAAACGATTTTCTTTCCAACGGGATATTCGCAATTATCGTAGGCATTTGGGGGTCGGCCGTTTCCGACCCCGTTCCCGTACGTACGGTGACTTTTTAGTAGGCGGCGCTTTTACCTTTTGGTGGCGATAATTACGGTAACGAGTAAATACGTAAAATATAAAACCCGGACGGTTACGCACTTCCGGCTTTTCTTTCGGTTCGGTCGACTCCACCGCCCTCGGTCGGTGCGGCGCCGCAAAAACGGTCCGGCAAGGAAATTACCTGCGCGTCCCCGACGCCGTAGGATAATTTAGTTTCTATCGGTGATTTATGACCCAGGCGCTTATTACTTACTACCTTTGGCGGAAGAACAGGCCCTAAGTCTTTCCACCTGGCCTGGAATTTCGCCCCCGTTTTTAATAGGAGACGACGATCGGTACTATGGGAATTTCTTCTTTATCCGTCCGTAGTCTTCCCTACTTTCCGGTATTTCGGGACCGTTGTAAACCGGAAAGGGCGTTACCTCGGGCCCGGTTACTTTTTCTATTAAAATGCGGAGCGAAAGAGGCGAAAACCAATATTCCTTCCGTATTGCCACGTTAAAACGTAATTCCGCCGACGATGGAATCTTTCCGGCCTGGGGTGAGTCCAGAGCGAGGCTACCGGAGATCCGGCTTGGAATTTCGTAAATTTGTATTTCACGTTAATAAAACTGTTTGAAAACACCGTCTTTGCTTTCTCTCCGTTTAAACGTTCGGTGCCGGGCTACACCGGCCGATGAAAACCACCCAAATCCATATTTATCAGGAAGAAAAGTTTTCCCCGGCCCGCAGCTCGAGCTGAGGCCGGAAGTCGATAAGATGGGTGGGAACAGGCAGTGCCGTAACTAGCCATTCTTGTGCCCTGTGCAAGAATTTGCATTTAGGCCTTCTTGATTAATTAGGTTTGAGGAAATAATAAAACAAATACATGCATTGTTGGCTCCCCTTCCAAGTGGGCCCTGTGCAAGTGCACCTGTTGCACCTGTTGCACCTGCCTAGTTACGGCACTGGGACACAGGTAACGAAGATTTACCCGGCGCGTGATCTGCGGCCGCACCGACGAAACCGTTAAGACGTCGAGTCCGCCGGTGGGCGTAACTAATGTTACGAAAACTATTTGTTTCCCGTGGCAGAGCCCCCTTCCCACGCCTTAATAACGGGCCATCGAGATCGGCCGCCTCCCTTCCGACAGAAATTTCTGTTTTGCCAATAAGACGAAACCCGGTTAACGCCAATGATGGGGGGGGAACTTCCCACTGGGAGTTAAAAAGTTTACAGAAATTCAATTTTTCTAAAACCCTTCTTGCTCCGCGGGCACTAAGAGGGCCCGGTTTAGCCAACCCGTTACGTGTTCGGTGGTGAAGGACGGCAGATTTTTCCACCCCTCCGGATTCCGTCCCGGGTATCCCGGAGTGGTCTATAAGACGAGTGTAGAGCGCGTTGTCTGCTACGCCTGTGGTATTTGGTGGAAAGATTCTGCCAACGTCAATCAGAGCAGGACGCTGCTCACGATTCAGAGACCCGCTGCCCTGCGGATCATCAGAGCATACAGAACTGTGTCTACGGAGGCGGCCTTGGTCTTGGCCGGGCTGCTCCCGTTGCTGCTGGTTGTCAGCCAAGAGGCGGCCTTCTACAGGACAACTGTGGAGGGCATAGAGGCAAAGCATTGTAATCAGATGTACCCAGCCAGACCAAGACGTTTGGCAGACGTTTTGAAAGTCCATCCGGCCTACAGGATCGGACTAGACTGGGATGTCGGTGAACCGACAGGAATCGGTGTTGAAATATACACCGATGGCTCTAAAGACGGCAGCTTAGTAGGTGCCGCGTTTTGTGTCTATTCCGATGGGGTACATGTGTACTCTCAGTCAGTCAGATTGAATGAGGAGGCGTTCGTGTTTCAGGCGGAACTGGTGGCTCTGGCGGGGGCGTCCCAGTGGATCTTACTACATCCGGGTCCAGAGCCTGTCACGGTTTACTCTGACAGCCAATCGTCGCTTCAGGCATTAAGCGACGGGTACCATAGAGACGAACTGGTACGAGAGATCAGAGGTAGGATACTGAGGGCGAGGCACGAGCGACACGTTGCCCTGAGGTGGGTCCGAGGCCACATCGGGATCCCGAGCAACGAACGTGCCGACCAACTGGCCAAGGCGGGGGCTAGGGGCTCATTTGTAACGAGGACGGTGAAACCCTCGGCAACATACATAAAAGGTACTCTACTGCAGCGATCAATGGTGAGTTGGCAAGAGAGCTGGACTCTAAGTACGATGGGTAGGTCGACCCACGCCTTCGTGCCTGACGTTGGCCTTACCCCAGTGAGTTGTTGTAGGTTGCTTACGCAGATACTGACCGGACACGGGAGGTTTCCCCATTTCAAGTCCATTCTTGGACAAGGAGATGGTTGCTGCTCCTGTGGGTGTCCTCGCGGCGACGCGAGACACTACGTACTTGACTGTCCTCTTACCGAGGATTTCCGCCGAGGGGCTGGCCAAGTCGACTGGTCCAAGCCGCCTGAACAAGTACTTCGAACGCTAGCAGCAAGTAAAGGAAACTTACTGAAACTAAAGGAATTGATGGTTAAAGTCTCAGATCTATTCGATCTATGTGCCCAATGGACGCATTGGGCAGGGTGCCTCCTTCTTGTAGGGAGGGGTACTCTATTTAGTGCTTGGATGTATACCAAACTGGCTGTGCAAACCCATACGTGCGGCGTAGGCCGCATAATTACAAATAATGACAGAGCAAAAAAATTTTCTAAGTGCGGTGCAAACTGCACAAATACAAAAGTTATGCCAAGTTAGTGAGTTGGGGCTAAGAGGGCGGATGGCAGCCCAGGAGATGTCTTCGGCGCCCCAACTAAAAAGAAAAGAGTCAGTGACTACCTTCGGGTAAGAGACCAAGACCCATGATTAAGGCATAGTCTCTAGAACCCTGTAGTGCCTTGTGGCGGAGCAGGGAAAAAGAGTTTTCTTATGAGGCTGGTAGGCCGCCACCTCCGCAGCTCGGCCATCTGGCTTCCGGACAATTCGATTAACCGGTTCGATCGAACACATTAGGCTAGACGTCTGATGAGGGAAAGAAAACGACTGGGTTTTTGGGCCGCGGCTTTCCGCCAAATAAACTTCTACGCCATCTTTCCGCCGCTCCCCGGACTTCATCGATACATTTTGCCCCGTATCGTAACCGGGAAACGTCCCTACTCGAAATTAAAATCGAAAATTGCACCTTCGGCTCTTCTACGGCCGGTAGACGATTTGACCATCGGCGGTATCGTCCAGTCACTTTCTCCCTTTTTTTTTTTTTTTTTTTTTAAACTCTTTCCGCCCTGTGGGCACTAAGAGGGCCTCTTTTAGTAGGCCCATTATGGGTTCGGCCAGGCCCACAATGGGGCGACCGGGTGGTGAGGGACGGGGCCCGACATATCACTTTCTCCCTAAAACTATAATCTTAACTTTATTTTTAAATTTGTTATAATTACTTAAAAAGAAAAAATTCCGTACACGTTGGCGTACTCGGTTCCCGTTAACCTAAAGTGTCCATAATCGCGCCCTCTTTCGCTAAATGACGGAAAGCCTCTTCCGTCGAAACGGTTGCTCCGCAGAGTTGCAAAATTACGTTTAAAGGCCGTTTTGGAGAATTACTTACCTATTAGTAGATAAAATACGGAGTCGGGAGACCGGGGTGCCGTCACCTGTTCTGCATCTTTCGACCGCCCAATCGACCATTTTATCCTTTTTCTGCCTAAGTCCAGACGGCCCGGAATTTTCTTCTCTCCCGTATCGGGAAACCCTTTGCCGTAATTATGCGTTATCTATGTTTTTAACCAGACCGGTAAGATATTACGAGACGTAACAAACTATTATTATTAATGAACTGTACAATACACCAACGAGATAATCGAAAATTAATAATGAATACAAATAATACAATACTATAATTAGACGTGGGTTTTGTGTTTGTACGGCCATCTACGTACCTGAGTGAATTCGTACAATTCTGCACTGGCTATTTATTATTCGTACAATATTCTACACGTACAAACCTCACCTACAGATACGTTTTCGGGAAATAGTTTAGTGTAGACGGCGAATCGCTAGTAGTGTCTCGGTCTGACTGGTCTGAAAATATTTATGAGTCGTATTGTGGTTTTTCGTGTAAATCCAATACTTCTCAAGCCAGCGATTTGCCATTAGTTTCGGTGAAGTGCAAAGAGTAAGGTGATCAGACGTCCTTCTTTTGGCGGGACAGTCCCGATTTTTTACAATTTGTCCCGCGTCCCGCAGCGTTTTAAAAAGTCCCGAGTTTTGCAGCGCGTGTTCACAGGCTGTCCAAACGAACGTTTTGTTCGTCGCACGTTACATGGCGCAGAATACGGTGCAGAATATAAAAATTGTGGAATATGCGCCGTCCTTACCAGGAACTAATGCCGCAACCGAACGCTTTTTTCTACCGTGAATAAAGTGTGGACATCTGATAAATCACAATTAAGTGTTGAAACTTTGAAAGCCATATTATGTGTGAAATATAATTTAATAAATTCTCGCGAAAGATTTCATGACGTGTTAAACAACGACAGCAATCAATTAAAAAAAAATTCACTCAAATGAAAAATATGCGAAAGAATAAAAAATTTTTAAAGATTTATAAGAGTACTATTTACTTATTAATTTGTAAGTTTTACATATGTTGAAATTTTAAAAAAATATAATACAATACAATTTTTGCGTTCTTTGATGATAAAATTTTGTTGCTCTAGAACAGGCCTGGCCAACCCAAATTGTTTCGCGGGCTACTTTGATCACGCGTATTATTATGGTGGGCCACAATTTAGGCAAACATGCTTTTAAAAAAGTAAAACAAATACAAAATTAATAAGATATTATTGTTATACCAAGAGTTCGTACTCGCATTTGCGCATTATAACAATGATATATGCTAATTTTCATTTCTTTAATTGTTTTGGTATACACATAACGGAAAACAAAAGTTTTAATAGATATATAATATCGCTTAGCGGGCCACGCAATTTAACGTGACGGGCCACATGCGGCCCGCGGGCCGCAGGTTGGCTAGGCCTGCTCTAGAACATTTTTTTTTCAACAAGACAACCGCTCTCCCCCGTCAATTTAGTCCCGCTTCACCAATGTGTTAAAATCTGGTCACCTTAGCAAAGAGGCAACGAATTGATCCGAATTTATCGATAACTTGTGCAATTAATAGGTGTTTGCGTCCACTCTGAACGTTCTCCTCGTAAACAATTACTCGGCATGTTTCCGGCCTCCGGAACTTCTTCGGAAAGTTGGTCGATTGGAAGAATTGAAACTACGATTATGTTCTATGTATGAAATAAAATTTTATATACGCTAACTGGCATGGTCTACCGATTATACTCCTTCAGATATAAGTTTCGCGTTTCTTTCGTGTATGCATCAAATTTATTCACATTTATGGTAAAGTCATAAGTTAGACCAGTGATTCTCAATCTTTTTTTTCGTCACGGTACACTTTTAATAATTTAAAAATTTGACGGCACACACTGTTACTTTGGTAAGTACCGCAGGACAATCGGTGACATCATAACAGTGATTTTTAAACGCGGTTGGTTATTTAGGTCACGTTTTCTAAACGCTTTAGTAATTACCGGCAGTTACCGGTAACACCAGTTACAATTTCCAAACGCGCCCCTAGAGGAAGGTAGAACTGATTGAGTCTACCTTGTCTGACGTCGCTTATGTATGGGTATTCGCAGTGGCGGCACAGTGGTTGAGAATCACTAAGTTAGACATTCTAAAAGACAATGGAATCGTTTTATCGGCTCTGCTCAGTGCCGGTAATTTCGGCCGTTGTTTCGGCATTTCGAATAAATTTGCCAGCTGCATTTCCATTATTTGTATTTCCTGATATTTATTTCGGCAAATCCACCAAAATCTGTCCGTAATTCCTAGCAGCTTATCTTGTATTTGCTTTTTCCTTTCTTCGACCTTACGTCTATTAACTTCTCAGACTTGCCACAATTAGATTTCCAGTTTATATGATAATCGGAGTATACATTTTATAAAACGTATCCACAAATGCAAAGAGAATAGTCCTAAAGAAAGTAAATTTACATCAATCTTGTATTTATTTGGTGGTCAATTCGTTCCGCGTGGTGTTAGGCCACACTGGTAACGTGTGGCCTAAGATCACGTGGATAGGTTTGGATAGATTTGCAGGATGATATAGCATTGCAGATCTTTCCATCCATCACGTGGAATATTAATATAGGCTCTACAAATACTTCCTTCATATTTACAAATATTTTAGTAGGACACGGGGCCGATACTCCTGTTTCGTCTTTCTCATTTACAATTATTTCATCGGTTTCTTTCGTAAAACCAAACTTTATAGGTCGACGGCACCTGGAGGAAAAAGGCGCCAGATTTTTCCAAAAATATTTTTACACCCATTACTATAAGAATAAAGTTGAATTGGAACCACGGACGAGCCAAACAAATTCTCATCTATTTGGTATTTTTCAGAAAATTTTTGCTCGTACCTAGTTCGTGTGGATCCGTCGTAACCTCACTTTATTTACGATCATCTCAGATCTGTCTTCGTAATACCACTTCGCTTTTTGCGCACAATCATACAATGTTGTCGATCAGTGACTGCAATTCAAACTCCATCGTAGTTTATGTTATGGCTATTCCGGGCGGGTAGCACAAAGATTTGGATTTAGACGAACATAATAAGATCGTTAGAGGGGTGACGTTAACAAACGAAGGGAGAACCGAAAAAATTGTATAGTCCTATGAATAGCGCGGCATAAATAAATTACGTACGGGCACGGGTGCCATACCCGGAGACCGTTATATGTTTTAGAGGTTTTTCCGTAGCTACGATGCCCTTCGCCCAAGACGGAAGGAATCCCCTAAAGGGTGGGAATCAGTGGCGTAGCGTAGTGGGGGCGGCAGGGGCGGTCCGCCCCTGGCGGCACTTATAGGAGGCGGCAAAATTTCACAATAAATAATAATATCTTGTAAGAATACCTAAATAAGGGGGCGGCGAAATTTTCCTCCGCCCCGGGCGGCTGACACCCACGCTACGCCACTGGTGGGAATAAGGCGAAAAGTCAAAGGCATTATGGTCCGACCGGAAAAACTGCGGTCTTCCTAGTGGCCGTGCACGCCGTGCACGCCGAATACGCGGTACACTCCGAGTCCCGGCTGCAACGATAGATACGTTCGACGGCGCCGAGATCTGAGAATATCGACGTTCCCGTCTATCCGTAAGTTACGAAAATATGAAAAAACACGGCATTTCCTTTAGTAAAGCCGGCAAAATGCGCGGATCGCTTGCTCGAGAGAAATAGGGAAAATCCGGCCTAACCGAACCGATAAACCTGTTTTTTTCCCGCCACGGAAAACCGTTAAGAAATCAACGCCGGCTGAACGGGTCGAGGCTAGATAAATTTATTTACGAAACGATCCGATTCGGCGCCGTTTTCTTCTTTACCCGTCGATCCAGAGCCACTCCGTCGGTCCGAAAAAAACTATACCAAAGAATTGTTTTACTATAAAATTCAAACCAGTGTAGAAAAAATGTCAGAAAAAGCCAGGGGACAAATGTTTACTAAATCCATTGTTTTTTAAGAGCAGGAATTAATTCCGGTTTTAATTGTTGGATGAGGCTATTTATACATACAGTATGTATACGCAATTGGCTATTTATACATACAGTATATCGCGGCGCGATGATCGAGAGTCGCGTCGCTCTCTTCGCTAAGTTCTTTTCGCACGCTCCCGCACTCCTCGTCCTCGTAGGCCCCTCACCCGCCGACACTTTCGCTATTGCTCACGGTCGGCTAGTACTAGTACTAGTACTACTTTTCGGCGTATGTGGAAATAAATATTTTCCCGATTCTTCCTATCGATACGACTTTATAAATATTTTCCCGACATTTGCTTTGCCGCCAATTGTCTTTGTGTTTTACAAATGTCTAGTAATTTTAGGAGAATCTTTCGACCGACGGTTATTAATCTACATAAAACGTTAGCGGGAAAATAAAGTAAGACAACCACCACCATTTAACGTCACATCCGACCGCAGTGCAAATTGGCTACTTCTACAAATCCGAAACAGCCAATTGCTTCCGAAGACCAGCTCCTAGGCGCATGCTCCGGAAATCCTCCCGACTCGCCTATTCGAATTTTTTGATGTTCACCCATCATTTTCTGGTCAAAAAATCATCCGTATCCTGGATAATTACCGTATTTTACGGACTATAAGACGCACTTTTTTATTCGAAAAATTGCCTCCAAAATTCAGGAGCGTCTTATAGTCCATAGCGTCTTATAGGTATTTTTTTTTTTTTTTTAATGCTTAAAAATTAAGGTGTGTCTTATAGTCCCTAGCGTCGTGATAGACGGCCGGATGGCCGAGCGGTAAAGGTGGCAGCCTACCGCTCTGGGGGACCCGGGATCGAATCCGAACGGGTCGAATAATCCCCAGGAAATTTTTCGGGGGGTGGTCCGTTCGGATATGTCGGGCCCCGTCCCTCACCACCCGGTCGCACCATTGTGGGCCTGGCCGAACCCATAATGGGCCTACTAAAAGAGGCCCTCTTAGTGCCCACAGGGCGGTAAGAGTTAAAAAAAAAAAGTCCCTAGCGTCTTATAGTCCGTAAAATACGGTAAATCACGGTTGTACTTGGTTGTTGTTGTTGTTTGGCAAAGCAATACTTGAGCGATGTGCCTAGGGAAACGCCTTTCGGGAGGCCCAGATCAAACTCCCAGTGTTCGGGGTACCAAGACCGTTTGGCCACCGTGGACGGTTGTACTTAGATTCCGATACATCGAATAAAATATTGGCAACGGAGCCGTTCCGCCAAAAAGCAGTTATTTTTTTCTTTGGGCTCTTTCCGTTCCGCGAGCACTAAGAGGATTTTTTTTAACCCACCCGTGGCCGGTAGGGCCGGGCCCACCGGGGGAGGAACTCGACCTCTCCGGACAGACCGTCCTTCAAAACAGGGCGGGATTTTCTACCCTTTTCGGAACCCCGGCCACCTTAAACGCCGGGCCGTCCGGCCGGGATACGAATGGTTACCATAATGGTCATTTTATATCCGGGTGTCCAACGAAAAAGCCGGAACGGCCACCGTTCGGGTAGAAAACGTTAGACGACTTCCATAGTTATTTAAAAGCGTTGAAAGTGTTGCCAGCCATTCAGGCGGGTTTATACCTCCCTACGTTGGAGGGTCGTCTTAACGTTACCGGGGCCGACTCTTCTGGACCGCCGGTCCGGAGACCCGGAACTAAAATAGCCCAAATAACGTCAGTTCGATGGGAAAGCGAAAAAGGCTAATCCGCTTAGTTGGCCAGTTTCCGACCAAGTTCACCGTTAACGATTTTATCGTTGTAAATTACGTAATAGTAGTAATTACCGTACGTCTAAGGTTAAAAACGATAAATCGGTAAACGAAACTTTTTTCTTTTTTCCCCGCCACCGTCTGGCAACACGACTCGAGCGGTCTGTCGCCGTCTTTGCGCGTTTTTACTCGCTCGGAACGCCTTTTTAATCGGCGATTTTCGATTAACGCCGGGGTTTCGAATAATTGGAAATGGATCCCGAGTCGACGGAGGCCTCTGTCCTGCTTGCCGAGGAGAGGAGGCGAAGCGAAAGCCACAAACGCCACTACGGCATCCTCAAGACGGAATATGTCAGGTACGTTTAAAAATCTCGCGCCCGGCTGTCCTTCGTTTGGCGGTTTTCCATTATACAGACGCCAGCGAGCGAGAATATGTGGCGAGACGCGATAAATATCAAACCCTGTCAGTTAAGTGCGAGAAGTAGAAATTCGCTCACGCCAGCGAGATTTCTCGCTTGTGGCTAATAAATTCGCGACTGCGTAGTCGCATCCTTAGTTTTCGAG
This sequence comes from Centruroides vittatus, assembly GCF_030686945.1. Classification (NCBI taxonomy): domain Eukaryota; kingdom Metazoa; phylum Arthropoda; class Arachnida; order Scorpiones; family Buthidae; genus Centruroides; species Centruroides vittatus. Next base: position 2,506,414 of record NW_027122198.1, on the reverse strand, counting down.
TTTTCGTCTAAGAATTTTCTTGGCCGTTTCGCGGATTTCAAATATCATTTTTGTTCAAGTTCCCGCGGTGGGATTTCGGTCCCGGACCAGAGGAAGGAGTCTCCGACGTTTTGTTTTTTGGAAATGATTCCCCCGGCGGCCTCGTCGATCGGATCGACTTTACTGGGCAACGTTTTAATATAGCGGCGCCTCGTCTTTCGCCTTTTAATTCCGACGTGAAAAGTTTATTAATATGGCGTCCAGCCCTTTTACTTCGAGCGTAGACGGATAAAAACATTTAAATCCTCGACCGGAAACCGTCTTTTTGGGCGAGGGTAAAAAGAACGAATTACAAAACGAAATAAAAATCGATCAATCGACGTTTTAATGGTTCGTTAGCGTTCCTACCCATAAAATATCCATAAAAATATACATATTTACCAATATATTTCCTATTCGTTCCGGATTACGCGGCGAAAGGAAAATTATTTTCTGTCCCGACCGCGGCGAAAATAAGTTTTAAGTTTTTTTTGTTTTACTCTTTTGGGCCGGGGTGATCCAAAAAGGAGGAGATTGGAAAAAACCCTGGAGATCAAATTTTTCCCATATTTTCCCCGGTTACGTATTCGTAAACGGCCGGGAAAGTAAGACAATAAGATCTTTGCCACCGAATTCTTAATCGGCCGGGTACTTTCCCGGCGCCGCAATCGGAAAAAGTGTTTGGAGCAAACCAACTTTCGCGTAATAAAGGTTACGTCGTCCACGAATATGTCTCAGAGTAATAGTCTTGCCGACCGAGACTTATTAGCGAGGTTGCGGCCGAAGTTGCTTAAATTTTATAAAGCTTTTTAGTTTTAATGAAACATAAACGCAACCTACTTTTTATTTTAAAACCATTCGATTTGTCCTTTATTTTCTTCTATACATACCGCGGCTATTATTAATTTGTATTTAATTAGCTCCCGCCAGAGAACCGGGAATGGACGAAAACGTTAGAAACCAAGTAAAATCTATAATCGTTTATTTTTCTCGTACCGTGACAAATTTTGGGAACTAGCTTAGTTAAATAATAACACCTATTTGTTTCCGAGACGTAGTACTGGTACGTGTAATTTAACCGTAAACCACTATCCACCGGTTTCTTTACGTCCGGCCACCGCGCGGTTGTACTTAGAGGACCATCGATTCTAACGTGTCCTAGTTTATTCTTCTAATTTCTCAAAGTGTACGTTAATTACAAGTATAAAATAGAGCGTATTTTTGCCCGGCCACCCGCGGTGCCGTCAATCGTCCTTTGAGTATAACCGCGTGGTTACCGGATATAGAGAAATATATTTTGGGACGAAAAGCTTGGTTATATAATTACTGATGAGATTTAATTTTCAACGACCAAGCAAGATGTATTTAAAATTACGTAAACTCTGATAAATAATCCCGTACGTTAAATGTAACAAATTAAGAGTCGCGTGTGCCGTCAAAAGCGTGAAATTAAAAACAACTAAATACGAAATGGGAATTAAGATAATTTTATCGTACACCGAGTGTAAAAATATAAACGAAATTTAAAGTTGTCGATACCGTAGCAATAAACGTTTATTTTTGTATTTTGCTAGTTTGTTTGTTACATCTGCAAGTGCTTGTAGCAATTACGCTTCAAAGTGGTCAAGTTGTAAAGCTGTGGTTACTTGTTTGTATGTTAGAGGAAACGAGATCACTTTTTTAATTTCTTGTTTATTGTAATCAATTTAATACGTCTTTGTCATTAAATGACCCATATTTGTTCTAGGGAATAATAAATAAATAATATATATTTGTTGGCGATAAAAGGAAATGTGTGAAATAAAGGTTTATTCTTGTTTGAAATTTGATACATTTTTAAGATTTTATTAAATTACATAAAACCGGCGATAAAATGAATTATTGACTTCTCCGAGTAAAATGTAAAATAATAAAGACTTACTCGTTTGGATGATAATTTTATTTTACGTTAATGTTTATGGCTTTGTAATAAAAACCTAAAACGATAAACAACTGTAAAATCTCCATATAAACAAAAGAAAGAAACAACCGTAAAATCACGAATTTTTCGGTACAATTTGTCTGGCAATTATTTTTTACCACGATGTTTCCAAAATTCATTTTTAATACAGTTTCGATGGGCATAATCTTTTTTTTTTCATGCCTGTAGATTTTTTCATTTTACAATTATCCTTTTTCAATAATTTTAAATTAAATCCATATTTTTACTTGAAATCATTCAAATTAAGATCAACAGAAATTTGTTTTGACTTACTAATTTACTAAAAATAATTATTTAAAACAATATTTCTTGCAACAATAATCATTCTATGCTTCAAATAAAAACTGTAAGGTCTAATTTTTGTTTTGACTTTTTTCTTTGTTTTCGATAGGCTATTTCCAGTTTTGTATTTGTTATTTCTTTGAATAAACCTTGCACTTTTTTTACAACGATCTTGGCACTATTACTTCTATGTTCTTATATTTAAATTTCTGAAATTTTGCAGGAAGGTTTGCTTATAAGGGAGATCGCTGCTATTAAATGTTGCAGGTTAAAGGGAGATAATGGGAGTCGAGTGTATCTCCAGTAGGGTCGGACTTAATGACGATTTTACTTGTTATTAGCATTTAAATTTTTTTATAAAACCTATCCCTACCCTCAAAATTCGGCTTTTTGTTGTTTTATAATAGTTAAAAATATAAAAATTGTTTTTAATAAATTATAATAACAGATGGCCAAAATTTTAAACGTTGCGGGAAAGTTGAGCAACTTGTTGCGGGTTTATTTTTGTTTAATTTTATTATTTGTGATGCATCTGTATAATTCCCAGAGTTGTCTGTAAATACTAATTCTAAGCTCCTAATTTTATCAATTTTTGTTTTAATATGGCAGTCTTTGGTAACTGTTTAGAAATGTGTAGTAAATAAAGTTATCCTATTGAGGATTGACATCCAGCTAATTTTCATATATGTTTACATTTAAAATTGTCACAAATTTTTATTATATAAATTATATAAACTAACCTTTATAAAATTCAGAGTTACCTCTAAGGAAAACTCCCTATTACTTGTTTGTTTTCTGTGTGTTTTGAGTGTTGACTTGCTCCTAAAATGTTGGTGCAGACATCTTATTACATTTGGTACAGATTCAAAATACATCATCAGTTTACTGGTGAATATTGACTCTTAACTCAATAACCAAAAACACCACAAAACAAACACTTGCTTGAAAAGCAAATGTTTTCATTGGTTTTTAAAGACAATCGAGCTGGAGCGGAATGGTATATCATTAAGGAGTATATTTGGAACTGCATGATTTTTGAATGGTTCAGAACTTCTGTCTTGCCACTGCCAATTGGAAGATACGTGATCGCTACTACGTCGTATACATAATCCGGTAGGAATTAATGACGTAAATCTTGCAATTCCTGCAGAATTATGTATATGACTTATTCGTCTATTGGCAGTGGCAATGTAGAAGTTCCAAACCGTTCGGAAATCATGCAATTCCATATTAGAACTCGACCTGGTGATTTACTTTAAAAATGGATGAAAACATTTTTGCTTTTCAAGTGAGTTTTTTTTTTTTTTTTTTTTTTTTTTAGGATTTTAGGAGTTTTATTAATATACTGATTTCGATTAGTTGGTTTATATTGCCTCTAATTTTCCTCAGCTGCAATATAGAGTATGATTTTGTAGATCATAAAACAAAAATTGCACACGTAAAAACTGGAACTGTATTACTCAAAGAAATAACACCTAAACATAATTTCCAACAAACAAGTAAAAAAATTTTTTTTACTGGTCAAAGATTTTTGGCCAGAATTTATCGGCCCTCGTTGGGAACAAATACAAAAAACAGTTTTATCGATTGAATATTGCCGTGTTCTAATTTTTTAAAACTTTCAAAAACATGTTTGAACGAGACTGTGATGCACAATTTACATCATAAATAAAATGAGAAATTTTTTTGCAATGTATAATGTTAAAAATGAAATTATTAATAAAATTAAATTTTATGGCAGTCTAATATTTCCAGGCTTATGGTACTGGAATGCAATCTGTGTTGATGCAATTTCTGTTCTTGTTAGCTCTGTAAATTTCTAAGGCCTCCAATGATCTTATGTCCGTGTCGGTCAGACTTTGTGTACAAGGGTAGCCTCGTCCCAACGGGGAGAAACCTTCAGTTCGGCAGTGTAACGGACCGGAGTAGTATTAACATTTTCCTTTGTTATGTTGTATTTGTGGTCGTGCAACCTGGCTTGAAGAGGTCTGTATTTGGATCAAATATATGTTGGTCTCCTGTGAAACTGTCCATCTTGTAATGGAGTGTGGTAAACACCCGGTGCTCTTGCATAATCTGTGCTGTCTTTAGCATTAGATAGAAGTTATGTGTAAATTTGAATCTGGAAATCTTGTAAATGTGATGTAGGGACGGTTCATGGCTTACAATTATCCGATTACCTTCCACTTTGTTAATACTTATAATGGTGGTGGATGACTTAACTTGATATGTGGAAGCTAGTTTGTTGATTAACGAGTGGCTGTACCCATGTATGGAAGCAATACGTTTAACGTGTTTTAGTTCGTTGTTGGTATTGGACACCTTGGTACAATGTGAGTACGCTCTCGTGACTAGGACGCGGAAAGCGGTTACTTTAAATGACCACGGGTCGGCCGAGTTAGCCGATATAAAGAGGGGAATGTATGTAGGTTTGCGGTAAATTGTGGTGTTTATCTTATTATTAGCAACCCGAATCTTGATCTAAGTAATTAACTTCTGTGTAGCTTTCTTGATCAAATTCTAATGTTAATTTGTAGTTGTTACTGTTAAACACTTTTAACACTTTCCCTATATTGGGTTTAGTTCTCCATATAATCAAAATATCATCCATGTAACAGTAAGGATATTATGTTTGAAGTTTACTAAGGATTGTTCTTCTAACTGTCATAAGACAAGTTCACAAAGATCTTCCAAAATGGGGCTACCCATCGGTATCCCCATTTTTGGATGTATGTGTGTTCATCAAAGTAAAAAAAGGACAAGTAGCACAGTAGGTGCACAAGCTCTAATATCTGGGAATGGAAAGTCTGAGCATTAGGGGTAGTGTTGAGAAAGAAATCTCTTAAAGTGCAAAAACAGGGTTCTAAATGAATGGAGAGAAACATGGATACAAAATCAAACACCATAAGATATTCGTTTCCATTTAAATTTGTATTTGAAAGTTTGGAGAGAAGTGCGTCTGAATTGGAGACCGTATAGGTATGTGTTAAGCTGGTGGTTTAATGAGTGATGATCCATTTTTCTAATAAGAATGTTGGGGATCTGGCTTTATCAATCATTGGGTGTAATTGTTGACCAGGTTTATGTGTTTTAGCAAAAGCAGAAAGGCAGTGGTGTCAGGGGAGCTAACTATTGTATGATGAAGGCCTAATGCCTCTACTAGGCCAGTGTCTGTAAACTTACCAAACTGACTTTGTAATTTCGTTATATAAGAGGCATTGGAGAGCTGACATTGTGTGTCTACTATATATTGCTGTAATAGATCAACATAAGTGATCCTTTTTTGTGATTACAATTGCTTTGCTTTTATCAGCTTTCACATTGGTGAAGGCTGATAAAGCAAAATTTTTTTACTTGTTTGCTGGAAATTGAGTTTAGGTGTTATTTCTTTAATTTTGTGGATTTGATTTAGTTGGATTTTTGCAAGTTTTATCATGTACAAATATTGGTTCTGGTGTAAATTGCTACAGTTTTTAAGGACAGGTTTTAAAATGTCCACTGTGCAAAGGAAGACTGTTTCATTCCTGATGATTGGACATGATGGAAGTGTGAAGACCACTTAGTTTTTTCTAAATTTTTAATTGTGTAAAAATACTGTCAGCCATTTTAATTGAAATTGGAAGTAAATATTTTGTTGTCAAGCACTTTAGTTTATATCATCCATTATTAGCATTGTGTCAATCCTAACAATTTTTAAAGAATCACTTAAATTGTAAGATGATTCTTTAGAAGTTATTTAAAATTATTTTTTATTATTCAAATGGTGATAGTTCTGTGGTTTATATTTAATTTATAATTAAGATTGGATCTGATGATGAGTGTCTCAAAAAATGTTTTATTTAATATTAAATTGATTCCTTGAAAATTATTAGCATCATTTCTTTTTGATGATAAATATGGGTGAGTTTAAAAAGTTTTAAAATAACATCTCAGACCAAAGACAGGGATGTCTAGTGAATTTTGTATTGTACAGGGTACAAGTATAAGAATGACAGGATCCCATCACCCATATAGAAAATTAATTGTATGTTCTATTTGTTGTTTCAGATAAAAACATAAAAATTGGTTGATTCAAATAACTATACCATTGAACAATTGAAGAACTATACCATAATTACTGGTTGTTATGAAAGGGAAAGAATGGCTAGGCATGTGCTAACTATCAGCAGAGATTTAAACAACAGTGTCTATAAAAAACACTTTTCTGGTAGGAACATGAGATTTTTACAACAGATAGCACAAAGAATAATTGAAGAAGCAGCAGATTTTCACCAAAACACAGCAAAGTCAGGGAGTCAGTGCTTAAGATCACCCACGAAATCAATTCGGAAATGTTCTGAAAAACTGGGTATACCTTGAATGACAATGTGTAAGCTTATCCTTTGTGCTGTCTGCTGTAAAAATTCTTATGCACACACCAGAAAAATATTCTTTTTGAGGGAGGCTGTTGTCCAAATCTGCTGGAAGTCTACATGTGCCTCTTCATTGTTTTCTGTTTTTTCCCTTTCATAAATCCAACTAGTGATTACACATTATTCAATTGTGTAGTTACTTGAATCAGCCATTTTTCATGTTTTTTTATCTGAAATAAAAAACAAATTGAACATAGTTAATTTTCTATAGGGATGATGGGTACTTTGTTCTCACCCTGTACCACTAATCTTTGCAGTCAATTGAAGTCAGCCTCTTCCTACTATTTTGTTTAATCTGTCTGCTATGTAAGATAGAGAAAAGAGATGTATGGTTGCTCTGATGATTTTACTGTTATTGTAAAATGTCCAATTTCTACAAACAGCACATGTATGTGAAATTTTGTCTTAAATTAGGGAAAACTTTTACAGAAATGTTTGAATTATTAACCCAGTCATTTGGTAGGGAAAGAATGAGCCAAAGTGAAAAGTGACACAGACATTTTTAAGAGAGATGGACAATTATGTAGTCATTGTGCACCATAAATTTCTTTCTTCTGGCCAGATTATCATTAAGGAGTATATTTGGAAGTGATGAAATGTCTGAAAGAGGTAGTGAGATGAAAATGGTCCAATTTTTGGAAAAAGAAGAAACAGATACTTTATTACTACAATGCATCAACAAATTTGTCATTGTTGGTTCACAAGTTTATCATAATCCAGTAACCTGCCTACTCTCCAGATTTTGTACTAGTGGACTTCCTTTTTTTTTCTCCAAAGTCTAAAACTTCACCAAAACATTGTTTTGAGTCTGTTGATAATATGATAGCTTATAAATACGTCTCACTAACCTTATATAGCTTTGCAGATAAAAAATTCAGAACGTATCACTAATGTTTATGACCCACTTTTTAGTGTCTTCTTCAGATGTTCTATAGATATTTTCTGGTTTTATTCTAATTTTCAAATTTCCAGTTTCTAATGTTTTCTATCTTCAAATTTATTTTTTGAATCTTTTAAAATTTAAATATTCAAAAGATGTGTGCTTGCAGTCCCTATATAAGGAAATTGCAGCTTACACTAATGCAAAAATAGCTTATAGATGTAAGCCAGATATATTCAGCATGTTAAGAAATGAGAAAGATCGAACGGAAGTTGAAAGAATGCCGGGAGTATATAAAATTCTGCTAAAAGATAACAGGTTCAAATAAGGACCTCATATATGTCGGATCTAGAAAACGATCACTCAGACAATGTCTCTGCGAGCACAAAATGGACATTGAAAAACAAATACAATACCACTTTAGCGATATATGCTAATGAAAACAACATTACACCTGATCTACAGAAAGCGGAAATGATCACACAAACCCGGCATATAAACCAACTGCGAAATCTGGAGGTGTTAGAAATTTTTAAAGCAGACTGCAAAGGCATGTCAATCAATTTTAAGGAGGAGAAAGAACTATCGAGAGCGTAGCAGGCGATTTATGACACAACGCTATAACAACTAGCGCAAGCACACATCTTTCGAATATTTAAATTTTAAAAGATTCGAAAAATAAATTCGAAGATAGAAAACATCAGAAACTGGAAATTTGAAAATTAGAATAAAACCAGAAAATATTTATAAAACACCTGAAGAAGACCCTAAAATGTGGGTCGAAAACATTAGTGATATGTTCTGAATTTTTTATCTGCAAAGCTACATAAGGTTAGTGAGACATATTTGTATTATCGCTTTGTTCGTTGGATGGAGTTGAATGATAGCTTATAATAGTATAGTATATGTAGAAAACTGACTAATGTTTTTGATCCTTCTCTTTCTTCAGATCTTCTTCAGGTCCAGTTTTTCTTAGGAAAGTATGAATCTAAAATAAACTTAATTACAAGTTTTAAATGCCAATCTAAAACAAGAAACCTTTCTAGATGGCAATAAAGCACTGTATATTGTGCTACTGGACAACAATGGACAAATTTAACAGGTTTTAACCTTCCTACAAAGCATAAACCTGGATTCAATGCTATAGATTACCATTGTAAATACAGTAGTTAGACTAACTTACTATACCTTGTGTCATGCTATGGTACTCTTCATCTACTAAGACCTTTGTACCAAAAACCCACAAATGTCATTATCATTATTCTCTGCTCGTGTGTTACTGACTTATTTGTTATTTTTATAATACAGTATAAATCTTTACATTAAATATTATCTTGAAACTCTTAATTTTTCTCCTAACTTTTATTAATTAAACAATAATAGAATTAAAAGTTTTTAGATAAGATGAACATTTTCTTTTCTAACTTTATTTATATTACTTTCAGGTAATGAAAATAAAGACAGAACAATTACTTATTGAGTCATGCAGCAATGTATTGTTTTTTGCAAATAACAGTAAAGCAGAGGAATACCAGAAATTAAATTTTGAATTAGCCAGAATGGCCAATATTAGAAGACTGCAAGAAATTTAGGAATTTGTCATCAATAATATGGTAATTCTCTACAAATTATAAAGGGAACATAAAGAACTGTTATTTGATGAAAATATACAAATTTTCATTTGTTTAATACGTAAAATTTATTTAACAATTAAATGAAAACACTTTATAAGAGTTAGTATTCTATTAGATAAAATTTATTGATAATATGTTGATTTTGTGATGATTTAAAGCTTTTAAAAATAAAATAGATTACCATTACAGTAAATATTTACTAATTGAGACTAATAGAGGGTAAAGACTGTCACAGTTTACAAAAGTCTGAGTTACAGGGTGTTTTTTCCAACAATGTGGAAAATGAGAAGATGGCTGTAGAGTAAAATATAGTAATTATTACAATTAGCTCTATAAAGAAATTAATTACATGAGTATTTCTATATATTACACACTTGAAAACCCTTGTTTAATTCCAGTAAGTCATGTATGTAGAAAACTGGCTAATGTTTTTGATCCTTCTCTTTCTTCAGATCTTCTTCAGGTCCAGTTTTACTTAGAAAAGTATGAATCTAAAATGAACTTAATTACGAGTTTTAAATGCCAATTCTTTTTACGGAATATCTAAAAAATTTCAAAATCAAAAATTATCCCAATGTGCACTTTTTTGTAGAATATTTTAAAGTTTGTTTAAAAAACTTTGAATTATACAATGTAAATGGAGATTGAAAGGTTAAATATAATTAAGATCACATCAAGTCTTACATTCATAAGAAAGTTTGTTAGATGGACATTATAGAAAAAATGACTGCCATGCATATGAAATAAGTTTTTCTTCCCTAAAATTTATACATTTCTCCCTTGTTTGTCTTAAAAATTTTTAGTGCTACCCATGCTGTGATGTTACTACATTGTCACCCATCCAATGAGGGTGATGTTCACGAGATCCGCATGCATGTTTTATTTGGATGCATAACACAACAGGACAGTGGTGTATTTTTATTATTAATATCATAGGCATGCTCTTCAGTCCTTTTTATTATGGAGTGGCTGGTGGAACCAATGTACTGTAGGTTACGTTGGAATCTTAGGTCTATTATTGGAACACTATATACTCCCAGTGGATGTAGATGTGATCATCTAGGGCTACCAGGAGTGTATAATAAACATCATGGACACTACTCGTGTGGTGTCCTTGCTGTTTCATTGTAGGCTGTAGATAGTGGGGTTATGTAAGTAAGTTAGTTTTGTGTTTTTTGGCAGGTTATTTCCTTATAACTTATTCACAAAGTGATTATATTCCAGTACAACACGTCTGGTGTTGTTGCTGCAACTGTCATTCGTGTTAGAGGTCTCATTTACAATAGTGTTGGATATCTGATTATTACCATTGATAGGGGCATTTCCTAAATTATAAATAATAAAATCCATCCAATGAACAAAGCAATAATAAATACAAATATGTCACAATAATCTTATATAGCTTTGCAGTTAATTTTTGAAATGTAATAGTAATGTTTTCAGTTCACTCTAGGATCTTCCTTCTTCAGGTGGAGTTCTATAAAAAAAATTTTTCTGGTGCAATTTGAGTTCAATTTAGAAATTGGGGCTTATACTAATGCAAAAATAGCTTACAGACATAAGCCAGATACATTTGATATGCTAAGGAATGAAAAAGATCTGATAGAAATCTAAAGAACACCGGGAGTATATAAAATTCTGCTAAGAGATAACAGATTCAATAGAGAAGACCTCATATATATCAGATGTACAAAAAGATTGCTCAAACAACATCTTCGTGAACACAAAATGGATATTGAAAAGAGAAAAAAACACTACTCCCTTAGCTATATACGAGGCTTGTTTTTAAAGTAAGTACTGTTTTGAAATATAAAAAAAACAAGCAAACATTTTTAACAAAATTTTTATTTATGTGAAAGCCCATATTTTACACTACTTTTCTACATAATTCCCATTAATATTGAGACACTTATCATATTGTGGGACCAGCTTTTGTTTTCCATCCTCAAAGAATGTTGCAGCCTGATGAGACAACCACTGCAGAACAGTCGTTTTGACTTCGTCGTGATTGTTATGGCGCTGCCCTGCCAGATGCTTCTTTAAATGCAGAAACAAATGATAGTCACTCGGTGCTAGGTCGGGACTGTATGGAGGGTGGTCTAATTGTTCTCAGCCAAATGATGTGATTAGGTCTTGAGTTTGATTTGCCGTATGTGGACGAGCATTATTGTGGAGCAAAACGACACCCTTGCTCAGTAAGCCCCGCCTTTTGTTTTGTACTGCACGGCGCAGTTTTTTTAGTCTCACAGTATGCAGCTGAATTGATCGTTTCACCATGAGGCAAAAAATCAACAAGCAACACACTGTATCTGTCCCAAAACACCGTGCACATGATTTTCTGAGCAGAAATTGTTTGCTTGAACTTGACTTTTCTTGGAGATGATGAATGTCGCCATTCCATGGATTGTTGCTTCGATTCCGGTGTAACGTAAGCTACCCACATTTAATTGCCTGTAACAATACGGCTTAAAAAATCATCTCCCTTGTCACTGTAGCGCTCAAGAAAATTCAATGCACTGGCCAAATGTTTGGTTTTGTGCTCCTCCGTCAACATTTTCGGCACCCAATGGGAACACAACTTCCGATAATTTAATTGTCCGGTCACAATTTCATAGAGAACACTTCTTGAAACTGCAGGAAACTCTTTGGATAAAGATGAAATCGTGAATCGTCTGTTCTCTTTCACTCTACAGTCCACTTTTTCAATCAAATCGTCAATAATGACTGAAGGTCGCCCACTTCGTTCCTCATCGTGAATGTTTGTGCGGCCGTTACTAAAGGCCCTAACCCATTTTCGTACCATTCCATCACTCATAATGCTTTCACCATAAACTTCACTGATTTGGTGATGAATTTCAGCCGCTTTCAAGCCTTTAGCACTGAGAAAACAAATAACGGCACGCACTTTGCAGTCGGCGGGATTCTCAATGAGCGGCGGCATTTCAATAACACACAAACAACAGTAAACACAGTCGACTGGCTCCGTAATGGCATTTGTGGCTTCCCAACAGATGTAGCTACACAGCGCACATGCACTAAGTGCCGACTGCAGCGCTCCAGCGGCGTTATATTAAAACGGTACTTACTTTAAAAACACGCCTCATATGCCAATGAAAACAGCATTACACCTGAACTCTACAACAAGCAACAATGATCTGGAAAACTCGTCATATAAACCAACTACGGAATCTGGAGGCATTAGAGATTTTTAAAATGGACTGCCAAGGCCTGTCAATCAATTTTAAGGCTGAAAAACAACTCTTGAGAGCATGGCAGGCTATGTATGACCTAGTGCTACAATGGCCAATGCAGGCATACATTTTTAGAAATTTAAAATTTTTAAAAATAAATTTGAAAATAGAAGCTTTGAAATTAGAATGATTAGCATCGGAAGCTAAATCAAACTTGGATTGCACCAGAAAAATTTTTTATAGAACTCCACTTGAAAAAGGTCCTAGGGTGGACTGAAAACATTAGTGTAATGTTTCAAAAATTAACTGCAAAGCTATATAAGGTTAGTTGGACGTATTTGTAAATAATGTTCCCTCTGTAACCATGTTTGATAGCTATCAATTTCAAGAATTTTAGTTCTTTTCAAGCATTTATCTAGTTTGTGTCTGTGTAATTGGTGCACTGCTTGAACGCCCATTTTGTAAGTTATCTAAAAGTCATGAGTTTGTATGCATAGGAGTCGTGTGACTTTGCCAGTATGAATATTGGTAGATGGCTGGACTTGTGATAAATATTAGTGTGAACCCTACCATCTTTAAACTACAAAAATAGATCTAAAATGTGGGTGTGTGTGTGTTGCTGCTTTGGTTCAATTTGAGATATAAACTATGAGGGTTGTCATTCATGTGCCTAACAAACTTGGTCATGTCAGGCCTATTCTTCTATATAATCAAAATGTTGTCCACATATCTTTTATACAAGTAACAATGAGGAGGGAACTGAAGTAATATTTTATCTTCTAACATATGTCCAACCATTTCACAAACATCTCCTGAAAGGGGGCTGTCCATACCTCACATTGTTGTAAGTAAGTAGTCTTATCAAAATGAAAGGAAAGAGGAATAACATAGCATATGGGTCAGATATAAAATGTGTTGGTAGTGTTAGAGTTTTTTGACCATGTTCAATAGCCAATCCCTTAATGACACACTGTTGTAATCTAATAGACAGGTATAGTGCTATGAAGTCTAAAATTGTCATATAACTATCTTCTCAGATTGTGAGCTTTTTAAGTTTTTCAACTAACTGTTCTGAGCTATGTACTCTCACAACCAACATGATTGCAGTGTGTGACAATCGTCGAGTTGATGTAATTATAGTTCATGGCCCTTATATGCTCTCTTATTCTGATTTTTAACATTCTACCCGTCTTACCTACGTAATAATATTTTGGTTGACAGAAACAAGTGAAAATATAAACTAAATTATTATTTAACAATACATCTATTTTTCTATTAATTGATTTTTAAGAAATTTTTGATTTTGATGTTTGATGTGGGGACTATTATAATATTATATGGTGTTAATATTGTTTGCATGTTTTTAAAAATTATTGGGGTATAATCAAGTTTCCTATAAAGCATTTGTGTTTTAGGCATCAGTTGTTTTAGAATGTGATTATATAGCCATTTGTTAGTAATTTTGTTGGAATAACTGTTTAATTGAAAAATGCGGTATACATCTCAATTTCTATATTTTGGTCTGCTATATCACTTGTATGTAATTTAGATTTGTTTATATACATATTGAATATGTTCTTTTTTTATATACATAGTGTGCTGGAATAGAAATTGATGTCTTTTCCAACATCACATGGTTTAATATATTTTTAAGTGATAAAATTATCATGTCAGTTGTAAATTATAGAAAATAAATCTACTTTTTCCATCAAAAGGAGTGTTCCTGTATAATTTGTTCTCAACAGCAACTTTATGCTAAGTTCCAAAGAACAGACAACAAAATGCAATTGTATTTTGCTATAAATTTAAATGTAATATATGTAGGCACACACCACAACAAATAAAATAGAAGTAAAATATATTTATGATGTTAAAAGATGAAAATTAAGTTCAAAAAACAAAGATATCTATAAATGAAAATTTAGAACATAGTATTATGTTCATAATATGTTGTAAATTTAAAAATTATTTATTCTATACTGTTTCTGCTTTACCTGAAGATGATGATCATTTTATCATCAAAAGTACTTGTAAATATGTTTGAACTCAATTTTCTTTTTTTAACACCATACAGACAATAAGTCACTTTTTTATGCTATAAATTAACCCTTTCTAAGTCTTCTAATTAAAATTCTATAAACATTTGAAGCTGTAAAATCCTTTTCAAATCATCCTATCTTACAAAAAATGAGTATCTATTTTATTCCATTATTGTAATATGAACTGAATGGTAAATAAACACAATTGTATGTAATTTAGGGACTGACAAAATACTTACAATTTTTACATGGAAAGAAACAAAATCATATACAATTAAAATTATGCTAATATAATATTTAAATGTCTTATTTTTTTTAAACGAACATACTTCCATCCTTATTCGTTAGAAAGGATTTTTTTCTTTGGAAATTAGCAATAATTTTATTCTTATAGTAGTATTTAAGAAACTCAAATAATAGTAATGTCATTTCCAAAGTGTATACAAAACTAAAATGGCTTCTCTTAAATATTGCATTTTTAAATTGCAACAATTCTTCTTATACATTGAATAAAATTAACTTTTGAATTATAGAACTTACTCAGTAAATGTACATCATCCAATATGATGTAAAAATTTTATAAAAAATATATTTTAAAAAGTTTTATTCTCAAACTAAGAGAAGATGGCATAAAAAACGATTCTGTGACAAGTTGAATAACTTTTCCAGTGAAAAACACTAAGATACATTAGCATAAAATTAAAACTATCTGTGGTACCATCTGTTATGAGATTTTGTTAAAAAATAACTTTATTATTATTATATTGGGTTAAGTTAGATATACTCGGTTAACACCGGTGGCTGTGTACTATGCCGGACCAGAGTCAAGGCATAGTAACCAAAACAGAAATTAAAGAAGTGTATCAGTGTGTGTGTCTGTATTCAGGAATTTTCTCACAATATGACATGTATTCAATATAGTGGCTTTCTGCAGTGTGATGTATGTGTTTCTATTCAATTCCAATGTGCCCAGGCTTTTGTGTAATATGTGTGGTATGACACCTGTAGAGGAGAGAACAACAGGTACAATAAGCACCCTATCCATCCTCCACAGATGCCTTATTTCCTGGGCGAGTTCTGTGTACTTGCTAATTTTTTCAGTGCTTGCGTTTCATATATTGTGAGTGTTTGGAATGGATATGTCTATAATGTATGTGATTTTATTGTGTTTGTCAATGAGTGTGATGTCTGGTCTGTTGTGGTAAATTGTTTTATCTGTGATTATGGCTCTGTCGTAGTACATTTTGTGCGTGTTGTTTTCCAATACTGTCTGTGGAATGTATTTGTAGTATGGTTTGTGGATGTCTACTAATTTGTGTTTCTTTGCAAGCTCTTGGTGTATTATATTTGCTACTTGATTATGTCTGTGTAAATAATCTGTCTGTGCCAAGAGCTTGCAACCAGAGGTGATATGTTGTATAGTTTCTGGCATGACGTGACATTTTCTGCATGTGTCATTTGTGAGTGTTGCATCTTTGAGTATGTGTTTTCTGTAGTTTTTAGTATTTATGACCTGATCCTGTATGGCAATCATGAATCCTTCCGTCTCCCCAAAGAGGCATCCCCGAGCTAACCAGCTGTTTGACGCAGTTTTGTCAACAAAATCCTGGGCCAGATCATAGGGATGCCTGCCATGGAGAGCCTTTCGAGCCCACGATTGCTTAATGGTGTCTATCCTTTTTATATGTTGTGTTGTGTCCATATGATGTGAGTGTAAGTTTAATGGTGTGTTATTCGAGTCTGCTAGAGTTACTGCTTTATGTAATTGTGATGTTTCTTGTTTTTTGTAGAAAAACTCTCGCAGTGACTGTATTTGTTTGTAGTGAAGGTTAACTATGTCAATCAGGCCACGTCCGCCATCTTTACGTGGAAGGGTTAATCTTTCTGTGGCGGATTTAGGATGATGTTGTTTATGCTTAGTAAGTGTAGTTCTTGTTTTCCTTTGGAGTTGCTCAAGATCTGTGTGAGTCCAATGTATAACTCCAAAAGAATATGTGAGTACTGGGATGACATATGTGTTTATTGCTTTAACTGTGTGTTTTGCATTTAACTCTGTTCTGAGAATAGCATTTAACCTACTTTGGTATTCTTTAATTAATCTTTGCTTTATTTGTGTATGTTCTGTTAGTTTGGCCTGTTGGAATCCTAAATACTTGTAGAACTCGCCCTCTTCCATGGATTCAATAATGTCTCCATTTCCAAGTGCAAAATCTTCTTTCTTCAGGATTCCTTTTTCTATGTGAACTGTTTTGCATTTATCTAGGCCAAATTCCATTTGTATGTCCTCGGTGTATGAATGTGTGATTTGTAGGAGTTGATGAAGTTGTTTTTGTGTGGATGCATAAAGTTTTATGTCATCCATGTACATGAGATGTGACAGTGTAAACTGTGTTGTTTTTTCGTGTCTGATATTGTAACCATATTGCGTGTTGTTTAACATGTTGGATAATGGGTTCAGGGCTAAGCAGAACCAGAGAGGACTCAAGGAATCTCCTTGAAATATTCCTCGCCTAATAAAAATTTGGTTTGTTTGTATGGAAGTGTTACTAACCCTGAGATGTAGTGTTGTTCTCCAGTGCTGCATAGTGTTTTGAAAGAATGCAATGAGTGATGGATGTATTTTGTACATGTGTAGAATATGTAGCAGCCAACTGTGTGGAAGACTGTCGAATGCTTTTCTGTAGTCTATATATGCCATGTGTATGTTTCTGTGTTGTTTGTGTGCTTGCCGTAGAATGACTGAATCTATGAGTAACTGTTCTTTGCATCCCCTGTGGTTTCTACGACAACCTTTTTGCTGTTCTGTTAGAATGTTGTGTTCTTCAACGTGTTTGTATATTTTGTTTGCGATACAGGATGTCAATAATTTGTAGAGTGTTGGAAGACATGTAATTGGTCTGTATTGTGTGGGGTCTGTGGTATTGTTGTTTTTAGGTTTCATGTAGGTGATGCCCTGGGTAAGAAAATTTGGCATGTCTTGTGGATTGATGATGATGTGTGTTAGATGTTTAGCTAGTTCCTGGTGCAGTGATGTAAACTTTTTGTACCAGAAATTGTGAATGTTGTCTACACCAGGTGTCTTCCAGTTGTGTGTTCTGTTAACAGTGTATTGGAAATCATGTATGCTTATTTCAACACAGGGCATAGTTGGTATGTTGTGCAAGTTTCTGTTCTCCTCCTCGATCCAGCCTGCATCAGCATTATGCGTGACAGCACTGGACCAAAGAGAAGACCAATATGTTGTGAGTTCTTCTTCTGTTGGTGTGCCACTGTGCTGTGTAACAGCGTTTGCTTTGTTATTGATTTGTCTGTAAAAGAGTTTTTCATTGTTTGTAAATAATTTATTTTGTTGTTTTCGTAGTGTACATGTTTTGTATCGTTTGAGTCTACGTGCTTTGGCAGCAAGTTTTTGTTTTAGTGTATCAATGTATTCTGTAATGTGTGTGTTGTGATGTTCATGTTTTGTGTGTGTTTTTATTTTCTTGAAAATGTTTTTGAGCTGTTTCCTTAATTTGGGTGTTATGTTGTTTTTAGCGTATTGTGTCAGCTTGCCTAATTGCTGTCTAATGTCATTTATTTGTATTTCTATTCTTCTCTGCCAGGCAGGCTTGTGATAGAATTTTGTTTTCTGTGTGTTTGTCTGTGATTGTACTTTCAGCCCATGGTGTGTCACTACTGTGACTGCTCCAGCATAAACTAATGTATGAATGTCTGCGAGTGTAGAAATTGAATGAATGTAGTGTGGTAGTAAGTGAGTGTTTACGTAATTTAGTGTTTTTCCTACTTCCTTTGACGTGTTGATTTTTGGTATTCGTGGTCGTTGTGTGGGATCTGTGCCTGTATATTTAGTGAGTGTTTCCTGAAATATATGTGAGAGTGTATTAACTAAATCCATGTCTATGTTATCAGTGATGGATGAGGAAATGTCTGTAGTATCATTAGTGGTAATTGTTGTATGTGTGTTATTATCAATGCTTGTTGCTGGATTATCCTGACAGGTTACATGATCTTCATTAATGTTAGATGTTTCTGTCTGTTGATGTATTTGATCAGCAACCTGTTGTTTGATAAGTTCAAGTGTTGTTTGTGGAATAAGGTTGTTGTGTATAATTGTTCTTTTTTGATCAACAACCCTTTGTTCGGTGACAGTGAGGTGAGGATACTGTTGTGTGAATCTATGGTGTAGTTGTTGTCTGTATGCTGTCATGTTTGTTTCGAGTTTTGTGATGGTGTAGTAACTACGGATGATAAACTTGTTCATTTCTACTGTCCATTTCATCCGTTGGCGTGGTTTTCCAGTCTTTGTGGTCTGTGGATGCATTGCCACAGAAACACCAAGGCTGGGTTTGTTCCTCACATCTGTTGAGGGCATTGCAGTAGCCATGCTTGGGCCGGTGCTGCTTTCGCCACCGGTAACCAAGGGAGACTGTGGCCTATTTTTCGAACGTGAGCCTCTGCCTAACCCACGAACGCGGACCTTGTTAACCCGGGCGACGTCCGAGCCGGTATCACACTTTGATCTAGTTATTACCATAATAAATATCTCCACAGAATGTGGGTGTGGTCACTCTTAGCTTCATTTCTCCCCATAGACCTTACTGGCATGGGTGTCCCTACCAGGAGCTTATGCTCCAGCCTGCATTGCCCTATGGATCAGTAAAATTACTGGGCTCTCCCACCACGACCAGGTGGTGACCACGGGATAGTTATTATTATTATTATTATTATTATAAAATGGCAAAAAGCTTAATTTTGAAAGTAGAGTTGAATTTTATAAAAAATTTTAAATGCAAAATCTGAAAATTTACACAATGCCAAATATAGTATATTGTAGAAACTTTACTGTCTTTCATTCTTAAATTTATTTACTTGATGGATTAAATACACAAAAATACTTTTTACATTTCAAAATGTCATCTTCAAGCAAAGAAAGATTATACAAAAATTAAAATAGAAATTTTTAAAAACACTCTATATTAAATGAGCACACACATGAAACTTTTTCCATTATTATATATACATTGTTTGGTTTAGGGGTCTCAAATGTGGAGATTTGCAAAAATCCCAGAGTGACTGTACTTAAAATGCAAATGAAATTTAGATTAGTTTTATGCAAAATATAATATTTCAAATAAGGAATTAACTAGATTGATTTAAAGTTGAAAATGCATTTTACAGTCAAGGCATTGAGCTGTGGAGGTGATGAAATTTACAAGTTTCTCAGATTTGTTAAACATTATTATTATAATATGTAAAAATAAACTTGCTTATTGTTTTGTGTTAAGATAACCATCAAGTAGAATGAATGAAATGTGCAGTAGAATAAACAGTTGGGTGCTTTTGATATAAATACAATTTTTTATCTCTTATATTTTCTAAATATATATTCTAGATAAAAATTTTACAAACTTGTATCCATAATATGTACAGTACATATAATAGATTTTTTCAAATTTGATCTGTATTTATTTTTTTTTCCGGGACCAGCTTTAGGCACTGGTAAAGCAAGCATCTGCTTGGGGAGGCATATTTCAAGATATAATTTTGCAAAAATAATTTTATACTTAATAAAGAAATTTAAAAATTTCAATTGTAATTTAACTTTGAAAAATTGCATTTATATTTAAATAAATAAAATTTTATGTTTCCAAGCCAGTTGAAAACAGGACAGCAAACTACTGTTCATGCTGCCAGATTTTTTGGTCCCCCCAAACAGTAGTCTGTGCAACAAAAAAACAGCCAAATAAAACATATGCCTGTTGGTACCTGACAGACATGTTTTATACTACATAATATGGATGATGTATAATATCAAGGTGTATAAAATCACTTTAATCCATAACAGTTGATTTTCCCATAACAACACCAGTTGGATGACTCAAGATTTTATTTTAACAATTTTAACACAGATTGTATGTACATAAGCATTTTGGGCTGTTGTGACTTTGACAGTCCCTCTTCAGTGATGTTTTAGAGAAAAAAAAAATAATTTACATACTTTAATTTTCCCATAAATAATTTATGGGAAAGCTGAAATGTATAATGGAGTTTTAAATTAGTTTTTCTCTCTAAAACATCACTGAAGAGGGACTGTGAAAGTCACAACAGCATATGTACAATCTGTGTTAAAATTGTTAAAATAAAATCTTGAGTCATCCAACTGGAGTTGTTGTGGGAAAATCAACTGTTATGGATTAAAGTGATTTTATACACAAAAAATAAACCGTAATAAATAAAACATATGTTTATGTTATTTACTAACTTAATTTTTTATTATTGTTTTGTGTTGAATTCAGATTTCTTCCTTACAAATTGGGATTTCATATCATTATTGTTTAAAAGTTTAATATTCAGCTTAAGAAATATTTACTTTTTTTTATTTCTGAAAATGGGAAAAATGAATAAATTTATAAATAAAAAGAAAAATGCAGTGGGTGATCGGTTAACGAACAAATCGGATAACGTACACTTTTGTGAAAGATTTTTTATGTTCGGACAATGAATACCTCACAGAACAAACACAAGAAGTGACGTAAAATAATGAATACCGATTGTCTTCAGGCCACAATTCGAAACTTTTTGGAGCGTGGGAAACGACATCAACGCTCAACTCGGTATATACTAATCGGATAGTATTCCTCTGTACTTTGAAACTCTCTCTTGTAATTCCAGCGTTTCATTTTTCTGACAGAAACAATTCTTTTATAGTGTTCACAAGACTGTCGGGTGGGCACTCATTAAATTTTGCATTGGTTTTTATTTTCGAAGGTGAGAGTATAATAGCAAAGGTAGAGAGTGGGCAGAAAATGTCTGATGTTGCTGGGCAGTATGACTTGAACAGGTCTACAGTAGGCTGCAGTTAAATCTTATCTAAGAAAGATACAATATA
Source organism: Centruroides vittatus (assembly GCF_030686945.1). Lineage (NCBI taxonomy): Eukaryota > Metazoa > Arthropoda > Arachnida > Scorpiones > Buthidae > Centruroides > Centruroides vittatus. Next base: position 2,485,088 of record NW_027122198.1, on the reverse strand, counting down.
ATCAAGAAGACTCGAGCAGCTAAAGGAGTAACAAAAATCACATCTGAGAAAGAAAGAACTTTGAAGAGCTCATAATGGAACCTGAAACGGATCTGACGACAGGAGAATGCCAAGAACTCTTGAGTGAAAAACACCAAGAAACTTGGCGAAATATGTTTTCTTCTGAAAAAGAGGATTAATGCCAATATCTGCTATTAAAGATCTTTTGAAGAAGTTTATCCTTTTTTTATATTTAGAAATATTATTTTCAATAAAACAATGTAGAACAAATAAGCGGAGAAATTACCTTTTGGAACATTCTATCTTGAGACATTTTCATTTGTTTTATTGTTAAATGCCTCCAGTTTACTTATTTTTAATTTTTTGGATTATTGAATTGGTTCATTTTGTTGACTATTGTATTTAATAAGATAATTACTAATACAAAATGAATAAGAAAAATTCTATTTAAAAGGTTACAAGATGAATTTTTAAGTCTGCAAAAAGAAATGAAATTGATCCTAGAAGAAAACAAAGCAATTAATAATAAAAGTGTAGAAGCCATTGAAAAAGCTAATAAAATGGTTCAAAAGCAGCAGAAAGAAATTGAAGAATTAAAAATGAAAGTAAGTGATAAATCAACAACTGCCATATTACATTGGGCTAAATAATGGCTATAATAATTATGAATTACTAATACACTTGACCCAAGAGGGAAGTGTTAGGCATCATCTCATAATAAATTTAATAATTATAATTTAATTAAATAATTTTAGATTTGATCCATTATTTAGCTGATGTAATATGGCAGTTGTTGTTGATTTATTGTAATGTATCAGGTTCAGTATGCATGTTTATATTTAAAAGTAAGTGATAATAAAAGAAAAGTGTGAAAGATGTTTTTAAAACTTTTCTATGATATTAAAAGAAATAAATTTAAAAAAATCAAAAAACTTGAGTGAAATTACCCTGTTAAATTATTTTTATGCACTGAAACTGGCATATTTTAGTTTTTTGAATGAAATTAACTGCCATTAATTGTTATAATTATTTTTTATTGCAGTTATTTTTCTGTTGGCAGATTTTCTTATGATAATTATTGGTATTTAATGTACAGTACATATGATGATAATAATAATAATAATAATAATAAATAATTTAAAGACTTTAATAAATAATAAAAGTTAAATTGCTTTTAAAAATGTTTAGTATTTACCTACAATCCTAAACATTTCTTGTAGTAGTAAGGATAGATAGCTTTCTACTATATTCTTATCATTCTTCTCTAAGTGCACTTAACTAATACTCAAACCTCAATACAAAAAACCTTTAAAATGTAGCCTTTTTATTCAATTTTCTAATGTTTTCAGCCAGTCTGAAAGATGAAGGCCATTCAGACTGGCTGAAAATGTTAGAAAATTGAATAAAAAGGCTGCATTTTAAAGGTTTTTGTGTCAAGGTTTGAATATCATTTCTGGAATGTAAACATTGAACAAAAATGGTAAAATTGTTACAAATTTAGCTATGATTTATTCTTTGCTTCTATTCTGTTTCTTTAATCTCAATGTGTAACTGGTTCAAACACCATTATTCTCTAGGAATTATCGCATCCACAAACTCTGTAATTACTAACCAATCAACAACTTTATTTTATCCATAAAGTTGTGGATAAAATAATGTTGTTGATTGGCTAGTAATTACAGAGTATGTGGATGTGATTAATTCTTAGAAAATAACTGTGTTTGAACTGGTTACATATTGAGGAAAAATGTGGTAAAAGATTTTATTATGTAGGTTTCATGACTAGGTTGTTAGAAAAAAGAGTATGAGCATATATTTTCCTTTTAAATCTGCTTACTTAGGGGTTGTCACTTCTCTAGTCTGGTTGGCAAATGACAAGGAAGTAGACATTAAATGGATAAATGGGACAAACTTTTATTAATAGAAGAACTTAGGGAAGAGTCGTCGATCGGGCCGTTAGAGCAATCTTATGTTTATTACATTCAGAAGCTTAGATAAAAGTAGCTTCAAAAGTTAGATATGTTTATTTCCATATCTAAGCTTCTGAATGTAATAAACACAAATGACATAGCAGCCTTCAATAACTGTTCAGAAGATCATATTGAATAAAATTGACATCATTCAGTTAATCAATAGGATAAAGTTACAAATAATTTTATGTTGAATGCATTTTTTAAAAATTATTTGAACATTTGAAAAAAATGTTAAGATTCTAATGGCTACTGATTTGCATCCTGGTAGGTCATTCAATTTCCAATGTATGAAAAAGTTTATTGAAACAGATTTCTTAATGATTTTTGTATAGAAACAATCTTCTCTTTTTATACACAGATCTAAGAAATTGTTACTATTGTAACTGTGTCTGTGAAAGAAAGACTAACTTCTGCAGTGTTAGTATTTATGACTTCTATGAAATCTTGCACTGTTGCTTTGCTCCTTCAGATGATAAAAATGTTATCAACATACATTATTATGAGTTTTATTTTTTTATTAAATTTTAGTTCTACAAAGTTTTAAAATATCAATAGTCTATATACAGTTTGTTTCAAATTTTTACATTATTTATTCTTTTTACATTTGAGATTGAAGTTCCATTTCATATTCTGAAAGTTTTCAAAAGTACAGTTTGAAGTTGACTCAATGGAGTCAACTATTCAAATTGTTCCCTATTAGCTTTACCAGTTTTCAACAAGGTTGATTTTTTTTACAAGCAGTGTAAAGAAGAAAAGTATTAACTATGGTGCCAAGTAGGGTTTCTCTTACGTGATCCTGGCTGTTTTTTAACCCAGGAAATTCTTCTCATCCCAGGAAATCCTACAAATTTCTTAAAAGTTCACTTTTTTCTTATTTTGTGTTAAGGTTGAGGAAATTTTGCAAATAGAAAGTATAATTAACTCATAAACTGTCAGAATAATTTGTATTTATTAATTTTAAGCTCTCTTATTAGTTTTTTTAAATTTTTGCTTGTTATGGCATGTCAGATTGTTAATAATCAATATATAGTCTATTTGTGGGGCAGGATTGAAAATTCTTTACTAGTCAGAACCTGTAATATCTTGAATAATTGTGCGGATGCTGTCTTAATTTTTTACCATGCCCAGTAGCTTCAATAACTGCATTATGCCAAGTTGTGCAAATTGGGCAAGGATACAAATGAGTATAAAGTATGTAATTATGAAGTTTTTTCCATAAACCTGATTTTAAAGCCAAACAAACTGTTGAATTATTGGGCTGTAAGCTCAATGCTACTATTAAAGCAGCCAAGATAGACAAATCAAGAATACTAGATAGCAAAAGAAGTACTGCAATACATTTCGAAAACAAACTAGAAATCTTCCTTTTAGGTATACTAAATACTTAGCTTGGATGTCACACCAACAGTTGTATTAACACAATTAAAAACTTCAGATAAGGAGGCGTTAAATGAAATTAAAAGAAATATTTTATTTCTGCAAGCACTTTCAACGTAATTTACGCACATTGTCCTCAGGCAGTTTGAATGACAGAGAATTCAAACAAAATATTTAAAATTTTACAAACTTAACAACATTAGCAGTTTTGGAACATAACGTTTTAAGAACAAATATAAACGTGTGTACAGGCACGATGAAGTGACGTTTATTTTTTCAACACTAGGCTAGTTGAATCTTTATTTAGTTAGCGGAAGCGAATTTAACGATTAATTAACGATTCGTTAAATTCGCTTCCGCTAACTAAATAAAGATTCAACTAGCCTAGTGTTGAAAAAATAAACGTCACTTCATCGTGCCTGTACACACTAATCAAACACAACACGGTTTCGACAAAATCAACAAATATAAACTTTATATTATAATTAAGCATTTTTTGTAAACTCGTAAAACTGACATGCATGTGCCTTAACATATATAAAGGTAAAAACCAATTGGAAGAGCACCATAAGTGCATGTTACGTTAAAATATAAATATAAAAATATGTAACATAATTGGAAAACACATGTAAAATACATGTAACATATATTAAGATACATTTAAAAGATCGATGCGCATGCATCTTACTCTACAATGGCGGTGCAGGAAATGAAAGTAGAGTTATTGTTAATTTTTTAACCATTTGTATAAATTAGTCCAAACTTCAGGTAATTCAAGGGTAGGGGAGTTGCATGGGGAACAGCTTAGTGAAGAGGGCCTCCCGAATAAACAGCAAGCTCCCCTCCTCACAGCTGAGTATTACCACCTGATTCCAAAGTGCTGTGTGGTGATGCTGTACCACCAATTTGGAAAGTTTGGTATTGCAGTTGCCTAGTGCGACCAAACGTTGGTGTTCAGATATGCAAACGGCCAGCATTCTGGCGGTTGCACCTATATAATAGGTGTATAGTCCCGATATTGGGTTTTGCAGGGGATTATTGACAATATGGCTCCCCATAATACCAGCCACAGCCTTCCAGCCACAGCAATACGTTAATAATGTGGCCATATCTCCCTTAATCAGACGAGCTTTCTTACTACTCTCGACACAACATCTTATCAACACTGAGCTAGAGGCCATCTGCACAGCGATGCATGCTGTGGGATATGGTCCTGCTAAATACAACCATGTCAAAAACAGCGTTAAACAGTCTCTTCCTGCTACCACCTTGCGCAGACCAAGGGATTGGATGACACTCCGTCCCTCCCTCCCTTACTGTGGCTGCCTCACAGCCCAGATTTGCCGGATTTTTAGGCAAAATGGCTTTTGCTTACCCATAGCCTCACGCTCAAGTCTGAGGCAAATCTTATGTAATGATAAGGACGCTCTTTCCACCCTGGAAAAATCTTGTGTCTACTCCATTCCCCTGCAAAACCCAATATTGGGACTATTAAAATGATAATTTTAATTTAAATTGGTACATTGTATCGTAGTCATAATTAAGATTTTAGCTGTTTAAAAAGCAATACCAAATGTCATGATGGTTGAGGGTTGTTACATGAATCCTTAGTTGCTATATGTAGGAATTTCCAGATAAATATCGTTCTTTGGTCTATACGGCATTTTAGTAACAACCCTTCTGACCATACAGGATTAAAGTTTTGTTTCAACGCTTTTTTCTTTGGGGCATCTGTAGTTGAATGTCATTGCAGTGTTCTGCTAAATGGTTAATAAACCTTCTGGTAGTGACTCCTATTAATATAGTTTCAAACCCGTCTGAGAATGTTGCAGTGAAATTATGACTTTTTAAACAGCTAAAATATAATATTCTACTACAACATTCAATTGTACATATGGGTTCAAAACTTGGGAGTGATTTGTAATCTAACATGATACACTTTGATGTCAAACTATGCTGGCAGCACTCTAAACAAAAACTCAGTTGTATACATTCCTTGTGCCAACATTCTCTTGCATTTCTAAATGCAAGGGAATGTTGATCTCCTTGCAGTTTCCGGGAATATCCCCTTGCAGTTTCCATGGAGTATGAAAGAAATTATTTTGTCAAGCCAGATTTTTATCAGATAAAATTTTAAGATGACTGTCTTTCGGAATTAATAAAGTTTTGACGAGTAAAGTGCAAAAATAAACATTATCTCATAACCACTTTTGACATAAATAGAATGCTATTATCTTCAATCACTTTAATCCTTTTTAATTAGGTTGATTTTTCTCACAGGAAACATTATCTGTTCAAAGATGAAAGATAGTGTTTGCTGTGAGAAAAATCAACCTAATTAAAAAAGATTAAAATGATTGAAGATAATAATATTCATACAGCACCCCCAACAAATAAGAATATATAGAATGTCTTCTTCATGCAAAACAAAACAAATTTTAGAATGTTGATATAAATTTTAACATAAATGTTAATGTTCTAATTGGAATGCACATGTTATTATTAAAGGTTTAATGTTAATTTGTACTAATTGGAATTGTGAGAACGGGGAGGTAGGCAGAAGCTGTGTCTCCCTTTTCTTCGTCTCACTTGTCAGGATAGCTGTTACATTGCCGGCGCGTTACACGTTATGTGAGTGGATAGGAGGTGAGATGGGGTCGACGATAAGGCGAAGCGATATTCGAGACACAGAGGAGACCATTTAACAATAAAACAAGATTTATTCAAATTAACAAAAGACACCAATACAAAATCTGACTAAATTTCCTAAGTCGCGTAGGGTTCGAGAGAGAGAGCTTACAGGTTCGGTTCATACCTCATTAGTAGTTCCTTTCTTGTTATCACTTTGATATCCTCTATGTGGAGAGTAGTATCCGAAATTGGCACAGTTTATAAGGTCGCGACTGAGCGCGGAGACGTTGGGACAGTAGGTCTGAGCGGTGACGACGTGCAATGGCATTTGTCCGGCAGATGATATGAGACTCCCCGAGGGGGTGGAAGGAGTGGCTTTTATAAGTTTAGCCTGGGAAATTAGGTCACGTGATCGTAGGTGGATGACGATTTGTGTCATAGGTGTTCCCGGGATTCAAAATATATGACAAATTCAAACGTTAAGTATAAACTTAGGTTGCAAGATGATCCGTTTAAAGCTTAAGAACAAAGGATTGTTGACAGTTAGATGGCCAGGGACGCATATTTTCTCGTCCAGGGCCGTTTTTAGACAGGATGTTTATATTAGGGGAAAACTCCTAAAACGAATTATTACAAGTTAAATTCTGAGGAAATTCCAGATCTCACAGAATGCTTGTGTTAAATTTAAATCGTGTGCTATTAAACTTACACATTTAATTAATGATCAAACTATAATTGAAAATTATTGGCAGCTGAAATTTAATTTTTTTTTAAATTATTAAATAGTGAAACATATTTTAGCTCTAGAGTTTATTATACCACTCCAATTTCTCAATAAGTAATGTTTCTCAGATGAATAAACAGTTGATGTCCTCACATTGTACGAGGATGTAAGATTCATTCCACAGGAGTGAAAGTAATGTTTGAGAACCCTTCTAGATAGTTCTGTGGATATTTCTTTGCATTTCTAAATGCAAAATAATGTTGGCACATGGAACATATAAAATTGAATTTTCTTTTGGAGTGCCACCAGCATGGTTTGACACCAAAGTATATCATGTTAGATTACAAATCACTCCCAAGGTGTATAGAAACATTGATACCAAAAGGTTCTAAACTATATTACATAGGAATAATCACCAGAATGTTTATTAACCATCTAGCAGAATTCCGAGATGATGTTTCAGATAACAGATGTTCTACAAAACTTGCCAAAAAATCTTGTATGGTCAGAAATATTGTTACTAAAACACCATATAGACCAAATAACCTTATTTATCTGGGAATTCCTACATATAGCAACTAAGGACTCCTGTAACAAGCCAACCCTCAAGCATCCTGACCTTTAGTATCTCTTTTTAAACAACTAAAATCTTAATTTGTGGATATGATACTCTGTACCAATTTAAATTATAACAATATTAATTATTGTTTTAATAATGTTTTACAAAGTAAAAGGATTATTGTTTATTTTTTATGTCAGTTATAATTTAGCAAGTGTTCTGTCATATTTAAATATAAACATCTGTAAGCCTGGTAGTTGTATTAAATCCAAATGGTTGCTGGATTAGGTCAGGTTGTATTACTGATACTAATAATAATTAAATGCTAAATAATTTGGCCTGAAAGTAGACATTAGGTTCCATCTCTTATTAAATTTAATAATTAAATTAATAATTATTAATTAATTTAGAAGGTTCTGGAAGAAAAGAATCTGCATAGTGCAGGACTCAAACTCACAACTGTCACTTACCATGCAGATGCATTGCCAGTTATGCTACCTGGACCTTCATCGGATTATCAATTCCAGAACTATTAATTTAGATATAATCATACTGGTTACTCAAAGCATCAACTGGGGACGACTTTATAAACTGTTGGCACGGAGTAACCAGTCAGTATCATGAGTAACCAGTGTTGTTAAATCTAAATTAATAGTTCTGGAAGTGATGGATCAGATGAAGGTCTGTGTTGGAAAAATAAATTTTCTACATTTTCATGATCTGTCCATAGGTGGCAACACCAATCGTTTTGCTGTGAGTTCCCTCTTTTTTTTTCCCGCCTTTCTGTTCTCTCTTCAGATGTGTGAAGTTGTAGTGTTCCTTCTTTTGTGTAAATTAAAGTTTTTTGTTAGTTATAACAGTGTCTGTTGCAGATTTAATCATCCAGTTTCAACAGTCTAAATAGCATAACCGACAAATCATCGTCACAGTAAGTGGCAGTTGTGGGTTCGAGTCCTGCTCTGGACAGATTTTTTTCCAGAACCTTCTAAATTAATAAGAACACTCAACTCAATAATCTAAAAACCAAAAAAATTAAGATATCTTCCAACTTAATGACTGGTGCTAATGACAACCTTTGAAGAATCTTTATGTCTGGTAACAAAAAACCTTTTTTGTTATCTGAAATAAAGGTTCTTCAAGGGTTGCCAACAAAATTGTCACTTGCTTATAAAGCAAAATTGTCCATTAATTAATAAATATTAATTTAATTATAATCATTAATTTTAATAAGAGATAGTGCCTAATAGAAACAATTTCTTGGCAAAATTACTTAGAATTTAATTATTAATAGTAGCTGTAATTTAGTCCAATCTAATGTGACAATCATTTGGCTTTTATGTGATATTTATTAGCAATTTTTGTTCTACATTTATTCAAAACTTTAAAGATCATTAAACGTGTTTTTAAACACGGAATAAATTTATTAATTTATATCCTCTTAATTCATTATCAGTTTGTTGTTGCTTTATGTTCTTGCCTGACAAAGATAACAATACATTGTTGAAAGTACTTGCATGTATCTTTTATGTACATAAAAGCTCAACATAAAAGACAGTTTATTTAATGTATTATCTTTATACTTAAATTAAGTTCTGTAATTTAGGAAAAAATTGAAATTTTAAGACTATCTAAAATAAAATTTTGTTTTATTTACAGTTAGAAGCCCAAACATCAAACAATTTATATAGAAATCTTAAAGAAAAATCCAGAAATAACTTGAAGGAATGGACTAATCAATTGGAATCTGAATTAGATAATTATAGGCAAGAATATACTAGACTCCATTATGAAGCTTCAACTCTTAAATCACAACTTGAGTATAATGAAATAGAACATAAAAGAACAGTTGAAGGATTAAAACTTCAGTATGAATCGGAGGTAAAAAATTTATCTATTTATTTAAATGCAAAATGTTGCTTTCTTCATTCAGGAAGTGAAATGAGAATAAACTAATGCTTCAACAAATATAAGATAACATTGCTTTATTACAAGTCACATTTTACCACAGATGCAGTTACAAATGTCTTTTGACCTGTTTCACAAGTCATCTTCAGTTGCACCATACAATTATTGACCATTTGCATTATGAATAGACCCTAACGTTCTATGCATAATGGTTGATAATACAGTCTGTAAGTTTAGGATATAGCTCTATATCCTAAATTACTGTGATTACAGAAGTAATTAGAAGTTATAAGGAACTAATGGAGGAACAGTGAAAAGAAAGAAAATGTTCTATGTATAACCATTTATAATTATATGATGATTCTGAAGATGACTTGTAACATAAGTTGAAAACCCACTCCAGGCTAGATCTTTTCTTCCAGACTGTTCTAAATTATTTAATAAATTGTTAAAAGTTTTAATTATTAATTCAGATAAGAGATGGCACCTAATGTCTACCTCTGACACCAAAATTACTTAATATCTATTCATTACTAATAGCAAATTTATATTCCTGTTAATTATTGTGATCATTTGGTCGAGTATCTATGAATTGGGCTTTGGGAAGTTTATGATACAATGCATATTTTATGGCCAGCACAGATTTAATATGAGAGTGTGTTTCTTTTTGTAACAGATTCAGCACTCTATATGGTGAAAGATGGAGAGGCATTGAATGTTTTTTTATCCAAAAATGCTTCTACTTATGTGCATAGATCATGCATTAAATCATGTCTGTGAAAAAGTACATGAATATTTTCCAAATATTAATAAATTAATCTTAAATGTGAAAAAGTTCTTATGAAGGTATATTCAAGAAGATGGGAGTTTACAGTAACTATCTGGTATCCCCTTGTCTCCCAATCCTGTGGGGTACTGTACCTGGATAAATACTGCCTGTTGTTATGATAATTACAAAGGCATAAAGAGAATCATTTCAATCTTTATCCTGGATGATGCAGTGAGCATAGAAAATACCCAGAGTTGTTTAAAGAGAGAGCTATTGAACATAAATTAGATTTCATCAAAACAAATTTTGAATTTTTTGAAAATGTAGTAACATTAGAAGAAAAGATGCCATTGTATACTGCTGTCAGTTTGATTGAAAGTGTTGCAGAGAGACTTTGTATGATTCAAGGAGCAGTGACTAAAAAGATACATGAAAAATTTGAATTTGTTCCAAATAAAAATAAAGAATGGAAAGATACGAAGAAATCTTATCTTATTCAAAATCTCAAGAAATGGAAAAGGAAACTTGACTCTTTCCTTTTCACCTGTGGAAATAGCATCATTTGTTTTTGCTCTTGCTACTTTGCGTGATGTTGACAGAAGTTTTTCATGACATGCAGCACTATTACACAGAAACAGAGCAAACTTTACAACTGAGAGCTTGAAGCATTAGTTTGTTATGCATTACAGCCAGAGAAATTTATATTCTACTTGATTGATTTTGTAAATAAACTAATATAAGGGAAAAAATTAATAAAAACATGTTTGAACATATCAGTTTTTATGAGAATATTTTCATGATTTTAGGGAATATTATAAGCATATGTTTTTGATTTTTAAGAGCATAATTATCTGGGCCTGAGTAAGAATACTAGGTATTTTGGCATGCTTATTAATTTTGCTGAATAAGATTATGTCATAGTATTTATTTGACTAGTTCACTGTACATTCTTGCTAAATTTGTTCAATATTCCAGTAGTCTAATGCTGACTTTGATATAATATCTATATGAAGTATGTTAAGTTTTTATTTTTGAGTTCAGAATTTCTAATATAACTTGAACTTTTTAAAGATAGATAATGTTTCATATAAAATAGTTTCTGAGTAAGAACAGGAAAGGAATAAGTTGCAATTTCAATATGTTTAATTAGTTTAATTAAAAATTTGTAAAATGAACTGATAAATTTGTAATATCAAAACCATACTTTTCATACTTTTTCAGCTTGGGTTCATTTCAGTGTATTCATGAACCTGTTTTAGATTTAGCATTATCATTCAAAAAATATGGTGTTCTGAAATTCCACATACAAATGCATTCTATGACATTAATGTTTAAAATATTCAATCCATAAAAATAGGTGTACTTTAAAATACAAAGTGTAAATATTGGGCCCTAATAATTTGATAGTCTGTGGTTGTAACCCACAGCTATTCCCTTCTCCCTACAAGCAAATAGTTAAATATGTATTTGGAAGCCAAACTCTGCTTTTGGAGAAACCCACAGTATACAAGTTATTACATAACAGTAACGATGATATAGACTATTACAACACATCGAGTTTATACTCTATCCCAATAACGGATGAAAGATTGAACTGTCATCCAGTGTACTTAGGTTCTGCAAATATTAATAGATTGCTACAATGTAAGCTGGAGGAACACAAATATGATATTGACAATAATAAACCAACTACTACTATGGCACAGTTTGCAATGGAGTTCAGGTGTGTGCAATACTAAACGAAGCTAAGATTGTTAAACTAGTCTTGGATGAACAACATTTAAGAACATTTGAAACACTGGAGATCTGCAAAGCAACATTAAAAAATTAATGCAATAGTTATAAAGTGATTTTCTTTCCAGTGCCTAGAAGTCTTTCTTCGACAACTGTCTATAAACAAGAGGCAGCTTTATACAGAGAGCAAATGCAAATTATTAGGATCATTACTTGCTTAATTATATTCAATAATAAATTTTGCAATATATTTAAGTTACACTTTGTATTTTAAAGTACAGTCTCTCCTTGACTTACAATGGGATTATGTTCCAAAAAACACATCATAAGTAGAAAATATTAATAAATAAAAATAGGCTATATACAAGGTTATACAGTATGTAACATTGCATATTGTATCATAAACTGTACAGAGAAAAAGAAAAAAATGAACAAGCAATTATTTATTGACAATGCCACAATAAATTGCTCATTCATTAATCATATTAAAAATATTTCTATTTAATATTAAATTAAATTAAATTTAAATTAATAAATTATATTAAATTAATATAATTTATTTAAATATAGACACCCACAACTGCCATAAATAATCAGGCTATATTTTGGAAATAATAATTATGAATTACAAATGAATTTGGCACTAGAGGGAGGCGTTAGGTGCCATCTTGTAATAAAATGAATAATTATAATATTTAATTAATTAGTTTAGATTAAACTGGAAGAAAAGAATCGGCCTGAAGAGGGACTTGAACCTGCACCTCCCACTTATCGTGTGGATGCGTTGCCAGTTACACTACCTGGACCTTCGGTCCAATCTCCTCATCCAGTATGTATAAGTTTAAGATATAACCATAATAGCCATCTATGATTATATCTTAAACTTATACATACTGTATGAGGAGATTGGACCGAAGGTCCAGGTAGTGTAACTGGCAACGCATCCACACGGTAAGTGGGAGGTGCAGGTTCAAGTCCCTCTTCAGGCCGATTCTTTTCTTCCAGTTTAATCTAAACTAATTAATTAAATATTATAATTATTCATTTTATTACAAGATGGCACCTAACGCCTCCCTCTAGTGCCAAATTCATTTGTAATTCATAATTATTATTTCCAAAATATAGCCTGATTATTTACAGCAGTTGTGGGTGTCTATTTGCTAAGCATCAGGATTTTGGTTGGTGTTTATATTTATTTAAATATATTTATTAAAAGTATGTTTAATCATATTTTTAATTTATTTAATTTAATGCAATAGTTATAAAGTGATTTTCTTTCCAGTGCCTAGAAGTCTTTCTTCGACAACTGTCTATAAACAAGAGGCAGCTTTATACAGAGAGCAAATGCAAATTATTAGGATCATTACTTGCTTAATTATATTCAATAATAAATTTATATTCAATAATAACTGATCTCCACCTCAAATTAGCAGTGTCTTACCCCTGTATATCATATTCCTTTAACAATAGAGTCGTGCCAATATCTAACTCCTTTCAAGGGGAAATTTTTGAATCAAAATAATGTGACTTTCTGTTGGCATCGGAAGTTTGTATATAGTTAAATCAGGGTTTCCTGCCCCTAAGATTTCCATATTTGATCTTGTCTTTTATCTATCTAATGCCATTCTTGAGATTAAGAAATGACAGATGGATGGACTACATAAGGAATTTATAGGTCTAAAATTTTTTCAAACTGCAGCCCAATGAAACAAAAGAAAATATATAGAAGTACTGCTTGAATTCAAATGATCACTGTTTTCCAGCATTTCTGCTTTACTCACATCTGCTATCATATGTCAAAAATGTCATAAGTCAAGGAGCATCTGTATGGATTATGTATACTTTTATGGATTGAATATTTTGGATTTAAATATTAACGTCGTAGAATGCATTTAACATTTGTCCGTGGAATTTCAGAACACCATATTTTTCAATGCCAATGCTAAACCCGAAGCAGGTTCATGAATATACCAAAATCAATTGTTTTTTTTTTTTTTTTTTTTTTATGTTAAATAAATTCAAGCTGGAAAAGTATTAAAGGTATGGTTTTGATGTTAGTTGTTCCAGCATTACTTTGAATTAAATTTGTCATATGTTTTTCTAATTTTTTAAAAATTAATAGAAAACTGAAAATATTACTTAGGTGATAGACACTAATTTGAAATAATTAAATTTCTTTGATTGAAATTTCATTACTATTATTTGTAATTTGATGATGATAATAATAATTATATAAAATCTGAATATAAACATTCATTAATCCAATTCTTAATTGAGGTCAATCTTCCATATTTTATTGGCTTTAATATAGCTACTATTTAATAATTAAATGTTAAGTAATTTTGTCTAGGGTAGGTGTTAGGTGCCATTTCTTGATAAATTTAGTAATTATAAATAAATTAGTATTTAATTTTTATTTTAATAATTAAATTTATCAAGAAATATTGTATTTACTCGCATATAAGACAAGGTTTTTATTAGTGATGTAACGAATAGTATATTTGGCCTCAGCCAAATAACGAATATTTGGCTAGGAGCGTGGCCGAATACCGAATATTCGGCCAGGAGTGTGGCTGAATGGCTGAATATTTGGCCAAACTATTCGGCTTGATTAATGCAAGTACGAAAATTGGCGCGTAAACCGCATTATGGCAAGGATCGCGCACTCTGCTCTCTATTGGCCCACTGTCACTACGATTTTTTCTTCCAGTAGGTCTAAATTATTTAAATTAATTAATTAAATTATAATTATTAAAGTTAATATGAGATGGAGCCTAACGTCTACCTCTAGTGCCAAATTGGTTTATAATTTATGTAATAGCCGTAAATAGCCCAATATGATTTGGTAGTTGTTGGTATTTAGATGTAAGTTATAACTTATAAGTTATTTTATTTGCTATCAATCTTTTTAACTCTAAAATTTTGTTTTTACTATGTATTTGTAGACTGAATAGTGCCCTAAGGATATACTTTAGTGGGAACATGTGGTCTAGTTTCTGCCCAGTTGTGGAACAGTTCAAATATATTATTGGGGGTTTTCTATTTGTGAAGTTTTGTGATATTTTGTTGCTATTGTTTTTGTCAATATTTTTAAAATTAACATGATATCAAATGTTATCTTTTGCATATAATGAAAAATGCTCATTCTTTGCTTTATATATAAAATAAATTATATAGTAGTTACTCATCTTCTAGAAATAGATAAATAATTCTTTCATTAAATACGATAAGTTTCAATAAAACGTTTCGTAAATTATTTTAAAATATCGTAAAAAATATTAAAATATACACGAATATGAATATAACATAATTAACTAAACAATAATATTAATGCCCGATACATTCTAACCTACACACCAATTTATCAGGCTAGATAAAGGCTATAATATTATTTAATTATGAAATAATTTAATACTAGAGTTAGATGCTATTTCTTATTAACTTTAATAATTATAGTTTAATTTTCAGCATTAATAAAAGTTACCAAAATGATTAATTTACTGTGTTTTTGTTATTTCTTACTCCTGTTTTTAGGTATTCGGTATTCGGCTGAATAGTGATTTAAATATTCGGTATTTGGCCGAATAGTGAAAAATAGGCCGAATACCGGGTACTAACCGAGTATTCGTTACATCACTAGTTTTTATTCATTTTTTACTGCTTCAAAAACCTAGGTCATCCTAAATGCATGAGTGAAGGATTCTTTTTGTTTTTGCAATAATTTTTGTGAACCATGTATACTTCATGCTGTCATTATAGGTCTACAGTGTATTTATCGTAAGTTTGCACCTACTGTAAACAAATTAAGGCACTTTCCTTTGTTTATTGGTTTAATCCTATGTCCATTAATTAAAACTGCATTGCATCTCATTCATTTGGAGAAAATAGTTTCTAGTTGTTTATAAAATACAGGTCACTTAGCAATGATTATAAATGTAGTTATTTTATATTAGTTAAATTGTTATTTTTAATGAATATTGGCACATTCTGAATCATTAAAAATAAAATTTTTCCGGTCATGCACATTATAATGTTTTGGTTTTGTTTTCTATTTATCACGTACTAAGGCAAATGTGGTTGTTTGCCTTAATATGTGAATTTGATAATATTTTATTTGTGATTAAATGAAATAAAATTAAAATTGTATTAATAAATCTAATTTTCTTCATTTTGATCTCTAAAGTCACACCTCGTCCTATACATGAGATCGTCTTATATCCGAGTAAATACAGTATAACATACCAACAAACCTCAATCAGTCCAACAATGCAAAATCCAAACACTTCCAATGTTCTTGGCCTACCCTAAAGACCTTCAGGAATATCAAAATTCTAAAATGGAATGCTTGACAAAGCATGGAATGTGCACTTTAGAAATTGATTACATTGAATTTGGAATTTAAAACTGATTATGTTGCCAGAAGTAGAAACAATTATTGGATGCTTGTTGCTTTACAGAGAAGCATCTCAACAGGCTTTACCACACAAGAAATGGCTTTTCTTCTTTGTACTTGATACAATTGCCTCTTGGTCCAGTTCTGTGATCGAAGAGTTAATGCCGTTATCATGAGTTACTACCTAATACTTGCCTCTAGTCAAAATTACCGTATATCTCAGCGGATAAGACAACCTTCAGATGAGACGAGGTATAAGTTTTCATCAAAGTTTTATAGTTTTAGCTTATATCTGTCCTATAAGACGACCCCAAACTATCAACAGCCTATGAATTTCGTTTATATCAGCAATCATCATCTGAATACTAATACTGTATAGCGTATATGGAATTATGTCCTATTTGTAATTTTTCAAATGAATAAATTTATTTTTTTGCATCTGGCAGCACTGCCTTGTGATTGTTGCAAGCATTCACACTGATTCAGCATTCGGGTAATGACCTTGACTATTCACAAAAATGTCGTATGGGCTATTCTATTTTGTGTACATATCCTACTCTCTAATTGTAAATAATTACGGTTTGTCCATTTTTCTATAATGGTTTTAATTTATATAAATTTCAATATAATTTTTTGTATCTGTCCTATAAGATGTCCCTGGATTTTTGGGGCCTTTTTTTATGATTCAACTATCGTCTTATCCGCCGAGATATATGGTACTTTACATTTAATTATAAAATAGTAGCCATATCATAGCTCAATATAATCTGGCATATCATTTGGTCTTATATAAAATCTGATATACAATAATTATTATTTTATATTATTTAGATAACAAATTTACAAAACAAAATTGATGATCTGTTAATGGAGAAACATCATGAAAATAAACAGGAAGGACAGCAATTACACATTTTACAGAAAGAAAATGTTCAATTACAGTCAAAAATAAAAGGACTTTCAACAGAACTGGAAGAGTTACGAAAAGTGAAAGAAAAAGTGGGATTACGTACTGATAATGTCGTACGATTACAAACAAAACAGCTGACAGAACATGAAATTAACATTCGAACTCTCGAGGTAATACAGAATATAATTTACATTGTCGTGATTTGTATTGATTTAAAATTACATTTTATATACTTCTCAGTCAGAAATAAAATCATGTGAGTTGCAGAAAGAAGCAACTGAAAAAGAGTTGTCCCTGTGTTATGAAAATAATAAAATTTTAACATCAGAGTTACAGTCTACAAAAAAAGAATTAATTTTAATTAAAAATCAATTGGAAGAAGTTAAACAAAAGTGTCAGATTGAATTAGCAAATATTAAAGTTGAAAATTTGAGGAATAAGGGAAAATTAGAAAGGGACAAAAGCCAACTTAATATAGAACTTTCTAGTAAGTTTTTTTTTAATTTTCTTAATACAGTAATTACATATTAAATTTATTGATATTCATTTTATGTAATTCAATATATACATATATAAACATCTTAAAGACTGATGATTGTATCAAAGTTAAACAATTATTGGATTAAATTGGCCAAAGAGATGGTGCCTAATGCCTACCTCTAGTGCCAAATTACTAATATTTAATAATTATTAGTAGTGGGAACATAGCTTGATATAATCTGGTAATCGTTTTTTATTTTAATGTTATTTATTTTTATTTTAACTAAAAGTTAAGGAATGCAATATTTTAAATGTTAAGTTGACAAAAAAAGTAATGGCTGATGCATTTTTTTATTTAATAGTTTTTTCAGGTTTAGTCAAAATGTGAAACTATGTTCATAACAGAGACTTGTGGAGTCAGCATGCATATTCAATTCCATTTCTTTCAAATTTTAAATGCCAGAGTCCAATTTCTTTAATTACAGGGAAACCCTGGTTATTGTGATTAATGTTGCCAGGAAAAACACTACGATAATCAAACTACAATAGTTGTGAAGAATAACATATGAGAAACAGGAGATGGTTGCCAAGAATTTTCAAAAATTATGCTTAAAATTTTAAATACAAAATATTATGCTAGACATTTTTTATCGAAGTACTTGAAAGGAATGAGATAATATATTAAATCAATTTTTAATTTTGAAACTATTTTTCTGAAAAATAACTTGTATGTTTTTTTTGTTTAATAGTAATGTAGGAGACAAGGAGACATCTTGATTCAAAAAATTTTTTTTTCTTTTCTTGTTATGTGACTCACTAATGTAAATGGTGATTTCTATTTCTCAATATACTTTCATTATATGTTCAATTACATTAGGATTGCCATAAGTTATTTTTTGCTCGAGATTCACAGACATGAAACAAGCTCTTTTAATGTGAATTCCTTTGTTGCTATCTTAATTTTGTCATCTCCATTGCTATTATCCAGAGCTTTGTGCACTCATTCTACATCCAGATTAATAAGTTCTTCATTAGTAAGGTCACTAGTATGGAACTGGAGCAATTCTTGAACATCATCTTTATCTATTTTAGTTAAATTCTGGTAGAATGGTTTGTACTTCATCAACAGGCTGTACATGTGGAATTTCTGGGATGCTTTTACATGTGACATCTAAATAAGGCCTGTCTCCCATAGAAAGTCCTCTTGGGAGGTACCTCCCTTCATATCATCCAAGTGTGGGATTATCTTCTTCCATCAATCTAACCCAGTCAGTGGGCACTAAAATGTCCATTTTTCCATAATGCCTCACTTGGAATATATGATAATGCCACACTTGATATGAAGGGATGATATGAAGGGAGGTACCTCCCAAGAGGACTTTCTATGGCTCACAATGCGGCAGCTAGATTGTGAGGGAAAAGTCCGATATGTTCGAGATAGACTGTGAAAAACTCCTGGAGAGGAGTGTCCCCTGATTCAATCCCAGGTTCCCAGAGCTAGGCCAATGCCTTAACTGTCTTGGTCATTACACTTCCAATACTCAATTCGAGTAGTCTATTTACAGCAAGGCATATGTTGCCTACATTAGCTACAAACATTAGCTAAAATTACAATAAATAAAGACAAAATAAGCGTGATCATTCAATTCAAATTTTGAGTAGTGGGGACATTTGTATACTTTTTGTACAATAAAATATCGTAATCCTGTAACATAGTCCAAAAATATTCGTAATTTTAAGTTGTGCCTGTATTTTATTTCATTTGTATTTTACAGCTATCAAATATTATTACTCAAAAATGTAAAATACACATCTTTTGCTGTGTTATTATGCTTACAAAAACAATTTACTTACTTAAATTATTTTTCTACCATTGAATAAATAAATAAATACTCTTTTAAGAAAATAAGAAAATACTCTTTTTAATAAATAAATAAATAAATATATATATATATTTATTTATTTATTAAAAGTATTTATTATAAAAAAGTTACATTCAAAACATTACAATAGATAGAAGTGCAAAAACATTCAGTTGTTTGTTTTACATAATGTGTTAATAAATCATTAGACATTATACAAAATGTCTGGACATACTGTCATTAGACAGATACTGAAATATATACAACATCTGCAAAAACAAGGTTAACATTTTGAGAAGTGATTGTCTAGTTTTATGAACTAAAAGGAATCTGAAACAAATGTCTATTAGAAGATGTGACAACACTTCCAAACCTAAAATCCAGTGAGTAAAATAAAAACATTTATTGAAGAACAAACGTTTTCAATCTTTACAAAGGCCATCTTCAGGTTCTGCTGGTAAAATGCAAATCAAACATAAAAGGAATTTAAATAACATTCTTTGTGTATGAATGATGCATGCTCAGGAACACAGTAATACATTACAAAATAAAAAATAAAAAGAATATTGTATGTGTTGTTTTCTTTTGTACTTGTTTTTATTTTTATTGTTTATTTTATAGTGTATTACTGTGTTTCTGCACATGCAACATTTGTACACAACAAATATTATTTAAATTCATTTTATATTCAATTTGCATTTTAGCAGTAGAACCTGAAGATGGCCTTTGTAAAGGTTGGAAATGTTCTTAAAAAAATGTTTTTATTTCACTCACTGGATTTTAGGTTTGGAAGTATTGTTGTATTACATACATCCAGTTCAGGATAGGGTTTCTATATTAGAAGATGTGCTAACACTTCAAGAAACAGAAAATTTCAGCAAGTGGGTATGACATATCCATGCATTTATAGCATATGATATATCCTTATATCATCAACTTTATACTGTAAATAACTTAATCTTTCTTTTTAATTCCATTAACTACCCCACATTTAAATAGGAAATGCCATCACAGCCATATCCTATAAGAGAGTCTCCCGACTGCTTTTTTGTTTGATTTTCTTTGTTTTCAAACCGGAATATCAAGGCAGATAGACCTGAAAATGCTTAGATGTTTTATCTTGGGCCTGTTTCTTAGTTATGGTTTGTACATTGTAATGCCTTATACAGATGATTTTCCAGTTTGATTTAAGATGTACTGTACTTATCATTACTGACTAATTTTGTTAATACTCCCGATGAACAAATCAAATTCTGGATTTGAGTACTTGGATTGTTCTATCATTTAAACTGTTGTGCACATCTTGTATTCTCATTGGCTATTTTGGTTTGGTGTACATAATGCTCTTTGCATTAAGAATTGCATAAACTTATCAGTTTCTCTACTGTTATCACTAAGCAGTTTTTTTACTGAATATTTCATGTCTCTCAACATAAACAAGTATGTATTTGGCATGTCTATAACTTATGTCTGTGCTCTCAAGGGAAAGCAGATCAAACTTCTGTGTAAAATGAAGATGACCAAATATCAGCTTTTTTCAAGAGAATTATCAAATGACCCAGAAATAACAGTTGGCATTAATTCATCTGGGTTAGACATTTTTTTGTACTGTCAAATGGAAATCAATATACTTTGTGAATATATTACTTGAAGAACTCTAATTGATTGTTATGTCCAGTTCTTTTCCAAGATTTGTCTTGTTATGATACTTGTTTTTTACATAATACGGCTGCAAGAATGAGCTGTCTGCTACAGTATCATTTATCTTGGTTATTTGCTTTGATAAGATTGTTTCACAGCTATCTTATACAGTATCTCTCAAATATAACAAGCTCTGTATTGCAATATTCCATCATTAATTTTGAGACAGCATTTTGTAGATGATGAAAAATTCAGTTTAAATTTCAATTCTGACCTGACAGATATATTACAAGAAAAAGATTTTAAGTACTTTTTGTCCTAATGAAAAACTTTTAAAAATTTTATATTTATTTATTACATTAATCTGTTTTAGAAATTGTGTAAACATAAATAAATAAAATATAAAAAGTATTTTTAATGAATTATAATATCAACTGTAACATGGAATAATTTTCTTTTGTTATTCTTTATATAAAAGATACGTGGTGATGCTCAGTAAACAAAATAAACCCATCCCCACATTAAAAATGAGAAAAAACTCAAGTAAAAGCTACAAAAATAACAATTATGTTTATATTTTTATTTTTATGTGTAAAAAAAAAAAAGAGATATAAACTATACAACATATAAGGATATTATAAACATTATTATAAATAATAATGATAATGTTTTAAATCTATAAAAGAAAGTCTTTTGTGATATATTAAGTCTAAATTGGGATATGCAGGGTGGGCCAGCGAAAACGAAACGGCAGAGTGTTCGTGTTCGTCCAAGCAAAGCGCTCGGACAGGTTGATTTTACTCTCGAGGGGACATCTTTTGCAATAAAGTTTTTGCGATTCTGAATACAACAGACAACAAAAAATTGTAAAAACTCATTTATTTTGTATTAACTAAACAAGCATTTATTTCAAAAAAAATGTTTGTTTAGTTAATATTCAGAATTGCAAAAACTTTATTGCAAAAGATGTCCCCTCGAGAGTAAAATCGACCTGTCCGAGCGCTTTGCTTGGACGAACACGAACACTCTGCCGTTTCGTTTTCGCTGGCCCACCCTGTATAAAAGCAAGAGTTAGAGACTTATTACAAATAATGAAATTAAATATGTATAAACTAAAATGTGTAGGGAATCCATTAAAATTCTGTCATAATAATAAGTTCTGTCACACATGTTTGGGAAACCTAATCATTTTTTGTTTTGTCTGGTGTCACAACTTGGTGAATTTATAGACACTTAGCAAATTCATCTATTTAATCCATAATCTTTATGGAGACACGTTTCAGGCTTTTGCCCCTCTTCAGTCTGTTATGTAATATACATATGTTGTATCTGGTGGGCATCTGTCCGACACCTTCCGCACTACGTCTTCCCAATTACTTTTCCCTCCCTGCTAACTTGACTGCTTTCCCTGCATGTCTCACAGCGTGTAACTTCTCCTTCCCAGAATTCTGCACACAGCCACACCTACAACTGTATAAATATACTTTTTAAGATATTCTAGTTAATAGTTTTAACCAGCTTTTATGAATTTCTATGCTTAGGTTCTTATTAATATTATTTTTGTCTGTAGTAATTTCGTAGCTTTCTTTAAATTTTCTTCTGTACCAATTTTTTTTCTTTGTGTACTATTTTAACATCAGTTTTATCTATGCTGCAGTTATGAATTGTGCAATGTTCATAAAAAACAGAGTTTATTCTGTTGTATTTTAAATCCACGTTGTGTTCTTTTAATCTTGTTTCCAATTTTTTTTTGTTTCTCCAATGCATGCTTTTGGTGGTTCACATGTGCAAGGTATTTTGTAAACGACATCAGTAGTGTTGTATTTATCTGGTTGTTTATTTACACCAGGTTTTGTCTGCCGGATTCTTTTTTTGTAAGTTTTTATAAGTTGGTGCCAGTTTTATATTTATTTTATCGAAACTTTTATTTATCTATTCAAAGAAGTCACAAATATAGGGGAAGGATATGTATCTTAATTTGCTTTTATCTTTGTTTTGTTTATTTTCCAGTCTTTTATTGTAGATTTTACTTTCCTAATTATTTATTATTCATTGTGGGGATCCATTTAATAGAAATTTAGTTCGTAGTTTGTTAAGATGTTTTTTTTCTTCTTCTGTAGTGAGCTTGTTCTGTTTACAATTTTTTTATACTCCATGTTGAATATGTTTTCTTTTATGTACTGTGGGATGTTTGAATTGTAGCTTATCACCTTCCTGATCTCACATGGCTTAGTATACGGCTCAAATTCAATTTGCTTTGCTTTTCTGGTTAATTTAATGTCTAGATAATTTATTTCTGTGTTTGTCTCCTTCCCAACTTTAAATTCACCAAGTCGTGATACCAAACAAAACAAGAAAAAGAAGACATGGTTTTGACAAAACAAAAAAACTTGACAAGCTGCTAAACTATCCAGCCGAAGATTCAAGAATACCCCACAAAAAAACTTAATCATGTTTGAGCAATTTTGAGAGAATTTATGAAAGGTAGGTTGGTGAGTTTGTTTAACGGCAGATATGCTTCAGAAATTTTGTAATGACTTTGTTTACAAGAGTATTAGAAGCAGTAGCACACAGAAGTAGAAAATAATCAATGGTTGTTTAAAAAGTGGTAAAATAAACGACGTGTAGGGCAGGTTTGGATGACGTGTTTGTGGTTTCTCTACAGTATTCCTCTATGTATTGCCAAACCTTTCATTTTATCAATATGATGTTTATAGGTGAATTTGTCATTGACCATAATATGTAAGTCATTAAATACACTTTAAACAACCTTTAAAGTCCAGTAACCAAATTTTTTTAATGTAAAAAATTTGGTTACTGGACTTTAAAGACTGTTTAAAGTGTGTTTGTGATTCTTTCCAGTATTTGAAGAGAAGGTAATTTTAATCTGTCATTAACTGCATTGACAAAAGTAAGGTTATGGTCATAAATTTTGAATGAAAAAAATCAGGTTGGGATTCTATCTATATCGTGTTTCAGGATGTTCGGATTATTATTTATAATTTTAATATCATTGGCATAAGTTGTTAGAGAAGTAAACTGTTTTATTGTTGATATATACTGTGAAAAGTAACTTGCTTAAGATTGAGCTTTGTTGAATTCATACAGTGGATGAGAAGTCTTAAAAGGAGTAATTACTGGTTCATATTTTATAGGTATGTAATATGTAATAATTATTTAACCATAAAGTTGTTATTGTCTTGAGATCAAAGTTATTAGAAAATAAATGCTTTTCTGAAGAAGTTGAAATTTAAAAATATATATTTTTTTATTATTGTATCTATAATTTAATAGAAATAAAGACGAATCTGCCCAAAAGGAATCACCATTTATTTTCTGTGTTCCGAGACAATACACTTTTCAGCAGCCGACCTTTCTTTCTAGGCTACTTGTCGCCGAAAGTTACTAAAAAGTCCTTGTAAAAACACAAAACACTTCCAATTAAAATTATGAATAATTTGTAAAAAGGAACTGGTGACATTGGGAGCAGGGTTTGGCAGATGCGTCTTTATTTCTGTTAAAAAAATAATTCTTCGTCAGACGAAAATTTCCTGTATTTATAATTTTTAAAATACATAATTTATAATGTAATTTTAAAATATTCAAAACTTCACATAAATAAATAGCTAATTTATTATATTTTTAGATTTGAAACTGGATGTTGAAACTGCTAAAGAAGAATTAGAACAAGAAAGAATTAATTATGTTAAAAGAGAGGAAGAATTACAAAATCAGATTCATATATTGCAATTTCGTATGTGGGAAGAAAAACAGAAAGCAGAAAAAGAAAAGTTAGTTAAATTTTAAATTCAATTTTTATTGTATAAAACATACCAACATTTCAAATTCTAATATCAATAGACAGTACTGTCTATTGATATTAGAATTTGAAACATTCAAAAATAATTATACAGAGTTAGACTGACAATTGAATGTCACATTTCTTGAGATTTCCAGATTTACCAGCTGTCTTAAGAATTACAAGGCAATACATTTAGTCTTTGGTAATATGGAAGATATAGTTTTTATAAGTAGTGTGTTAAGTGAAAATCTATATTCTGTAAGATTACAAGCAATAACTGTTTGCTGCATTTCCAAGTACTGTACCAATTTACAGGGTGGATGGAAAGTAACTAGACATCAAGACATTGCTATAATTTCTATATCTTTAATGCAAAGATGATAAAAATTATGTGACATTTACCTTATTAAAAGGAAATTCTTTAAAATTCAATGCAGGCATTGGCATCTTCCACTAATAGCCTCAAATGACTGAGGATTGTGCTGATGGTGGATGGCCACTTTTCTGTGTTTGAAATCATTATGTGGTCATTAGCTTCAAACGACAATTCTTGATTGTTTCTGGATGGATTGTAGCACAATGTCCCTTTGCAGTATCCCACCATATCTGCACGGTAACCACCAATTTTCACACCTCATAACGTGTAACAGCATGCATTTGCTCCAGGGGCAGATCCAGGTTTTTCTGGGCCTAGGGCTTATTGAAGTTCAATGGAGGCCCCATTTTTTGTTAATATAAATAATACTATAAATTGTCATTATTATTATATTATTAATATTAACTATTTTTTACTATACAATAAGTGCTCATTATTAATGAAAAAGTATTAAAAATTTATGATGATAATTCAATTTTTGTAACCCATAAAACTTGGGGCCCAGGGCTTGGCCCTATTAGTCCCTATGTAAATCCATCCCTGATTTGCTCCCAAATGAACAAGCGGTCTACCCTCTCTTTTGCCATTGTGCATGCGGCCTCTCTCGGTTAATGCCCAGATCACTGATACGGGAATTATAAAATTTATTGATTGATGTACAGTACTGTACATGTACATACAAATTTTATTATGATTGCATTATTATTACAAAAATATCGATTTTTCAATGCCTTCTTACTTTTCATCCATCTTGTATTCATTTGATATTCTTTTGGCATGGCAACTTGCAGACTGTCTTTATACCATCTTGTTTATGTGATGGATAACACTCTTTAGTGCAGTTAAAGTGTGTGCTAATCTTTATGCTGTTGTAAGAAGCTTAAGGTTATGATGAAATACTTGAAAATACTGTACACTGGAACTTTTGATATCATTTTCCTTAACTGATGTCTTCAGTCATATTGAGATTTTCTTTCTCTTTTGTTGTGGTTGAGGAACTGCTTTTCATGAATGTTTTTTCAAATTTTTGTAATCAGTATGTTCTACGTTCCATCAGAAATTCTGTTTAATACCTGATGAAGAACTCGGAGCAGTTCAAAAACGTTTGTGGTGAACTTTTTTCTTTTGTTTTTTTTTGTCACACACTGGATATAGGTTCTCAGGGTGCATTATATATTTATAATTATTAAATTTATCAAGAGATGGTGCCTAATGGTTAACTAATGGTGGCAGTGATGGAACATTTTACTTTTAATATATACATAGATATATAAATATAGATATAGAATACAGAATAGATATAGATAAAAGTGTTCAAAGCACAAGTAAGATTAGAGAATTCTCGTTTCAAACCAACCAAGCATAGGAATAGTCTGGAAAAATTGAAATGGCATGAAACAGTCATAAAAGTCAGATCTGTACAGTTTTATACACAAAGATATGTAAAATTATTTCCAGGGAATTGAAAAAAGTGAGAAGAAATTCCATTGTTTATTAAACAATGGAATTTCTTCAATAAGTTGCTATATTTGATAACCCAACACTGTATCAGTCCCGATGATGCCTGGTTAACAGAATGTCACTGTATTTTAATGTTACAACTATATGAGTAAATAAAAAAAAAAAAAAGAGGAGATGGCAGCTTGTCTACCTCCTGCCAAAGTACTTAGTAATTATTTAGCCTTAACATCCTGATAAAAAAATATGACTATTTATTTGCTATTTGCAACTATACAGTTGCTCTACAGATAGGATACCCAGGCATATTTGGGTTAATGGATCCCTCTGCAATTCTTATTGAAATATTTAGAAAGTGGAATGATTCCCAATGTAATCGATTCAGTTCTACAGAAGTCCTACATTATTCCAATCTGTATCACAAACAACATTTTTTTCCAAGTCCGTAACATCCAACAGTGGGATATCTTGTCTCGAAAAATGTTTAATTTCGAATAAATCTTGGACTTCTTTGGTTAAATTAGCACTGGAATGTTATTCTATTAATATTGTAAAGCTTTCTTCTATCATTTTTATCTCAGCAAATTACAATAGACAAATATTTGACATATTGTTGCATTTATCTTTGTTCAAAATTGTTTGTTATTTTTTTTATTTCAATATCAATACCATGTATTTTATTTTCAACCAAAGGTATATTTGTGAGGGCATATGCTATAATGTTATTGTTAATATATTTTTTTGAATTGGATTTTTTTTAACACAAAAAACTGATTTGCTAAAAATATATTAGTATTCAAGTAAAGTATTAAATATGTGTTGATGCTAATATATCTGGACCAAATGTAAATTTAATGTGAACATATATTGCTAACTAAAACTTAACCAAAAGAACTATTACTTTCTACAAAAATCATTATTGACTGTAGTTTACTTTAAGGGACATTATATTGAATGTCAATGACTCTTTCCTCAATATATATTAAATGAATTAATTACATGTTTTTTAAAAATTTTTTAGTTTTTAATGATATGCATGTTGTATTTCAGAAAAGAGCAAGAGGAATTATTAAGAAAGTCTGAAATATCTGGGAATGAAGCAAAAGAAGAACTTCGTAGCATGATGGAGAAATTGGATAGAAATAATTTAGAATTTAATAAAACCAAGATTATTCTTGAAAATGAAATAATTTTATTGAAGTAAGTGAATCTTTATAATATTTTTTATCTGTTTGATGTAATATCATATTTCCTTTAAAATGTACTTCATATTACTCATTTTTACTAGAAGTGAAGGTGTGTTTTATGTTCATGGTTTAAAATGATAATTGTCATGTGATGCATACTGTAATTGTAGAAATACCAAGAAGTGGACCAATTAAGTTTGATTCACTTTTTAATATTTTCACTTATAAAATTGAAATAAAATGGAAAAATTACTTAACATCTAATTAATAAATAGTAGCATTATTATAGCCCAAAGTAATTTTGCAATCGTTTAGCATTAATCTAAAAAATTAGTTAATGAATGTTTATGTTTGTATAAGATGAAAAAATATTTAAAAACTGATACTAACTAATTTCAATGTATTTATTTTCTACTGTTATAAAATTAAATATATATAATTATTACAAGCATTTTAAATACAATAGAGAGTCGTTAATCCGAATCAATTGGGGACTGGGGTTGTTCGAATTAGTGATTTGTTTGGATAACTGATTATGTACGAAAAAATATATTAACCTGTCCGATGTTCAAATTTTTCTTCGTTGCGTGTCGCTTTGTGTTGAATTTTTCTTCGTTGCGTGTCGCTTTGTGTTGAATTTTCGTCGATTTAGCCTAACGAAAATTTTTATAATAATAATCGAGGCTATTGTATCGTTAAAAATTATTTCTGCATTTTGTACAAACAAAATAAATATATTGAATAATATAAAAACATGAAAATTATACTTTAGAAGTAAATCTAGTATTGAAAATGTTTGATTCAGTACGACACAGTCTGACTGAAAATCATTCAGATAACCGGCAATTCAGATTACCGGGGTTCGGATTAATGACTCTCTACTGTATTGTACTTCAAAAAAATAATAAATCAGACATCATCATTTGATTCAATATACAACCCTGTTTGCAATGAATTTTGTTTACTAAAAAAAACTTAAAATAATTCAGAGTACAATTCACAGATGTTTATTTTTGTAACAAAAAGTAATTTATTAGAAATATAAGTGATCATACAAACATATCAGAAGCTCAGATTTTGAGAAAATAATTTTCTATTAAAATATATAATTTGTAATCTGCAGAGCCTTTACAACACATTTCTTTGGTATGTATTTTGGAGAGTCTAGAACAAATTAATTGGATTTATATTGATTCATATAGAAATAATTACCTCGGTTTTCATTGGTTTTGGATTTCGCCGATTATTTTTAAATGGATTATCAACGAAAACCGAGGTATCACTGTATGTACTTTATCTTAGAAACTACTAACATATTTATGTTTTCAATTTTAGCCAGGTATTTTGTAGACCAATAGATAATTAAGAAAAACTTGGCAAAACAAAGAACTTCTTTCTTTCACATTGAAATATTAATGAGATAAATTAACACTGAGAACACTGTCTTTTTAATATTATCCATATTTAATGACAAAGAGAAAAGACAGTGTTCTCAGTGTTAATTTGTCTACAAGCCAATCAATGCCATATGTTATCAGGCTAGATATCAGCTATAATGCTAATAAATTACAAAACAATTTGGTACTAGAGGGAGACGTTAGGCACCATCTCTTAATAAATTTAATAATTATAAAATTTTATAATTAAGAGATGGCACCTAATGTCTCCCTCTAGTACCAAATTGTTTTGTAATTTATTAGCATTATAGCCAATATCTAGTCCAATAACATACCGTATTGGTTGACTTATAGTTTATAATGTATTGATTGTAATGTTGTTGTTTGTTAATTGATCTCATAAAAAACTTACACCTTTAAAAATCCAGCAACAAAAATCCAGAAATTCAATAACAGTTAAGAATGTTTTCAATCGGATTCACTGATCTTACTCAGTTACAAAACATAATGGAATAGAAGAATACATTTTTTATTTTATTAATTTTACATGTACTGTACTTGTTATTTATTTATTTATTTGTAAAACTTCTTACTTGAAACCAATTAACCGGAGCAAAATTCATTTTTAATGTGCTAACGTTTTTGATGCCCCTCCTGGGCTCTTCTTCAGGCATTCAATCAAAACCGTTGCAAGCTGGTTCTTAAACTTTTGAATTTCTTTCAAAGGCATTTAATTACGTATTCCTAATGCGCATACATTCCAAATCCATCAAAACATCGTGAACCACTGTATGATTCAAAATGCAAACCACTTATAATTCAAATGATTACGTGAATAAATAAATAAAATAAATCTAAATGTTATCCTCCATTAGGAATTGCCACACTGTAGAAAGTGACATTTCTTCCTTATAATTAATACTTGTGGATTTGCACTCCGCCTTAAATATTTCCATTGCTTCTAATATCTTCAGGCGATCTTGATGTGGGGTGGTGAGAGCGATACATGCTCTGTCAAATTCAGCTGTGATGTCAGGGTCTGTTGCATAAGTTGAAAGGGCTGTCATATATTTATTTCATAGTATGTCCGATTTATGTTCTTTCAATCATACCTCTAAAAACCTCTTGGCTGCACCCTCATAAACCATTTCTCTACCAAACCTGCCATCCATTATAGGGACTTTGTAGACGTTTGGACAGTCTTTTCCATTTCTTAGTAGGCTATAAATGGTCCAACATCTCCTGTACGCTATTTTGATCTCCCGTTTCTTGGCAATGGCAGTATATATTGATCTTAGAATCGGGTTATATGTGACAGGGACTATCAACTTGCCATCTTCATTTTCCTTATTATATCTTTCTTCTAGATCAGATATTACCATCCTCTTACGTTTGTAGTTTTCACTTAACTTATGCACAAGGTTTGTGTACCCACACTCCTCTGCTATCATTTCTATGATATTTATTTCCTGCGTTAAAGTCTGTGTTGTGGAAGAATGTGTGTATGCTCTCATGACTAATGCTCTAAAAGCCACTATTTTATAAGAAAAGGGATTGCATGATCCTATTGGAATGTACGTTGTGATTGCTGTTGGTTATCTATACACTGCTGTTTGTATGTTCAATCCTTCAAAAATTATGTCTATATCCAAAAAGTGGACCCTGTTCTGGCTGTGTTGCTCAATCTCGACCATAGGAAGACCATAGGAAGACCATAGGAATTGTTCATTGTGTGTATAAAGTCTTTTAGATCCGGCTTCGTCCTCCAAAAGATTATTATGTCATCGATGTATCTCCTATAGAGGATAATATTTGGAGGAAATTAGGTACGGTTCTGCTCTCCTATTTCTATTTAAAGAAATAGGAGATAGAACAATGCACCAGGATATATTGGAGCTGGCTCACTTGGCATGCTATAATTCGGCATTCCAATTTAAAGGGAAGATGTACGCTCAAGGTAGAGGTGTTCCTATGGGTAGTCCATTATCTGGGGACCTCTGTGAATTGGTGGTGAGAATGTTGGAAAGCAGAACCCTACCTAATTTCTTCTCAAATATTATCCTCTATAGGAGATACGTCGATGCTATAATCATCTTTTGGAGGATGAAGCCGGATCTGAAAGACTTTATACACACAATGAACAACAATCCCTATGGTCTTTTGGTTGAGATTGAGCAACACAGCCAGAACAGTGTCCACTTTTTGGATATAGACATAATTTTTGAAGGATCGAACATATAAACGGCAGTGTATAAAAAACCAACAGCAATCACAATGTACATTCCAATAGGATCATGTGATCCCTTTTCTTATAAAATAGCAGCTTTCAGAGCATTAGTCATGAGAGCATACACACATTTTTCCACAGCACAGGCTTTAATGCAGGAAATAAATAACATAGAAATGATAGCAGAGGAGTGTGGGCTAAAAGTGACTCTCTTTTTTAGCTTTTTTAGCTTTTTTTCATAGCTCCTCTCTTTTTTAGCTTTTTCTGAGAAAAACGCACTTTTTTAGCTTTTTTCACTTCCCATGTGAAATTTTTTTTTTGTAAATGCGCTTAGGAGCGAAATAGCAACCAGACTTCCCCATATGCCTTATGGACCGTGCGCGACATGTTAAGGCACTGTCGTATACACATGTAGTGTACTACATTTATATAGACTAACAAAACGAGGAGCTTTTCAAAGCTTGATACTCTGCACATGCTGTAGGAATTTGCACATGGGTTCTCCTTGCTTGTATCCTTGTGAAATACCGATCTCCGCAGCGCTTCGATATAATCACGCTGCATTAAGACATAAGTACACTTCTAGTTCGGCGTTAAGAGTGATTTTTATACAGCATTATTTTTAGCATTTGTATTTATTTAAGCGCAGTGGACAAAAGAAAGAAATAGATTTTATTTAATACTAACAGTAGAAACTCATGTTTTAGCAACGGAAAATCGTATAGAACCCAATACTTTCTGAAGTAAGTTGCTAAGCAAACTTCTTCCCAACCGCCTGCTATTCTTTAGCTTAAACGATGACATTTACTCGTTTTTGACTACCGTAGAAAAACCGAAAAAATAATTGTTGAGCGATAATAAATTTGATTTCTACTGTTATTATTAAATAAAACGTTGTAGGACACTCGTTTCAAAGCTTGTATCTTTCTAGCACTCTGTAAAATTAAAGATCGAGCGAATCTCGTGCCAGGAAATACAAGATTTTAAACTAATATCCTAAATATTAATAACTTCTGTAGAGACAATCTTTAGACAAAGACAAAAGTTTGGTTTTAAGTGGGTGCTTATATATTTGGCATGCACCATGGTTTTCTGCATTCTAACGGTGTCCTTCATTTTCCATTTCGACAAACTATAAAACTCTTCATGCACGTGCGCATTCGAACAGCTGCGGTCAATCCGGCACCAAATTAAAAAATTAATTTGTAAATATTTAGCGTCGAAAAACTGCTATTTTCACTTTAATCTAGCTTTTCGATATGCTTCTAGTCGAACTCAGTCAAAAAATTAATTTAATTATAATTTATTGAAGATTTTAATATTTTAATATTAGAAA
This sequence comes from Centruroides vittatus, assembly GCF_030686945.1. NCBI lineage: Eukaryota > Metazoa > Arthropoda > Arachnida > Scorpiones > Buthidae > Centruroides > Centruroides vittatus. Next base: position 2,452,347 of record NW_027122198.1, on the reverse strand, counting down.
GTAATTAGCATAAATTACATGGTGTCATGTCTCATCTTCGCTCCCGTTCAAGTTTATTGTCCTATACACGCGCCGATGTTTGTTTTTACTTCTGCTGGGGTTTTATTTCAACCTCGACCATTTGGTTACGCAAAGTGGGGAGACGGGCATCATGTGATCGCGTACCTGACTTTTTACAAGTTTCCTTACCTCGAAAGAAACTTATATTTTTTTCTTGATTTTAATTATTATTAATTAACTTTTTTGATGGATTCTTATATCTTTGTATTATCTAAAGTTGCAGATATAAATGCGTAAAACTTTATTTAAAAAAATTGTTTTTCTTATATTTTAAAATTCAAAAATAAATTAAATATCAGAAATGCTAAACTATAAGTACAGTGTGTTTTACATTATCATTGCGAACAGATAAATTAGTTTATAAAATATTGGCTGTATTATTTCAATTTTTATAAATTATTTAATTTGATGCAATGTAATCAATTAATTACTGTGGCGCGTTAACATGGGCGTAGCCAGGAAAGGGCATGGGTCGGCACCCCCCCCCAGTTAACTTGGTGCCCCTCCCCAGAAAATTACAACTTCTACTAGGCCCCCCATAACAACGCGTTAATTAATATGGAGGTGAGACTCGATTCAATTACTTTTTCGTTTCAGACGTTAATTACAGTGTTATTTTAATGTAATTTTATACATTTTGTATAATTTATAACAAAACTTTATCAAATTAGAACTTAAAACAAATAGTCAAAAAACCTATTATATTTTTCAAAAGAAACGCAACAACCATTTCAAAATCGAATCACAATTTAGCAAGCCTTGAATAAACTGCAAGACAATTCAAATGACTGAATTTGTTAACCTTTTAATTTCATTTAATTTATCTTTTATTACTTTTATGTTAGTTATTTTTTGAATAAAAATGTTAAACGAAGCTTATCAAATTTTTTGCATGTAAATTTGTTAATGTTCAGATAGGTCAAAGGAAGAGTCTGGAAACCATCTATCTAAGATTTCCCTAAATATTGAAAAATCAATCACATCTGAAATATGCTTATTTTTAGTAATATACTTCTTGATTATTTTTCACAATGTACACAAAATAACATTTTTACTCTGTTTACAAATGAAAATAGTTATGATCTAAACCAATAATGTCAATAATGCCTATAACTCATGAAGGCTAAATTTAATTAGACATTTTATCATAAAAGTCATTAAAAAAATCAATACAAAATAGATTTACCAGCATGTGCATAGGCATTTATGAATTTTGTCATTCTTCAATGTGATATGAATTTCTTTTTTCTAGAAAGTTTAAAAAATTTTTCCTGAAAAATTCTAAACACATTTAAGAAATTTTATTTTCATTTCATTATAATGAACTATTGAAATTCTGATGTGTATTATGTGTGCATGTTACCAAAATTTCCAATATATTATCAGAACATATTGGGTCAAATGGAAAGATTCTGTGTCTTTGAAAGAAAAATTAAGATAATTTTTGAAAAGAAATTTTTATTTAATCTATAATATTTTCTCAATTATCTTGTCTCAAGTTTATTTATTTCAGCTGCATGGTTTGGATTTAAAAATGACTCTATATCAGATTTCACATCATCAAAACTTTAAAACTTTTATAAAGCTAGAAGCTTCCAAAGATATTGATAGTGAAATGAAACAAACAGAAGTTGCAAATAAGTATGGGTTTGCTCAGTCAATCCTAGCAGCATTTTTAAAGAAATGGAAGGAAATCAAGTGAAGTGTAGCGGATAGAAACTTAAATCCTTCTCAGAAATGTCTGAAGACACCTAATTATGATGATGTTGAAAGTACAACATTCCATTAGTTTACTGAGAGGCAGACACAGAATGTACCAATTACTGGACCAATCTTGTGCCGAAAAGCAACACATTTTGACCTGTGACCTGACGTCTTCTTTTGATTGACTGCACCGGAAACAAAATGCTGCACAGGATATCCAGTGCAGACATAGGACTGTCTTCGTTGTGCCTTCCAACATGAAGTAGTGCCGTAGTCCATCGATAAATTTTCTGGTATCACAGATTCTTACTGTCTCGGGCTCGGGCTCAGGAATGTCCATCTTCGTCACTTTCTTGGTCTTCTGAGATCTTTTGATGTTTTGCCGTGATTTTCCAAGAAAAATACTGTGCCCACAGGGTTACTAAGCAGCATTTCGGGACCAGTAGGTGAATTAAATTATGCTTGCATTATAGGATTTGACTCCGTTCTTGAATGTTTTGTCCTAATATGTGGCATGTCCTACTAACCGACCGGGCTAATAACCGAAATCAACTGTGTATTATTTTCTTCCCAATTATATATCACTGCTACAACTACTAGATATGGGAATAATTCAGAGTTTTAAAATCAAGTACAGATTCCATTTAGTGCAGAAAGCGTTAATAAACATTGAAAGGAAGTTCACAAAGCTCTATAACATAAATATAAAACAAACATGTGAAATGATTGCCAGCTGCTGGTATAATTTGCAACCTGTTACAATCAAAACCTGCTAGAAAGAAGCAAGACTTTGTTTTCATTGAAGAAGATGTGACGTACCAGTTTATCCTGGCATTGAGAATGATGACATTTTGTCAAATGGTGGAGTCTGGTAATATGCCTCTGTTATCACAAAGTGGAACCTCCAGAAACCACTCCAAAAATATACCAGTATTACAGACAATAGCATAGGCATTTTGAAAGAAGAATGTTACTGTTGATGAGGAGTTACATTTATTTACAGACTGCAGAGATGAGATAATTCTGACATAGTTAGGATCTGATGTGGAAGAGGAGGAATCAGTTCTTTGTAAACTCTCCAATGTCCCCTATGGAAACCACAATTCCTGGAATTGGAAACAAATAACTGACTGCTCTTGATGTAATTCATTTTATTATTTGTAAACCATAGATTGCAAAAAATGATTGCAAAGCAAAATAACAGAATTCAGTGATGTGCCGTCATTGGAAGCGATAGAAGCGCCACTTCCCTTGTATTTTCTAAAATATAAATTCATATTGAGCGATTATTTTCATATTTTAACGTACTTTGAATTAATTAAAATTAATATTTTATTATAACCGCATTATGTATCTTATTACAAATTTCTATACTACATGTGAAAAAAAATGACAAGATTGCTATTGTATATTCGAATATCAGTGGTGGAATGAAAGCGCTGTATTGTCGAAACTCAGCTTCCAGGCGAAAATAACTGAATGGTGTGAAGCAGCAGGATTATAGGCATTGGCACATGCACTTTACAGAGCACCAACCTCAACTGGTTTAGCTGGTGGAAGCTACACACCAAAATATCATATAACGCTTCCAACTGGCAGGGAGCTATCTAACTAAGTGAATTGTTTTAAGATTTAAAAAGTAAAGAGTATTCAATGTTATTTTTATGAACGTTTCTTTGCAAAGTTATATTTAATTATAATTTCCTTTTAATTATACTGTAATTATATTGACAGATTTTCAGACATAAAATCTTTAGAATTTTTATCACTTTTTAAATGTTAATAATTTTAATATTATGAAAAACAATTTTCAAAGCATGTTTTAATTCTTTAAATTAAGTAAATTATATGGGAAATTTTTTGATTTATCTAAATTATGTAGTGAATCGCAATATTTATATTTGTGTCCGGACTATATTGACAAGTAACTCTTAGACATAAAACATATTATAATTAATGTCGATCCGAAGAAAGATGTACTAAGAGAATTATATGATTTAATGTCATTAATTTTTATGGTACCATCTACCAGTGCATCTGTTGAGCACAATTTTTCGCCCACGAAGCAAATATATACATTGACCAGGAACATTCACTTAGAGGAAAAATTGTCGTCACTAGCGTTGCTTTCGATAGAAAAAGAGCTTTCAAATACGTTGTTGGAGTCGATGACCAGCGACTTTTATGATAAAGTAATTAACGACTTTGCGGAAAAAATTGCTGAAAAGGGTTAGTTTATAAAAAATTAAAAAAACAAGTTTTTCTATCATGTTGTATCATATCAGTTTGTATTATGTATGTATTATTTGTATTTTAGAACTAAAATACATAAATTGTTTATTTTTGTCATTTCCAGTATTTGTTTAAAACTTTTATGGAAATGTAATGTACTGGACAGGCTCTAACCCCTCACGAAAGACGCAAAAAAACGGTTAATTTAGAGAAAAATTCATTTGTTTAAAAAAAACATAGGTAAAAGTCATTTGTAGTCGGACACCTATTGTTTATTTCAAACTGCAAGGCAGAAACCATAAATCACGGAAGGAAGTCGTCCTATGATCGGTGGAAGATCGAATTTGTCTTCGGATTTTGACTTTTCTTCTGCTCCAGGTAAGAGTTCTCGTTACGTCTAGGGTCGATTACACACAACAGTGCACGTGCCGGCACAGTGACCGTCTTGGTGCATAAACATCGATAAATATCACACATAGCCAATCAGAATTTCATCTACAACACGTGATCTGTATTCTGTCAGTGATATAAGTGTCGTACATGAAATTCTGATTGGCTATGTATGATATTTATCGATACTTATTGCACTGTGCAGGCACGTCACTGTTGTGTGTAAATCGACCCTTAGTAACGCAGGGACCAACCACTCGGGAAGCGTAATTGAGGGAGAACGACCAATCAAAATGGACGAAAAAAGAATGGAGGATTGATATAATCTCCGGCAATCAAGGACACTTCGCACTCAATTAACGTTCCAAATAATCAAAGCGCCGATGTGCAACGTGCAAAAAAAAAAAAAAAAAAAAAAAAATAACAGTTTTTTGTCTATTGTGCTAACCTGTAACTCGTGCCACTTCATACTTAGACCGTGTCCCCGACGCCAACGAACAAAGTCTCTCGTGCCTTATAGACTTCTCAACACCACTGTCCCAGGACCACCTATTGATCGACAATCAAAGAACCACATTGACACATAGGACGCTCCGAACGGCTAATTGTCCTAACGCAAACTATTTTGTACATAGCGTAGGTTATTTTATGTTAAAATAAACGGTTTTTGTCAGATACTTGTCGTCTTTGTCTCTTCTGCCACCACACACATACGAATGGACCTTATACCATCACTGACGCACAATTAACTGATTGCCCCTGGAAGTCGACTTCTTACAGAAACACAGCTTTCCTATCATCAAATGTCACTGCACGCCACTGACAGAATTGTTTTAGAACATCATAAAGTTCAAAACAATATAATACAATTTCCTGGTTAATAAATAATACAGAACCAAACATTAGAACAGAGAACATTATTTAAATTGTAGTGATTAATATTTAAACTAATCTTCACTTTCTTAATGATCTTTTTCTTAAATTTCAAGATCTCACAAAGCATTAACCCTGGCATGGCCCCCATATGGTAGTTATTGACCAACCCCAAGTCTGGGGCCTGGTATGAAGGTGGTCAGCTTGTATTTTTTGCTTTGCTTGGATTTTCTTGTGGAATATTGTTCAATTTAATTGGATTAATTCTTGACATAGTTTAATTAATCTAGGTTAGGTCTCTTGCCTCACATCACTAAAGTTTCGGGGTCACCAATAATCCTGGTCTGGGGGCCACGCTGTAGATGTGGGGGCCATGAACCCTGGTATAACAATACTGTTTTTCTGGTTCCCAAAATATCCGAGGTTCAACTGTATTATCATTATTTTTCTGATGAAATGATTTTAATCTGAATTTTATTAACAAGAACCTTCTGAATTAGAACACTCATTTTTGCTTTTAGAACAAAACTGGAAGATGCCAAACAAGAATTACATAATGCTGAAGAAGTTTCAAATTATGTTGTAGCTTTACAGAAAGAGCTTTCTTCTCTTAAACAAGAAAAACTAGATTCTAAAAAGAAATTAAATGAAATACAAGAACAGCTTCAGAAGCAGATTAAGAATACAAATGATTTAAGGCATGAAATAGAGGTTAGTATTAGAGACATTTTGTTTAATATCTTTACAAAACAATTTTCTGTCATAATTACTGCAGAATCTGTTTAGATTACAAATATCTTTGAGTTCAAGATTTGTCTAAGTTTCTAATGAGCATTTAGTGCAAAACTAACAAATTAATGTATTCTATATCAGTTTTACATTTGAAGTTGATTACGAAACATAATTATTTTTAAGTTAAAATTATTCTGTGTTCAAAAAGTTCTAGGAATATATCAAAAAATTAAAGTACATTGGGATATAAAGAAACACTCGAGGAACCTGTATGTCCGGTAACATTACCGGACATAAAGGTTCTTCCGGTAATGTTATTTCAGTTCCGGTAATTATGTCCGGTAATGTTTAAAATTTGTTTCACAAATTTTAAACATTACTTGACATAAAGGTTTCTCGAGAGTGTTCATTAACACTGGTAATCACGTTGGAAGGTATTGTTATTTATAAAGAAATTTAATATTTTTTTCAAAATAATAACTTAAGCTTCTATGTATTTTCTCCAATGACTTTTCTAATTTAGAAAATATTTAGAAAAAAACTACTTCTTTTGGAGATGACAAGATTTTCTTTGATTCATCTCATATTTTACTTTTCTTGAATTTCTTAAGTCTTTTTTTTTAAATTTGATTAAAGAAAGATTATGATAGGAGCTAGATCAGAGACTGGGTAGTTACTAAAGAATTATAATTACAATTTACATGTGCAGATTTTGTTTTTTGATTTTACTAAAGAATAGCAAACTCAAAAAATTAAATAGAAAATAATTTTAATGTCGCTAATATCCAATGACATAGATTTGCCATTGATCATTCAGTTTTGACTCTTTGACTCATTGATTATTTAACTCCTACTTGCTGTAAAGATGTCTTAAAATTATTCTAGTAAATATTTTTGGTGAATAAAAACATTTGTGACTCAATTGATGGATCTTCAACAGTAATCGAACGTATAGAATTTAAATTAAATAGAACAAATACAGTTTAAATCTTAAAATAAAAATTGTATTTGTTCTATTTAATTTAAATTCTGTATGTTCAATTACTGTTGAAGATCCATCAATTGAGTTACAAATGCTTTTATTCACCAAAAATACTTACTAGAATAATTTTAAGGTGTTAGTTTTAAGTTTAAGTTCTCCTCCAGTTCCTCTATGACTACTTTATAATATACTTTATTCAATAAGTAAGCAAACAATATATTTAAAGGCCTAAAGTAAGATATAAAGGACTTATTATTTAATTTCTGTAAATGTATAGTTTTATATATATATATATATATTATATATATATACATTTATATATATATATATATATATATATATATATATATATACATTTTTAAAATGACATATTTTCTGTTCATATCGTTAACAGTTCGAACTTTTTTAGAATTTAAAACTTTCTTCAAATAAAGAAAAAATGGAGCAGTCACAATTATTCATTCAACAAAAAATGAATATAGAAAACGAAAGGCAGAACTTTGTACTTCGCGTAAACGAACTGGAGAAGCAGTTGTCCGAAATCCACATTAAAAATAACATGGAAATTCAAACTTTAAGAGAGGTTTGTTTTTAAATATAGCTTTGATGTTTTTTGTTTGATTACTTTTAAAAATATTTATATTTTTAGCAGGTTGAATTATAAGAAAAACATTGTATTTTATGTAAACATTAAATTCATAATTTAAATATAATTTTGAATTGAAGAAGTTATAAACTGATTGAAGAAAATACAGTCAAACCTGTTTTTATGCGGGGGATAGGGACCGCATTAAAAAAAACGCATAAAAAAATCTCACGAAACTTCACGAATGGCTGTAAATAATAGTTTTCGCAACACAATTAAAAAATATTTTTTTTATGCGGTCAACAGGGACCGCATAAAAAAAGTCTCACAGAAAATAACTCAAAACCGTACGAAATAGAATTTATTGACAACAGATGTCAGCACTTGACTGCATCGTCTGGTCTATCGTCTGTTTTACATATTTTTGTCCAGGTGGTGTTTTGTTGACTTAAAAAGTAAATTATTTCATTTTTCGCATATTCATGCAATAATATTACTATAATAAGTGCATTTATGCTATAATAAGTTTATTTAGCTATAATAAGTCAACGTAAGACATGACGAATCGCACGAGACTAGTCGCCAACTATACCGCACAAATTAAAAATTCGCATTAAAAAAATCGCACATAAAAAGAGCGCATAAAAACAGGTTTGACTGTATTTTCAAATATTTCATTGAATTAATTTTTGTTCTTGTAGGAATTGATGTCTTGGAGTAAGCACAATATTGACAGCAGTTAATCATTAACATGAACAAATGTAGCTATAATGTTCGAGTATTCAGATTCATATCTTTAAATGCATCGATATGGAAAAATTTCACGAATGGTGTAATATGAGGTTTAAAAAAAATAATTACAGTGTTTCTTTAAATAATAATATTTGCATAGCATTTGTAAGCTGGATGATTACCATTCTAGTGTGGAACAAAATTTATGGTGTTAATAGAAAACAATAATTAGATATTTTTAAATTAATTTTTACAAAAGATAGAAAAGTCTGGAAAGAGAAATGATACCTGCCCGCCCAAACAAACAAAAAATAAATAAAAGAAATCAACAAGTATGCATAAAAATATAAATTACAAAAAGATCCGAAAAATTTTTCACGACAATCAAAACAAAGCAAAATTTGGCATTTGGCTCCTGGGGCCCCTATTACACAGGAAAACCAGCAACTCAACTCTAATCTAGTTATACACTATATAAACCACTACACAAAAATATTTTAGTCCGTTTACGTAAACAGAACAAAAAAATACCTAACGCATCATTCATCAAACGAAAGAAATCGAACTTCTAAACGCAATGTTTTTAACGTAATAAATAAATTCAAAATCCGAAATTTACAGGAAAAATTACTTGTTTTGTTTGGACCTTCCCGATTACCAATACGGAAAAAGCACACTCCTGCCGAAAAATTTTTTTCTGGGGCCCACAAATCTGGTTCCGCACCGGGCCCGGAGAACCCTAGCTACGTCACTGGTACCAAGATAGGGCAAATGGACTTTATACGTATATTCTTCCGGGAAGGTTGGCAGAAAGAGATAGGAAATAAAATATCGTTTTACGAGTATTTACAAATTGTCGCGCATTTATAAATGTGACATCACGTATCGTATATTTTGGGCCGCAATCTGAAAATTTATGAATATCTTTTTATTTTTAGAAAAAACAGCAATACGGAAATTTGATCGCTAAGTTGAGGAAAAAAATTCAGTTACTGGAAGCTAAAGTTTCGGAATTAGAGACAGAAAACCAAGTCTTACAGTAAGTCAATTTTTTTAATAATTTAAATCGTAATATCATTTAATAGCGGAATTTCAGTAAGGAATAAGCTTTCGCTTCTGGAATGCTTTATTCCTTAATATTTCAACCGATATCATTACCGTCGTAACTCCAAAAAGAAACTTTTCTCAAAGTAATTAGAGAATAAATAAATATCTTTTATTATACTTTTGATGTTACAATCAAATTTTTTTCATAATTTTTAATAGAAAATCACATAATCAGCGCAAGTTTCAACAAATTGTAATTATTATCATCTTCATTTTGACGCTTTTAACCGGTAACGATAACCAAACCAAATATTGATTCATATAAAATTTTATGTAAAAAATCCGAAATAGTGTTTTACGGATTTTCTGGAAACATATACAGAAGGTAATTTACGGAACATCTAAATGCGTTTCGAAAAATGTAACGAGATCTATAACAATTTTTTCCTGCATTTGCAATAAAGAGCACCGAAAACTTCATCGAGTAGCCGTTCTAGGCGGTGGGCGAAATCAAAATATTTATTTAATGCGTGACATTACTTTGTTTACCATTTTTTTATACCAGGGTTGTTGGATAAGTAATGCAACACTTTTTTCTAAGCGAGTTAGTTTTATTCTAGTTTTAAATACATTACTTCGTACCCAAATCCCCCGGATACAAAGACGTCATCTTCGTGGGCGTCTACAACCTTATCCTGCCTAGACGCCGGAGCACCGATGCCTCGAAGGTATCGCTACCGGTCCACGTTTCAGCCAACTTGTGGCTCGATCGATAACTTGCCAGTTTCCGCTCCGTCTCTTTCGCAAATTGCGTCTTTGGGAAGACCAAAGAGAGGAAACACCCAGGCGCCATATCTAGTCTGTAGAGGGTGCCAGGTAGGGCCGCGGTCTCCGAGATGCACGGACCGGCCTGACACTGCGCATTATCGTGGAAAAGGAGAATTTTATTTTCGTGTAGGTGACGACAAGCGTGCCGGAATCGTTGGTGCGTCACACTATGGCGGATGCCCCGCCAACCGGATGGATTTTCTTTACCTTCTTCCGACCAGTGGGTTGGTCCGACAACTTAGCGTTTTTATCCGGAAACGTTCTTTAAGAGCTAGAGAATACTTGTCATCGCTTCGTTTTCTACCAAAATAAATTCGATGGCGGCCGTCTTCGAAGCTAACCGGATGGCCGAGCGGTCAAGGTGGCAGCCTACCGCTCTGGGGGACCCGGGATCGAATCCGAACGGGTCGAATAATCCCCAGGAATTTTTCGGGGGGTGGTCCGTTCGGATATGTCGGGCCCCGTCCCTCACCACCCGGTCGCCCCATTGTGGGCCTGGCCGAACCCATAATGGGCCTTCTAAAAGAGGCCCTCTTAGTGCCCACAGGGCGGAAAGAGTTAAAAAAAAAAAAAAAAAAAAAAAAAAACCGTAGTGTGGTGGTATAACGGAGAAAGACGAAATAGTACGAATAATGCCGGTAGGTGGAAGGACGTTGCGCACAAAATTGGCCGAAAAAATGTATGGTATTACTTATCGAACGACTCTCCCCCGACAAATGACAAAAAATAACTAACTTATTCGTTCGGTAACTTTGTAAGCATTTACTATCGATGGTTTTTGCTTCCGAATCGTTATTTCGTCGCACGGTTGCTGAGATTATCTAACCGGCGGCGAGTAAAATTTTTACAAATTTTACCGACCATCTAGGAAAACGGTCCGGGGACGATGCCGATATGGATATACTTATGGAAAAAAGTGGATATACTTATGGAAATACAGCAGAGCATCGATTATCCGACCCCCGATTAACCGACTTATCGGTTAACCGACCGCGTTCTAGTCGGCAAATTCAAATGTCCGCTAGTGATGTGGCGCTACAATATTTGGTTATGTGTTGGCTGCTATAATATTATTTTTGTTAAATTTTTGCATGTTTTAGCTGGCAGCACTGGCTCGACCATGAAAGGGAGGTTAGTATTTAAACCAGGCCTAATACACTATACTAATAATGTATTTTTTCATACTTTTCGATTATCCGACTTTTCAGTTATCCGACCAACGCCAGTCCCCAATTGAATCGGATAATCGATGCTCTACTGTATATGTATATACTTATGGAAAAAAGTTCAATTTAATGAAATTTAAATAATCGTAGGCGCCAAATATTAGAAACATAAATAACGCACGGCACTGTCCGTGGGCATGATAAAAAGAATTTTAATAGGCCAGTACTCCGAGGGCAAATAGTTTATAGAGACGACGACATTTAAATTCTTGTCGTAGAATCCTCACGGGCAGTGGCGTAGCTACATGGGTGACACCCAGGGCGGATATCTTGGTGTCACCCCAAGTCGCACCGTGGGTGTCACCCTTCTTAACTCTTTTATAAAACACTATCGGATTATTGAATCGTAATATGTCCGTACTCGAGCAAACTTGAACGCTATATCGAATAAGCGATGTCAACACATAGGTTTATATTGACTAGCGTGTATCCGATGACCTTTTTGTTTGTTTTTTTTAGGCATTGCTTTTCGAGCCGATCGAACTTTCCATGACTTAATGTTGAAGCGCGTCATCAAGGTTTATTTCGCGACTTATCTTTTCACAGTCGGATGTCACCCCTACATGCATCGGGTGTCACCCCTGAACGGGTGACACCCTCGGCGGACCGCCAACAACGTTCCCCTCCTCGGTACGCCTCTGCTCACGGGAACTAACGACGGTTTTCTCTTTTCAGGAAGAACGTTTCTCCGGAAGCGCACGCGGCGCTGAAGAAGCAGTTTTGTCAGCTGCGCAGAGAACGCGACGCCCTGTTGGCCAGCCAGGAAACCCGCCGCCCGACCGAAGCCGGCGACCGGTCTTCTCCCGACGGATGAACAGCGCCGACGACAAATTTGGAGAGAAGGAAAGTGCCGCCGTTCACTGCCCAACAGACGATCCGGTGGAAATGTGACTTTCTGCCGAGAAATCTCTATGTATTTTACCAAGCGCTCGGTCTGCTACGGACGTTGGGTTTGCAGAACACCCCACCGCCCGACCTAGGCTTATTCCAATTGTAATGTCGAATTTGCCGGAAGAAGGAAACGTTTCTTTGGCCCGCCGGAAACGTGCCATCACTCCTTTAAATCGTCCTCGCTTCTCGGAGAAACTCCACGTTAATTCTCCGCCGAGATCTGCCGCACTAAATTGTTTGGCTACGTTTCTCCCGGAGTGGCGGGGTAAAGAACCGATTAACTGCCTTTTTCCCAAGGTGGCTTTTGTTATAAAGACAACGGGAGTATCGTCAACCGTCGATTAAAGCCCGGTTTAAAAAGTTTAAACATTTTTCTATTTCGAATTTCACAAATAACGAAACAGAACGGTCGATTTTAGTCCGTCCATCTCGGACTAAAATCGACGGTCTTCCGGGTTCTGGCGCCAGAGTTCGGCTGCCGGGTGGCTCCCGTTTTCCTTAAACGTCAGACTGCGAAAAGCGGCTATCCGCTAGATGCAATGCTATATCCCTCCCTCTGCCGTTTCTATTGTATCCACGAATGGCCTCTTTGCCATCGGTGCCCTCAAACGACTCGTAATTTACCACGTAGAAAACATTCGCAATTAGCATTACTTTTTAAACGGTTAAATAACCGTTTAAAAAGTATCGATCGGGGCTTTTCTCCACGGACCAGGTTTTCTCGCCTGGAAAGACGAAATTAGTTCGTTGGCAAATTACTAATATAAAAGCCACGATCTCTTTCACTCCGGACCAAATTTCGGTTATTTGTTTTATGTCCCGACGATAAGTATAGACGACTAATTTTACGCAATTATTAGCTGTACGATAAACGTTTTATACATTTCGGATCGGTGTTTTAGCCGCCTCGTTGCGGGTCGAAATTTTTACCGGTTATAATGTGCGAAGTCTACCTAGTTGCGTTTTTTGATAATTTTTCCACGTAGAAACGTCGATTGGCGCTGTGTTGTTTTTATTTTTCTGCCAGTCGGACAAACCGGAATGGTTTTTTTCGAGTTCTCGACAATCGCCGTTCGCTAGAATCTTACAACTTAAACGGCAACGTCGATGAGATATATTGAAGAGGATCGTCTCGACTATTCGGTTTTGTCCCTGGCAACCGTTAGCGCCCAGAGGAAATTCGTATAAAATATTTGCACCGGACGACTTAACTTTCTAAAAGTGTCAAAATTTGACCCCGTGACGGTTTAAGAAGGTCGTTCGACAATCTTCGCCTTATCTCCGATACATAAAGATACATAAAATGAGCCTTATTTTATCTAACGGGGCCAAAGATTCCAAAGACCATCGTTGTTATTAACTTAACGATTGTAAATACCTGTATTGTATAATTATAGACCGTACTCCCATATCCACCGGATGGAGCCAACGTCTTCGGTTATTCTAGCCAGGTACTGAATAGTTATCAAAAGAATATTTTAGTAAGATTCTTTGCCGAGCGGTCGAGGTAGCAGCCTACCGCTCTGGGGGGACCCGGGATCGAATCGGGACGCTTCGAAAAATCACCGGGAGTTTTTCGGGGGTCCGTCCGGGTATGTTGGTTCCCGTCCCTGGTCATCCGACCGCCCTATTGTGGGGCTGGCTATAAGAGACCCTCTTAGGGTCCACGAGGTGGAGAGTTAAAAATAACCACTGGAGCTGGCTTTACTGAATTAATATGCCTACTGCACGAACTGGAACCATTAGACTTAAAAATTGAAAATATAGTGCGATAATAAGTAAATACGGAAGGGTCCCGCTCCGGTGTACAAAAACGAATTTTAAATCAAAATTCTGGGGCTTTTTTCTACTCCGCCGGTGCCATTCTTTAACCTCGTGGGTGATGCGGCGGCAGCATTTTTTCACCGGTGTTAGAAGTATTTGTGTTTTTTCCAGTTGCACTAAGTGATGAAGTGTTTTAAAAATGCGTAACACACTTAGCCCGAAAAGGTGTAAATGACGGAAGATGGGAAAGTTGCATCGATGTATTGAAAACGAAAGTAAATCGCCAGCGTTTGGTACGAAGTGTTATTTAAATTAACATCAAAATTACTAAAAAGCCGAAATACAGTCTTACGGGAATTTAAAAAAGTGTTAGTTCGTTCTTAGAGGAATATCGTCTCCATGGATTGTAGCAAATGCTCCGCCCTGCAAAGAAATAGTTATGGCCGTGGAAATATCTCCAGATTTGCAGCTCGAACCTCCCACCGGGATTGGGCGTAAAAAGGAACATTATTACGACAATTGTCGACTCCTTTAAAAGCTGAATATTTTTAATTGTATAAATTTCAATTGGAAAATAAAGATATTGAAGAAATTTTTTGGAAAGTTGTCGATACCAATTTTGATACACGACCGTTCAATTTATTTCATCGACTTTTAACTGTTAGAAATATCTTTAAAAAAATGTCGCCACCAAAAGTTAAATTATATCGACAAAAGTAATTTAATCGATAATTTTCCAAATGTTTTAATATTGAGAATTCTAACTCTCCGTGTTCGTTAGTGGAGAACGATTTTTCTTGAAATTAAAATACATTAACAATTATTTACGTTCGACAATGGTGCAAGAAAGGTTGACAACGCTGTATTATCGGCCGAACACCATATTAGAAGTCGATTTACATGATCTAATATATTTTTGAATTGTATTTATGTGAGAACAGTTTTCGCTTTCTGCCTGTAATAAATAATTGCGCATATAATGTGAAAAACTACTTCTATTGACACGTGTATAAAAAAGTGTTATTGCCTTTATCATAATAATAAACCGTAAAAAGTAAAATAAAATTTACTAAAATAAAACGGACGTCCACCGAAATTCGACTCCTTCCCTTTCCCTTGTCCGACTTGTCGTAAACGCCCTCCCTACCTTCCAGTGTGGACGTCGTTTATGGATAGCTTTGTTTAGTTAAGGGCGACGCGACATTTGGACGATCTGCCTAGGGGATCTGTCCTTAAAAAGATCTCCCGGAACTCTTTCCGGGAGATCTTTTTAAGGGAAATTGGCCCCTGTTTAGGCATTACAGACGCACTAAACTTCCACGTGGCCAGCCCGTCCGAGCGAAGCGCGAACTCACAACCGAACTCCCAGTATTCAGACCGCTTGGCCACTGGTGGGCCTTTTATGGATAGTCCCTTACCGGCAACTGCGAAAAAAGGGCGTTCGACCGCGGAATTTCCCTTAAGTTGTAATTTTAAACATTTTGGAAAATGGTATTTTAAACTTCAAAAAAGATAGTCTCGTCATATATTTTTTTTTTTTTTTTTTTTGGTAACTTTTTCCACCCTGTGGGCACTAAGAAAGCCTCTTATAGCAAGCCCACTATGGGTTCGGCCAGGCCCACAATGGGGCGGCCGGGTGGGGAGGGACGGGGACCGACATATCCGGACAGACCAACCCTCGAAAAATTCCTGGGGATTTTTCGATCCCGGGTCCCCTAGGGCGGCAGGTTGCTAACCTTGACCGCTCGGCCATCCGGCCGCTTAGCCTCGTCGTATCACGAGTTAGATAGATGACCGGCACGACTCTATCGCTAACAGGAAAAGTGTGTTGTATGGGGGCAAGACTACTAATTTGAGGTGGAGAACGTATATTTTAAATTAAATAAATTCAATTTTTAATTTATTTAATTTAAAATATACGTTCTGCCCGGAATTGTGACCCTGTCATTGCTGGTTTTAGGTAATTCCTTGATTAGCCGATCAATTGGAAACACCTTACCAGTCAATTGTCTTCGGTAACGTGACAATCTTTTAGTTGACCTCATCTTCCAAGAATCTCTTTGTAATCTGTACGATTACAAAGATAGATTCTTGGTAGCTCGGGTCAAATGTCAAACGGATCCATATGTAATTATTCCGTCGCACGATAGTAACTATACTTTATAGATCGGTGTCAGAAATATCCGGGATCGAGTTTCTCGTTTCCTCCTCGTTTTGGTTTATTATTTTTTTGTTTCCTTCTCTGTTTATACAAAAATTTGTCGGCTCGGGTCGGCCAGTGGCCTTTCTTTTCCCTACTTTGCAGCTGGAATTTAGAGCTCCGTCAAAGGGTATGGAATCCCTCATACGCTTTCTTTAAGAAGAAACGTGTCTACCCGAATGGAGGACCGAACGGCTTTATCTCGGGTCCGGGTAAGCGTAAGCTCTACCCGTAACTCCCGAAATCTTTAACTTTTCTTAACAATAGGTCTGCGCAAAGAAATTTTATGGAAACAGTTTTCCCCAATTTCCCAGCGTCATATCTATTTCAGAAAGTAAATTTTTGATTTCTGGCACGTAATTAGCCGAGAAGATTTCTTCGTACGCAAACTTAATTGGCCGTGGTCGGTTTCGACAACGTAAAGTACGTAGGCTAAGCCCCTGGAAATTGTTGCTTGCGTTAAATTTCTATCGCAAGTTCCCGAAGAGCAAAGGAGGGAAAATGTGCAAGATGGAGAATTCGAAGAATAGTTTTTCTAGTTACGGATCAGAGTGCGGACGTTCGGAAGGAGACGGTTACGTCACTTACCGGGTCAACTACGGAAGGGACATAGTGGCTAAGTGCGCTTCTATAGACGTAGCCAAAGAAGTAGAGAACTGCAAGATTGTCCCATCGAAAGCATAAAAGAAGATAGCCAACCGCGGGACGACCAGAATTCTTCGCATCTTCGTCAACAATTAGAAGCCGTTGGGCTTATTAAGGATCAAGACTCTCAATACAAAATGCTAACGAATAGGGGGATAAATTTTATATTATTTAATGAAAAGTTTTATACAATTAGCAACGAACAATTTTATTATGATTATCTGTTACGATAAAAATGATTTAAAAATTTTTATTGTGAATGGCAGATAGCTTACATTTCAGGACAGAGTTGCATTTTATAAAACAATTACCAGTTGTAATAATAAGTGGAATTTTCATTTAAGGTCGACACCTGGCGAAACACGACCATCTCCCTACATTTGACCTTTAAGCACCAAAATTGAATAGCATCGATACCTGGTAGGTAAACTATCTCGCCAAATTTCGTTTACGAATTGGAGACTATTGATAGTGTGACCAATACCAACCAAGTATTTTCTCGTAACAATTCTGCTTATTGTTTACCGGGTAGGCGAGGGGGAGAAAGTGAACGGTGGCTTAGATGGACTGCCTCCGATCGTTTTCTTACACTCGGGACGAGTGTAAGAAAACAGGCAGAAGGCAGTCCATGGGACTGGGACTGGGACGACCTGGGGGACCGTCGTCCCAGTCCGTTCTAGACAGAAGAAATCCACAGAACGAGGATTTGATGGCCCCAGAGAAAAGAAAACGTAACGTCGAGCTTCGATTTAATTCGTACTGGTGGGAAAATAACACCGTCGCCACCGAAACGGCGGTGTCGAGACGGTCACAGATCGAGTGATTCGTGCGATCGAAACGTAGAGAAAATTACCCCTCCCATTTTTCCTCCAATAAAACGACGGTGTCCGTCACGGACTCGGAAGAAAACGAACGACGTTGGGAAATAGGAAGACTGAAATCGTGATAATAAACCGGAGAAGCTTTTCAGAAACGCTGGATTTTCCACAGAATCTACGAAAATGTCTTGGAACTGCGGTAATCCGCATCCGAAAACCGACGGGTAGAAAACGGTGACCAACGTCCACCGGGTACAGACATTCTATCTTCGTTGTCCGGTTTAGTACGAAACGAGTCCAAAAGTACCGAATGAAATTCCATTAGGAAACTCAGAAAAGGAATGACAAAGGCGGTAGCCGAAAGCGCGCCACTTTCCAACTGGACCGAAAAGAAACTACGTCAGCACTTGCGGGTTCACCGGAAATGGAAGCAAAAGAAGTTCCCGTTTTGACGGAGACAGATAGATTAAACGAAATATCAAATGGCCGTTCAAATTCTGAACGTATAGTCCGACGAGTCGGAAAGGAAGGCGGAAAAATAAAGATTTTACCCCCTTTGAGCTGGTTAGAGAATAAGATAGAAATTTTACAATTAAAGGAAATGCTGGGTCTACAGACAAAACAAAGGTTTGCGCATATCTCCAAAAGTAGGTGGGATTCGCGGACCAAATGCGTACCGGACAAAAACTCGTCCTTCGACGTCACCGCCACGGCTTTGGAAACCAATGCCGCGTTAAGGAGGATGCACACATGCGGCACGGCAAGGAAAAGCGGTGACGCAAACGCGTCTTCGCCGCGCGGCAGCACGACCACACAAGCGGCGATCCGTTTACATTTCGGCGCATGCGTTCAGTATTCAAGATGGCGAACGATATCGACGCTCCGCTATCCACGTGTTTACAAATTTTGTTTAGTACGGCTCGTTTTATTTAGCTAGAAGATTTCGTCGAAGATTCGAATGAATATTTTGGATTAGAGATATCGTATTGGCAAGAATCTTGCTGAGATATTTTGTTGGATCGATAAAGAACTCATGTACAAAATAGGCTTTTTCTTCGATTAAGATCTCTCGATAAAGAATACTATTTCGAGTAAGATTCGGTTGTTTTGTTTTTTGAATTAAATAATATATGATTACTGTATCTGTGTAGAATTTGTGTTAAATTTATTATTCTTTCCTCTTTATTCTGATGTTAGTTATCTCGGTTAACCACGTCGAACTTTCCGCCATTAAAACACCACGTGATTGTATTTTCTCACGTGACTGCCAGACGAAATGTTATTGGCTGATAGAAACGCCTCTTGGAGGCGGCCGCCGCGAAAGATAGAATTCGACCAACTTTCGCGGCATGAGAAAAGCGGCACGAAATTGACGTCACTCTTTCTCGCCGCAGACGTCTATTTCGTGCCGCTTTTCTCATGCCGCGCCGCATGTGTGCATCTTTAAAATAAATTTTTGAATCACTAGCCACGATATAAGAGCTAAAATTAAAATTATCAGAAAAACTTACTTGGTAAAACAAAATGTGTGACGAATATACATGCCTAGTACAAAAAAAATTCTTCAATTGTATGAATATACTTTTAAAGAAACTTATAATTAAATATAACTTTGTGAAGAAACGTACATAAAAATAACAAAATATTCTTTACTTTTTAAATCTTAAAACAATCCACTTAGTGAAATACTGTAGCTCCCTACGAGTGGCTAATGACTGGAATCAGAGACGGTCCAGGTAGGTGTGTGCGTGCCAAATCCCGAGGATGCCGATACCGGTCAATGTCAAATGCCTCTTTTGACGCATCACTAGTATATATCAAAAGACGCGACAGGGTTGTTGTAGATTTTAAACGTTTCTCACCATAGCTGTAAAAATCTAAATATGTCAAACTTAACAGATTGTCCGTCGTTCGTTTTCTAACTAATTCGTTTTAGGACCAAGTGTTCATGGAAATTTCCAAAATTTACAACTTTTCGGTCACTCTCATTGAACTGGAAAAATTTCTGTCTTTATTACATCTAATATTATGAAGAGATCAGACCCCACCGTACTCGGCAAGAGATTGGTTCGGTTAAGCTTCTGTTTAAGTAAAATTTCGGCTCTTTCATCGGGGTTTTATTTATGTTTCTAATTCCTTAATCGCTTAATTATTTAACTACTACTTAAGTAGAAATAAGTCGAAACAGGTTACTTTGTACTTGAATATCTGTAGTCTTGGGAAAGAAGTGGAAAGAAATTTTTATGACAGCCGATACATAAATCGTAAATTTAAGGAAAATAAATTCTAGAGCTTTTTCTGTACCTTCTGCGTCTCATTCATTAAATTTGGTTGTATATGATGCTGCCAAAGTAACAGTTAATTTTTTAACACTACTATAATTGTACATGTTTTTTCTGCATTCCCTTAGAGATGGGACATACTAAATCGTAATATCACCGGTTTAACATTGAAATCCGTAAGTAATATAAGATGGGAGAGCAGAATAAACGCAGAATAAATATCAATGGATTTTTTTAAAATTCCTGTCAACTAGACAGAACTATCATAAAAACATGCCAGTAAATTCCTATCGGTTGACTTAAGTTATAAATCTAGTCTAGGGTGGGCAACCTTTCTCATAACATGGACCAGAATAAATTATACGTTTTTTCCGCAGGCCGTAGTAGTTAATTGACGCCTTCTTGTGACTTGTAATTTTTTTAGTCTGCAAATATGAAATAAATAAATAAAAAGTTAATTACTGCATTTATTTCTCTTATCGTTTTCGAAAATTACAAAGAATTGGAAAAATTCCAATTTAATAATCTATTAAAGATCTCGCGGGCCGGATAGAAACTTTTCGCCAGCCGTAGCTGGCTCGCGGGCCGGGGTTTGTCCGCCGTTGATCTAGTCTGCTCATGATTCACATAATCGGGCGAGGGTGGCCGAATATCTAGCAGGCGGCTAACAGCCCAGAACCGCTCCAGTATATAAAATTGGATGCTTTATGCGTGTCGCTTCTACCAGCTAAACCGGGTGAGGTTGGTGCTCTGTAAGCCGCATGTGCCAATGCCTATATAATATGGCTGATTGGAAACTGACCCGGTTTCGACATTCATTCTGCCACCGAATTATTCGAATATACAATAGCAATCTTATCGTTTTTTTCACATGTAGTATAGAAATTTGTAAAAGATACATAATGCAGTTATAATAAAATATTAATTTTAATTAATTAAAAGTACGTTAAAATTGTAAGTTCGCCGAAATGGGGGGAGTTTTTATTCCCAACCGTCGGGATGGCTAAGGGCTATTCGCATGTGGGTGGCGGTTTTGAGGAGGCAGAAAAACAAGCGTTTCACATAGAAACCGTTTATTTTAGTCGAAAATGCTTACATAAATTTAGCAATGGTCCTTGAGTTCAGAGCTTTAGGTTGTTTTCGGTTTCGGTCTGGTCCTACGCTGGAGGGGCCTCGTAGCAACGTCGAGTTAAAAGTTCGAAATTCTGAAGAGACAGTGCACAAAAGATGAACGGAAACACCACTATTGGAGGTAAAGAACACAACAGGTAGTCTAGAGGAAGCTCTTCTGTCCTTGACATCGGAGGCTTTATAATTTTCTCGGGATCGAATCATTGCTAATTGGTTAACTCTTCTCCTCCTCGCCTCCCAATTGGTTTCCCACTTGTCTCCAGGTGTAAATGGAGCTTCGTTAGGTCGCAGGAAAGGTCGACAAGAGAAGGTTTATCCGACACCGTCTTTTAGACTATGATCGCGTTTAATTGTTGACTACGACACCAACGCTCATTTTGATATATATTTTTTTTCTTTCAGGTTTCGTTTTGCTTTCTAAACTGCGTCTTAATTTTTAAGATTTTTCTTTCTAAATTTTCTTTACCTAAAATTTTGTTTTTCCCGTTACTCTTTATGAGCGTCGACATCAAAGTCCGGTGTCGCTGACTCGACACTTTTTTTTTTTTTTTTTTTTTTTTTTTTTTTAACTCTTTCCACCCTGTGGGCACTAAGAGGGCCTCTTTTAGTAGGCCCATTATGGGTTCGGCCAGGCCCACAATGGGGCGACTGGGTGGTGAGGGACGGGGCCCGACATATCCGAACGGACCACCCCCCGAAAAATTCCTGGGGATTATTCGACCCGTTCGGATTCGATCCCGGGTCCCCCAGAGCGGTAGGCTGCCACCTTTACCGCTCGGCCATCCGGCCGTCAACTCGACACTTATAAAAGTTATCATTTCGCGGTTTGACTTAACAAACTTGTACATATCCCTTTTGGGAGTTTATTTCCGGGCCTCACAAAATATGAAAATTTATATTTTATAAAATACAAGGGAAGGTCATTGAAAGATGGAAGCGGCGCTTCCATCGCTTCCAATGACGGCACGCCACTGGCTACTGGTAACATTAAAATGCTAGAAGAATTGCTCTCTGATAATAGAAGTATCATTTTTATGTTATCAGTATCAATGCGATAAGTCTCTGTTTTCTCTACTATAGTATTTGAGATGTTAGTTTTAACAGTTTCAAACAGATCTCTATTTAAAACCTGGATAAATTAAATCGAAAATAATTTTATTTTGGATTTAATTATCTGTAATTTAATTTTCATTTGTAATTTAAAATTATTGTGTTATTAATTTTTTTATAAACCAAATATGCTTTTTCTTTCTTTATACGTGATATAAAATTTTAAAAATGTAATTACGAATAAGATTTTTTTGACAGAACAGTGGAAAAAAGTTACGAAAATGCTTGAAAACGGGAAAACTACCTACTAACCAAATAGATCGCCTAACAGCGACTCTCACGTCAGCTATCGACAACTTGAGACATTAACTGTTCTTGAGAGCATAGTGCAAAGACCGGTATAGCTATCGACTCTGGTAATAGCATCAGATCACAGGCCAGTTTTACTCTAGATTTACCCTGAATATGAAACAACACTAAACATTACCCCAAGAAGCAGTGGCGTAGCGTGGGTGTCAGCCGCCCGGGGCGGAGGAAAATTTCGCCGCCCCCTTATTTAGGTATTATTATTATTTATTGTGAAATTTTGCCGCCCCCTTAAAGTGTCGCTCGGGGCGAGCCGCCCCCACCACGCTACGCCACTGCCAAGAAGTTGAAATTACCGTAGAAACGGCAGCACTGCTGTTAATACTGTTATGAAAAGAAGAATCTCGTTGCATTTATCAGAAGCGTAATTTATTCGTCGTTTAAGTATTCGAATTTTGCGAATTTTATTTTTTCTTTATTTCTGTAAATAAGACTTCATATTCGGATTTTAAATGTCTTCGCCAGCAAATCGATTTTTATCGACGGAAGTGGCAACATTTTCTCGATAACAAATATGGCGCTGAGTCGAGCGACCGCGATTTTGAAAAGAACGTTTCGCGTAGCCAAACAGGCGAAGAGAAGCGTTTTGTCCGACGCTTACGAGTGTCGGGAAGCGTGGGAAAGTAGACTGTCGAGTCCCGTTCTGAGAGATGTCGACATGGACGAGTTCTTCACTCGACTGGAGAAGAAATTCAATGCCAAGAGACCCGTGGACGGAGTGGACATCGACATTTTTGCCAATTGCGTGGTGGAGGAGGACCAGCTGGACGAATTGGAACATTTCGTCTATAGATTTAGGAGGACTCCGTCCGGAGTGGGAATCTTCGATTCGACGCATCACGCTTTCGTTCGCGCCTTCTTGCGCTTCCATCGAGGCGACGATTTGTTGAAGATACTCTTCGATCGAGTTAATTACGGAATATTCCCCGACTTCTATTGTTATAATATGCTAATGGATTATTTTCTTCGTAGGAAGAATTATCGGGACGCCACCAAAGTGGCTGTTCTCGTCATGTTGCAGGAAGAATTCCTGCATCCCATTACCAATAGACTCGTCTTGTATTCTTGCCACTCGTATCTCCGGGAACCCCTTCCCGAACCCTGGATTCTGCCTCCGGCTCCGGCCGGAAAAGTAGAAACAGACGAGGAGGAGGAAGAAGTCTTCGTCAGGATACCCTTCCTCGTCAATCCCTATTTTGATGACCACTTCGATCTCCGGGAGCCCACGGACTTGGTGGGAAAGACACTGAGTTCCGTCGGCACCGCGCTGGGAGGAGTGGCGGGCCGCACCTACCGACTGGTGGGACTGGGCATGCGACGGAAGTGGGAAGAGGCCAGTGCACTTTTGGATGGCTTTGCCTCCGGCAGAAAGACCGTGGCAGAGGAGGGCCTGGAGAGGTTTCGCCGGGAGGTCGGTGGCTGCCCGGAAAGCACGGATTCTTCCCTCCACGGGGACCCAGAGAGGTTGCTGGCTGCCACAGAACGGGTTCCGGTCTGGGATGGTGACCTGCACGCCTCTGTCCTGCAGGCTCTCGGAGAGGTGTCGGGCCACGAGTCCGACGATGTGGCTGCCCAGCTGCGACTGTTTCAGTCCTGGGAGAAGAGGAGGGAGACGGAACTCGACCTCCAGCTGCGTCGTAGTCTTGACAGAGAGAGGAAGGAAAAGATAGAAGCCAAGAGAGACGAATTGCAGAAGAGAGAAAAATTACTGTTTTTCTTTGAAAACTGGAACAAAATAGAAATGGAACTCGAGGAAGTGAAAAAAATGCCAAGGGCGGCGGAGAAGACCGAAGAGTACATTCCTCCAGACGTGCGAGGTTCTTAGGTCCGTCGTGCTCTTTGTGTAAATTACCGATGGCGGCACGTTAAATAACAAACGGTTTTAAAGGCCAAAGCATTTTCCCCTTCTGATTCTGGTCTTGACCAGCAAAAAATGAGAAGGAAAATAGTTCTGGCCCGGTTTTTTCTATTTATTGTTATCTTGTGTTTCAAATACCTTAGTAATTAAATAGACATATTTAAACATATTAAAAGTGTGATTAAATTTAACTGTACTGAAAAAAACACCATAGCATACATGAAAAATTGTTTTGACATTAATATCTTAAGCTTTTAAGTTTTAAAATTAAATTTTCGAAACAGACTTCAAACGTTAACTTTCAAATTAATGAGAATATATAGGCATTACTTATTTTTCTTTATTGCTCGCTCACCAGTTTTTTAATTGCAATACTAGTAACCCTTATTTTAAAAATTTGCTTTTGACTGCTTTGTTTTTAAGTCGACTTAAATTTGGGAGAGTATAGTAATAGGAAATTTACATTTAAAATGTCGAAGTTCCTTTAGTTTGTGAGAATATTTGTTTTATGTAGAAATGGTTACAGCCATTCCTTGAGAGATTTATATTAGATGAAACTGTATATTACTTGGTTACATTCGTTTAGCAATATTTGTCCTCTGACTGAATTCGAGTGTCTACTTTTTCTAACACTCTTGATAAATACGGTATATACTGTGATCGTAAGCAATGCTAATACTAAATTCAAAAGTGTCACATGCCAAAATATTCTGTGGAAAAATGGAAATTTGCTTTATACTATTTAAAAATAAGCTAAATCTATAAAATAAAATTTAAATAATATTTTACAAATTAGCAAGGAAACTAGAAACATCAAATACATTGGCATTTTGCCAATGGGTTTCTAATGTATTTGATGCTGCTTTTACGATCTGCATAAGTATATAGATACAGAGGGCAGGGAAATGATAATGAGTTTTTTATCTAGATGAAGAAAATTAGTTCAAAAGTTTTATTTAGATAAATATGTGAAATATTTTATCTCAGATGAATTTTACTTACCAATATTAAAGTAACAAATTAATAGTCTTGGTCTTTTAAATTAACTAGATTTATTTTATGGTCTTCGTGAAACTTATACAATATTCGCGTATAACAAATTATTTTGTTATATATTAGCATAAGCACCATTTCAAATAGTGGGATGACAATTCGAAAACCACAGCCAAACATTTGTTTGATGGAACAGAAGAAATGATGATGTATTGTAAAAAAAAACTTTTAAAACAACTTGGAATTTTTTTCACACTTGTAGAGATGCAAGTTTTGATGGCAAAAATTGGAGATGCCAAACCTGCTAATACGATTATTGAAAGTTTGGTTTGTCAAGTCGTCTACATTAGTTTTTTTTTATCGGTCGGTCATTGCATCATTAGTCTGCTGCTGCTTGAGCATAACTGCCAAAGTACAAAACTGTAAAAAACTTATCTGTTCAAAGGATTGCAGCTCTCTGCATTTGTAAGGCTTATAGGACTACACCCACTAGTGCCCTTTTGGTAATGTCAGGGTTGACCCCTATCAACTTAGAAATTAAATGCATTATTTAGCAGGGAAATCTCGTCACCTTACCCTGGTGAGATTATAGTGACTCGGATGTAGACAAAATGATTAGAGTAGGTAAGATTCCCTCCCGGTCTGACCTTGATTGACGATATCAAAAAATTCAGCATTGACAAAACTACTCTTCCGACTTACGATTACTATCCCTCCCACCAGCTTGCCCCTGACATTTACCCTGAAGATCTAAGTGATCATCCCATGTTTAGGATTTACATTGATGGTTCCAAGATGGGTGGCGAAGTGGGTGCCACATTTATAGTTTACTCTGACTTAGGTCGCAAGCTTCACAACACTTGCTTCCTTGTAGGTACACACTGCTCAATAGCACAGGCAGAAACTTTAGCTATTTATATGAGCTTAATTCACATTAGGTGTAGGAAGGACAAAAGACACTACTTACACTATTGCATTTATTCTGACAGTAGGGTAGCTTTACACATGATTGCAAAGTCTGATAGTCACTTAAAACTCGTCCATCCATCCATACACCACATCCTTAGACGACATTAGAATAGATTTCCAATGGGTCCCGGGTTGTGCGGGGATTCTTGGCAATGAGACCGTTGACTGTCTTGCCAAACAAGCTGCAGAGTCTTCAGTCACTAATACTTTCAGTTACATTCCTACCTCGTACATCAACAATCCCATCAAGAAGCAAATCTTCATTCTCTGGCAAGACAGTTGGAACCGTGTCACCACACGTAGGCTCACTTACACTTTCATCCCCAAGGTTGACACTACTGTGACTCTTCGCCACTTTTACCCTAGTTATACCCTCACTCAACTACTTACAGGACACAGCAACTTTAAGCAATACTTGCTTAGATTTAACCTTGGGGACAATCCACAATGCGATTGTGGTATTCAGGAGGACCAAACACCACTTCATTTAGTTTTTCACTGCAAAAGGTACAATCACGTTAGAGATAGTTTAACCTATTCCACATTGAAATTTTTCTCCGTCGCATGTGGCCGCTATGTTGAATTTTTATCGATGTTAAGCCTAATGGAAATTAAAAAAAAAAATAATAATTGTGGTTACTGTATCGTTAAAAGTTATTTTTTTATTTTGCACAAACAAAATAAATATATTGAAAAATATAAAAACAAAAAATTATATTTCAAAAGTTCATTTTAATATAAAAATTATGATGCATAGCGACATCTAGTATCAAAAGCATTCCAATGCAGAAATGAGTATATTCGGGGTCAACGGGTCAAGTCAAATGAGGTCAACACGAAAATACTCAGGAACAACATGGGACAGGTTAATGAGAGCTGCTATTCTTGAAGGGTACAACTGGCCTTGCAACCCGCACCAACTCATTCACACATCTACAATGTTCCATCATCTACTTGCATTCATATCCATTAGTGGGGCTCTTGAGAGCACTCACTCCAGGGACCCAGATGGCAATTAGCTTTTCCTTGCTTTGTTTCAGCTGTCCGTATATAGCTGCCTTTCAACTTTGTATTTTAATTCTTATTTTCCATCTTCTTTTTCGGTCTAAATTCAGTTATGTATTTTCTTAGCACAATGTTGCCATTGAGAACATATCACACAGGAAACACTTTCAGAGGAAAAGGTTGGTTTATTGGTATGAATGGATATGCATTTTGGGCTTAACGCCCCTAATTTCAGTCCTATTATTACATATTTATCAGCAAATTGATTACTGGTTTACAAATTTACAGAATGCATTGAAAAAATTAGGATATGCATACAATGGTTTATACAATAAAACTTAATTACCTGAGACAGTAACAGTTAAACTAACATCATTCGTAAGAAGATATACATGTAGTTGGAAAATGGAGCTAAAAATTCTTTTGGCTCCACACTTATACACATTAGGATAGTATAACATGTGCTAAAATAAGGGGTAAACTTAAATCTAAAATTGAGTATATATTAAGAAGGCAGAATTTTTATAAAATTAATAACAATACCTGTAGGGTGTGAAATAATTCTGATGAGATGTACAGAGAACATAGACCAAGATATGAAAGGTTAAAACGAAGCGAGTATTCCCTGTATCATACACTGAAAGTTTGGTGTGACTTGCACAGTGGGGTATGATAGAGGGAGGGCAGTAGAACATCTTAATGGGCTTTGCTACTTAGTTAAGAATGGCTGCCAGATGTCATTTATGACTGCACCTGTATTTAGGTTCATTCTGTATGTTTCTTTAGTTTTAATAATTTTAATGTGTTCGTAAAATTTTCTTTTAATAATATTTTTTTCTCTTTTAAGAATTTTGACACTGTTGGGTAAGATCTCGCAGCCAGCTACTTTGTATTGTGGAGAGTCACATGATCCTGCTGGTATGTATAAACAATCATCACTCGGTTTGCAGTACACTGCTGTTTGGACGGTGGTGCGATTAATCTTAATGCTGATGTCTAGGAAGTGAGTCTCTGGAGAGTGTGCCTGGTCTATTTCTATCGTTAAGCCATACAGGTTGTTATTGATATCCTCCACTAGGTCAGACATGTTCGGTTCCTCTTTCCACAGGATTAGAATGTCATCAATATACCTCATATAATAGGATGTTAGGGAGATATTTTGGGATGAATTCTGACTCCAGCCTCCTCACTACTAATTCACACAGGTCCCCTGCGATGGGGCTGCCCATTGGAACTCCTGTTTGCTGTTCATACATTATTCCTTTGAAGAAGAAGAAGAAGAAGAAGAAGGAATTGTAGCAAAGCAAATGCACCATTTCAAGGATGTGTTGGTGCAACGTGTTATCTTTTATGCTGTTAAATAGGGTATCCCTGATCACACAAAATATAGGTGGGAGTTTAATTGATGGATATAGTGCTTTAAAGTCTAAGACAGTGATGTACTTAGGCAGCGTAGGTAATTGTTTAATCTTGGAAATAACTTCCACTGGAGAGGTGAGGGAGTATGGGTATCCTTCCAGGAGAGGTGACAGCATCCTGTGCATGGCCTTCTCAAGTTTAATAGTAGGCACCCTGGCTTTATCAACCACAGGTCTTAGCTCATACCCCTGCTTGTGGGTTTTTGAACGTGAAAATTCTAGGAGTGTCCAGTGCCTCGGAAATGATGTTTTTTAGCTCCAGCCATTTTGCTAGTTTCATACTGGCGAATCGTTTAACCCTTGAGTGTAAATTGGCAGTGGTGTTGCTATAGCAACGCTGCATCATGTACGGTTGATATGCTCTTCTAGTAATCTGTTGTAGGTATCCCTCTTCATGAGTACTAGCGTCTTGCTCTTGTCCGCTCTTACTAGCGTGAGTTTGTTCGACCACATGCACCTACGTGTACACTTCAGATTTGCTCTAAACTGTTTCCCGACTTGTAATTCCTTGCATCTTTTCAGGGTATGTGTGGCTTTCCACCAGAAGTATTCTTTCACTCTGTCCGGACAGAGTGAAAGATACATAATGCCAAACTTAGGTCAATTGCAAACTCAACAGTAATCCCCAATTGTGTCAATCTTTAATTACTAGTGAAAGAGTTTGAAATAGATTCAAAATTACGTTTTATTGATTATGTTTGGCTTCAGTAATTGGTGCGTGTAACTATACTGTAAATCTTGCCTTGATATGAATTTAAAAATTTCCTATTGAGCTTACAATTCCACATACTGTCTTTCCACACATGATACATTTTGCCTTAATTTTATCTTCAATTCTGTTTTTGATATGTCTCCACAAAGAATTACAAGAAGAGGTTTTTGTCTTTTTGATAGGAGGCGAACTATTGGTGTTTGTCTAAATCCATATCAAACTAGGGTACAAGTTTAAACATCAAGTCCACTTTAGAAATGTAAATGTGCTGAAACTTGAACACAGTTTTTTATTTACCGAATATTCACATACGGTCACCTCAATGAAGCAAAATGACTGCTGCTAATGGTAAACTGTATTGTATCTCCAGAATTTCAGATGCTTGAGATCATTTTTGCATATGTTTAAATTGTAGAATTGGATTTGAATGATGAAAAGACATTAATTTTTAAAGGTTTGTGTTAGATTGAGTCTATAATTATTCTGAATTCGTCTTTATATGTAAACAACAAATGTTTACTATTATTAATTGACTTTAAGTGATCATCAAAGTTATCTTACTGCAATCATCTTAAGCCTACTTTTTGAAAGATAACATTATTGGTTTGAATTTTTCAAACAATCCAGCAACTTTATAAAATTTTGTAAATTTCAATTAAAAAAGGGTAAAACCTAAAGTTGTTATGGTTTAATACCAGGAGAAAGCATAGAAAGCAATGGGGAAACTACTATGCTTTATTACTAACAGCAATATCTCTAGTAAAATGAGCACAAGTAGTAATAGAAAGAAGAATAGCATTGGGGTTATTACAATTTCCAACTGCAACACCATGTCCAGTCGGGGGAAGAAGGGGCTCCCATATCATCAGCCTGCAAAACTGCCTACAGAGACTTGAGAATTGGAACTTGGAACATGTGGATCTTAAGAAAAGCTGGAAAATCTGAAGAATGAAATGAAAATAAATAAATTAGACACAGTAGGAATAAGTGAAGTGAATTGGGAAGACTGGAGAATTAGTGAGTAACAATATCAAGCTTTACTTTTTAGGTAGAAGGAAAGCAATAAATGGAGTAGGGATAGTATTGAAAGGATAATTTGCATCCCGGGTAAATAAAGTTGATTACATAAATGAGAGAATCATAATGGTCAGAATCCAAGTGGAACCAAAAGATCTCATTCAAGTATATATGCCCACCTGCTCACTCAGATGAAGAGGTAGAGGAGATATACAAACAGGTGGAAGAAATTATAGAAAAAGAAGAAAGAAATGCCTGATTGGAATGCAGTGATGGGAAACATGAGAGGAAAATGTTGTAAGGAGGCATGGATTGGGAAACAGGATCAGGAGAGGAGAAAGATTGATTGGATTCTGCAAAGAACATACTGTAGACCCCCCTATAACACAGTAGATACGTTCCATGTTATATGAATTCCATGTTGTATGAGCCACTTAAATACATGAGCCAACCACAGCCCAGCACATGTGCAGTTTAGGGGCTACGGCTGTTTGAAAGGTTTTCTTCCATAAAATTAACCGATTCTAGAATAACTTGACTCAACATTTCCAAATCACATATAAATTTTTGGGAGTAATTCATATAAACTATGCTATAAACAAAAAATTGTAGGATTACTTACCGAGTGTGCATCGTTCGACGATGGCATTACTTAAGCTTGTTTTTGTTGCAGAGTGGCTCATCAAACGGCAGGCATGTTTCCTATGTTATTTTTCTGTGAAAAATTCGCTGTACTTCAGAGACATCATTAATATAAATATAATTTTTATGGCTGTTGAATAATAAATGTTTTTTAGTACGTCTGCTGCTTGTTTGAAACTCAATGGTTTGTGCGATGTCCACTATTGGTCCAGATTCGACTAATCCTGTCGTGACACGAGTCGGCCATGATGTTTTACCATGTTATACGAGTCTCTTTTAGCATGTTATGTGAGCACGATCGTATTTTTTTTGCCATGTTATATGAACCTGTGTTATAGGGGGTCTACTGTAGTATGGTGATTACAAATACATGATTTCAAAAAGCATAAGAGAAGATTATATACATGGAAAGATCCTGGGTACAACAACAGATACCAAATAGAGTATATACTAATTAAAGAGAGCTACAAGAATTTTATTAAAGATGTAAGCTCCTGTCCAGGTGCAGACATAGACTCAGATCACAACCTCTTGCAAAAGTCAAAATAAAGTTCAAGAAAATCACAAAGAAGAAAAAGACAAGTGAGAAATGGGATTTAGGAAATTTGAAAATTAATAGTGAAATCTTCGGATTAGTATCTGAACAAAATTCAAAGAAATAGATGAAGAGAATGCAGAAAGACCAAATGAATTGTGAATATCAGTGAAGGAAAAGATTTGTGCCATAACAGCAGAATGGGTAGAAAAGAAAAAAGTCAAAACTTGTAAACCCTGGGTTAGGGGAAAAATGGTGAATAAAATGAAAGAAAGAAGTTGGAAGAAAATGAACTCTAACAAAGGAAGACAAAAATGTAGAGAACTGAACAATAAGTGAAGAAGAGTGATCGAGAAAGCCAAAAAAGAGTAAATTGAAAGAGAATGTGAAGAAATTGAAAGTCTGAAGAGGTCAAAAAGATTTGAACTAATGTATGTCAAAGGTAAGAATGCACTTGGTTCAGAAGGGCTGAATATAACTATTAGGGACAGAAATGGAGAGAGTATAAATAATAAGAGGATCCTGCACAAATGGTACGAATACATAAGTAATCTGTACAGAGCTGAAGATAATGTTGAACACAGAAGGTAGAAAGTGATGTGCATAAAGATGAAGAAGGGGCTCCAATCTTTATGGAAGAGATTATGAGTACAGTAGAAGGATTAAGAAATAGAAAATTGGATGGCATCAATAACATCCCTGCAGAACTTGTTAAGAATTGGGCAAAATTGAAATTAACAAAATTGCTGGGCTTTGCAATGTCATCTATGATACAGGCATATGGCCTGACGATTTTCTGAGGAATATTTTAATTCCCATTCCATTACAGATAAAGCAACCAAATGTGAGAACAATTAAAGAACAATTAGCCTGACTTCCCATCCTTCTAATATCCTTTTTAGAATATTAGAGAAATGATCCATGGAAAACTAAACCCATTTATAAGGGAAGAACGGTTTGGGTTCAGAAAGCGAAGAGGCATTTAAGATGCAGTAGGGATTCTGAGAACCATAGGAGAATGATACATTGAAAAAGGAAAGTGAATGTTGGTGTGTTTCATAGATCTAGAAAAGGCATTTGACAAAATTGACTGGGAAAGGTTGATGGATATTTTGAAAAAAGAAAACACTGGATTGGAAGGACAGGAGATTAATACTCAACTTGTACAAATATCAGAGAGCTGTAGTTAAAGTAAATGTCAATACAACAAGGAAATCAATGAAAAAGGTGTTAGGCAGGGATGCTGCCTATCACCACTTATTTTCAATATATATTTGGAAAAGATGATCACAGAATATCTAGAGGAAGAGGAAGGCATTAAAATCGGGAGAAGGCAGATTTGGTGTCTAAAGTATGCTAATGATATGATAATTCTGGTAGGCAGCAAGGGTAAAATGAGAAAAATTCCGAGCGAACCAGAAAGGGGATATGCAACCTTCAAAATGAAAATTAATGTTAACAAAACCAGAGTGCCATGGAACAGAGAAAAGGAATGAAAGGTCAACGTCCATATAAAAGGTGACAAAGTGAAATGAGTTTATGGATTTAGATATCTGGGTACTTGGCTTGACTTCGAGTGCAGAAGTGGGATAGAAATTAAGAGGCAAATTGGGTGGCAAAACAGGCATTTAGTAAAATGAAAACAATTGTGTGGACCTCCAAAATTAGAATTGAGAAAAAAGGCTGGTCAAATGCTACATCTGGAATGTTTTCCTCTACAGAGCCAAAACTTGGACTCAGACAATATGACAGTAGGAGAATAGGGGCCATGAAGAATAGAGAAAGTCAGACAGAGTGATAAGGTGAGAAATGAAGAAGTCATAATATGAGTGGCTGAAAAGTGGAGCATATTAGAGACAGTAAACAGATAAAAAGCTAATTGGATGGGACACATGATCCAAGAGGAAGGTGTATGGAATGATATTATGGAAGGAATGGTTTCAGACAGAAAAAAACGAGGGTGAAGGAGAATTAAAATGGTGGATGATTTAAAGGAAGATAGTTGTAAGGAGCTAAAGATAAGATTGCAAGAATGAGTAGCTTGAAAAAAGTGGCAGTACTCACTGGACCTGCTGTAACTAGCAGAAAAACTAAAGACCCAGAATTATGTAAATGAATGAAATTTTCTTTCACACAATACAAAAAATAAATTCATCTCAGTTTAAGATAAAAGATAAGATAAATTATCCTTTATCTTAGCTACATAATTTTTGAAAAGCTATTTATTATCTCTGCATTTTTATCTAGATTTTTCCCAACATTATAGAGGACGTATTATGTCGTTTCTGCAACGGAGTATATGAAAGCTCAGTCGAAGCACATTTTCCACAACTTAAAAATTTACATAGACTAAATGACAGATGCCCAAAAAACAATAGGATAGTTTGTGGAATTTGTATTCTTAATGGAATTCTGTAAGTTTATTATTAACCAAGTTATTTTGGCAAGATTAAACAAATTTAAGTGCTGCTGCTTTGAGAAAAAAAAAAAAAAATATTTTATCTACATTGTAATTACAAAAAGATTAGTGAGTGATTTTCAGTTACTGTTAATTTATGAAATACACTTTGACTATAAACTAGTTTTAACGAGAATTCTATACCCTTTAAATTCAAAAATTGACAATAAATGTACATTTTCAGCACTTTATGAAAAGTCTAAGTGCTGTCTCGAATTTTTTAATGCTAAATAATACTCACTTGTTTTTGTAAACTGTAGTAGACAAATATAATCTCTAATCAAACAAACTTTTAATAATGGTAACATTTTGTTTTTCTTAGCAAAATTTTATCAGTTATTTCAGATAGGCCTTATTTAAACTCTGGTTTCATTTATAATTATTGAACAATTTTAAATTTATGACATTATCAAAGATTATAAAAGGTAATTTAATACAACTACTACCTCTGGGGTTGCATTCTATTTGTCTCTACACTCAATGAACAAGTCTTTCTCTCATATTTTTAAAATTACTATTGTTGACAGATTTTGTTTCTTATTCTCAATTGAAATAATGAAAAACTGATACCTCTATTCAGATATAGAGAAAGGTTGGATGGTATCTGACACGGGATGCTTTGTTTTTACTTATTTTGATGGCTTTTTTATCTTTAGCTGAAACTTTTTCCTCCTTGTCATCCAAGCATCTTTGTTTTTTTTTTAAATCTGACTTTATATGAATTTGATGTCAAAATTTCACTCTGATTTCCATGTCTTTTTCTTATATTGAATTTGACACATATTGCTGGGAACTAGTAAAATTTCCTTTGGTAAGCCTACAGCTTGATTTGTGAAAGGCTTGGAAATAACTGACTTGTTGTTGTGATGACAAAAGAGCCTCAGCCGAAGTCTAGATTGAAGTCAAAATGATAGGAATTATTCCTACCATTTGGACTTCAGCCAAAGAAGAGTTCTTCTACTTCTTACCAGATGTTATTCCACAGTGTCTAATGTCTCTCTTCAGACATTAGAAGGAAAGCTCCCTATTCACCTCCAGCTCAAATTGGTAAGCAAGAGGCACTTCATAACCGGGGGAAAGGAGGTGCCTGTCAAAGGCATTACATTCTTACCTTCTGAATATGAAGTTAACAGACATTTTGAAGAGCTTCTGCATCCAGCACAGAGGAAGAGCATTCCTCCTAGGCAGTGCATTGCAGCAGATGCGGAAATTTTCACATATGGCTCCAAGACCTGGTGATGACACAAGATGTGCCTTCATAATATACATTGACAACATGGAGCACTTCTCCATTACTAAAGCTCTCTATCAGAATGCTTTGTGTTTCATGCAGAGATATATGCAATCTTGCTTGCCTCTCAGTGGTGTGAGAACAGTTTAAGATATAAATTGGTAACCATGTTCTGCAGTGCATGCACTGCAGAACAAAGATAATCTCCATCCCATTGGCCACAGTAATCTCAACATTGCATCATCAGGTACCAAGTACAATTACACTATTGACTGGACCAAGGCACACTGTAGTACCCTGTGCAATAAAAAGGCAGACCATCCTTTTTATACATCTGCTGTTGGTGGTTTCCTGGATTTTGACATCCTCCCTGTCTCCAGGCTCAAAACTCTTATGGGCTGACACAATCTAAACTTGGCAACAGGAATGGAATAAAAGACCCCTTTGGATCACATCACCAGGCAGTTCATTCCGTCAGTAGATCAGCATCTGGCAAGAAGGTGGTTTCAACCAAATTTCATACCCAATTTTTAACTGAGCATGGACAGTTCAATAAATATCTGTTTCACTTCAACAAAAGGAACACTAATCTGTGTGATTTTTGTGGTGTTTTAAACTGCTTATTCTCATGCATCATTCTGGAAGACATTAGGCAAGATACTCTCCTTCAGATGCAGGTGAAAGGTCAGCACCTTTCACAGAACCCTAGCATCTACTTGGACAACAATTTTGTTCTGCTCACCGTCATCAAGGGGTACTACATACACGCACTCGCATATCCACTGATGTGTTAACTTACAGCTACAGTTCCTCAATCCATAGTGAACAGACCACTATGATAATTTATCTAAGTTTTATTATTGTTATTTTTATTAACTCACATTTAATTGTATATAGTTTATATTTATCTTAGTTTAACTTTTGCTTCTGTATTTTATATTATTGTTTCAGATATCTTGTCATTGTATTTGATTTATCATTTTATTATTCAGATTTGAGGTGTTTTTTTAATCACTTTCATTTTATACATTATTGTTAGATGTCCCATTATTGTATCAATCCAAAATTAATTTATTGTAAATTTGCTGTTTAACATCCTGACTGTGCTCTGTGGTGTCAGAGATACAGTAAAGATTATTTGGAGAACTGCCAGATTTGAGTCTAGATAAATTGCCATTTAGAGTGGATGATAGACCAGCTTTGTTGAAGAGCTGTGAAGGTTTGCAGAAAGACAATTCAAAATCCAAATCTTTGAAAATATTGCCATTCAACAAACCTCCCCGTATGGGAGAATGCCAATCGAACAAGTTTCATTTGACAAATCCTGGAAAAGGCAAAATTTACCAGCCAGCTAAGTCTACAAACCCTATTTTCTGCTTTGGATATTTTCTCATCCAAAACACTTTTAAATGATGTTGTTACCACTGCGTCTAGTGGTCGTAATTTGCGTGTCATATATATGGTAAGCCAAGCAAATGGTATTCCTTTGCAAGTAAAATTAAGACCCTTATTCATTCACAATCAATAGAACAAGTCTTTCCTCACCTGAATGAATTCATTCCACAAAACATTGCAACTGTATTAGGATTACATTTCTACCTCTTTCCCAGATGTAATTTCTTGGCTCGTTTTTTCCCCTTTAACTGACAAAACTTTCAGTCGATTAGTGTTGACACACAAAATATTGGTCTGATTGGCATTAAAAATCTTAGATGGACTAAAGGCATATTTTTCCATCATGGTGGTTGGCTTAAAGTCTTATCTAATTGGTTCTTATCAAAAGCTGCTGCTTACCAAAACTAGTTGATTCCGATGTCTTTAAAGTCACTGTATTTTCAAAAATTCATAGTAGAAGTCTTTTGTTGCCATTGTTTTTCTTTTATTGTTCCACAAACTGATGTGCAAGTTTTGAAAACTGTTTTTTTAAGTGGCATTGGCTGGCTATGAACTTTTTAATTTGATTTTGTCAGAGAACTTGTTCATTAATAAGTTTTTCTGGTAGATTTACCATTGTCTATGTATGGTATATCCTGTACTGGTTTTTAT
Source organism: Centruroides vittatus (assembly GCF_030686945.1). Taxonomy (NCBI): domain Eukaryota; kingdom Metazoa; phylum Arthropoda; class Arachnida; order Scorpiones; family Buthidae; genus Centruroides; species Centruroides vittatus. The sequence goes on along the minus strand of NW_027122198.1, from coordinate 2,414,924 downwards.
TTGAAAAGCATTAGTAATAAGAAAATATAATTCTGTTAAACAGCCCACATTTTATCCATTGGATTATTGCTTAATCTAACTTCTACACTCCGCGACAATAGTATAACCCACCCCTCTAATTTTTTATATTTACGGTAAAACTAAATATAAGTAAATAAATTCCTAACGCGCCAGCATTGTTCACTTGATTCTAGAACTATGGTATATATATAGTTTCGTTCCGATGTTGCTTTGTTACGCAGCGGCAAAGTTATTGGTTTGATAGCGGACAAAAGTATAACCCATTCGTCTCATTGGCTCAAGCAGCTCGGTGCACTGGACATGTCAATTCATGTTTATACTTGTTTCGTGTCACTCGTAAGTTTTTACGCATAAATAAATTGTTTAAGTTAATAATTGTCTATTTTTTATTTAAAATGCCACGGGGAAAACACTTAAATGAAACTGAAATTGATATAATTAAAAAATTACATTCTGAAAATTATTCTAAGGTCAAAATTGTAAAAATCATCAACAGAAGTCATTGTGTTGTGCGAAATTTTTTAAAAGATCCCGAAAACTATGGTAAGAAAAAAAGGACAGGTCGACTGAGAGCAACTACACCACGAGAAAGAAGATCAATTTTAAGAGTTGCGTCCAATTCTACGCTTACCGCAAGATAAATCGCAGCGGAGGCTGGTGTTGATACGAATTTAAGGAATGTTCAACGTATTATATGTGAGTGTGAACATTTAAAACGTAAGAAATTAACAAAAAAACCGCCGTTGTCTAATAAACATAAAGTAGTTAGATTACAATTTGCAAAAGATCATGTTCAATGGAAAAAAAAGTGGCAAAAAGTTATTTTTTCTGATGAAAAGAAGTTCAATTTAGATGGACCTGATGGTTTTAATTACTATTTTCACGATTTAAGAAAAGATAATTTTATATTGAGCCGTCGACAAGCCGGAGGTGGTAGTGTAATGATATGGTCTGGTATTGGATACTCAGGTAAAATGGATATTAAGTTCTGTTCTGGAAAAATAAATAGTAAACGATATATAGAAGTAATAAACGAGCAAATTAACTCTCATGCAATGCGAATTGCTGGTCCTAATTTAATTTTTCAACAAGATAATGCCAGTATCCATCGTGCAAAGGTAGTTAGAGACTACTTTACTGAAAAAAATATTCAAGTTCTTGAATGGCCAGCGTATTCTCCTGACTTGAACATAATTGAGAATTGTTGGGGAAATTTATCACGAGCTGTCTATCGTGGATCAAGACAATTTACTTCTGTTGAAGAGTTAAAGAAGGTGATAGTTGACGAGTGGCAAAATATAAATCAAGACATAATTAAAAAGCTATATGACAGTTTACCGGACCGAATGATTGAGGTGATAAGTAAAAGTGGTGGATCTACTAAATATTAATCTATATGAATGATTATTGTTTGTTATATTTTTCTCGAATTTTTATTTAAATTTCATTACCTGGGTTATACTTTTGTCACACTGCAAAACTCAATATCATTTGTATTTGGTTAATTATGCATTTAATAAATGATGTATTGGTAGTATAATAAACTTACTAACACCCAAATTTTGTGTATTAGTAATATATTAATATAACTATAATTCTTTATCAGATATGAAAAAATTAGGGGGGTGGGTTATACTCTTGTTGCGGAGTGTATGTACAAAAATTTACATGGTGGTTGAATAGTTTTTTAACTCTATTTTTAGTCATGTATTTGTCATTTTTATGTAAGAGATGCTAATCAGTTGTATTAATTTTTACTTAACATATGAGAATTTTCAATAGCAACTGTTCTAAAACCTTTCTCAACAAAAACAATTCATTGTTTCTCAAGTGTTTAATTTTGTGAATTTAACATCAAACTGAGTTTCTTAATAGATAATCTTTATATAATCTCTATATATCTTTCACACTGTCATTATACTGTGATCTCCTAATCTTTTCTTGAATGGAGTGTTACTCACTTCTCTTTTTTTGTCACTTCCTTACTTATTACTTTCTAACAATTGATACCTTCCTGTTTGCCTTAGCTTTTTTTTGTGTGAATATGGGAAAATATATCAGAGGCAAAGTCTCGCCACCTAGGTCTACTTATGTCGAACAATACTACACGAACGTGGCATGTCAAAAAAAAAAAAAAACAAAGAACATGCAAAATGATTGGCTTTAAAATGAGGTATTTTAATAGATGGTTTTAATTTGATAATATATACATCAAATTTGATTTATACTTAATGATGAGATTGATTGAAGTTAACTACATACTATGGTAAGTGACAGCCATGCAAAAGAATGCCTAACGACCAGTGCCCAATTTAGGGTTACGGGCGCTATAGGTCAACATTTTGTAACAAGTCTGTCTGTATTCTTGTAATAAGAAATTACACAATTTTAATGGAATTAATTCTGGTAAACTGTTGCAAAGACAACTTCTCTACTTCTTTATCAAGACTTTTTAACAGACAAAAAGAAAAATAGATTAAACAAAAAATTGTGCTCCCTAGGCTATAGCTTAATTGGCCCGTTTGGTAATTGGGCACTGCTGCCGTTCTCGATACGGAGGTTCCGTGGGTGGACTACATACTATGGTAAGTGAAGATGGTGGTTTGACGAGTGCCACAGAGTGCATCTAGAATATAAAACAATCTAAGTTTGGTACTACCCAACCTTCTCCATCAAATGTTTAAATCAAGTTGTTGCAGATACTAACTAAAAAACTAAATTTATCATTAATTTTATATAAATAGACAAATCTGTACTAATGATATTTTAGTAAAATCAAAATACTGTCCTATATTTGAATTATGAGTTTGAAATGACTAATTTTAAAAACTTCATGTTTGTTAAGAATGAAATCAGAAATAATTAAGTTGTGTCATTATTATCCAATGATAAAATGTTTTATTAATGTTTCTGGTGTCATTTGCATAAAAACTTCTTGCTCACAATTCTAGCTTTTTTATTTACATTATTGTCATCATTCTCTTCTAACTTTTGTCTTTTTAAAACCACAATTATTCGATACTAGTGCAGTGAAACAAAGATTTTATTAATAAATTTTTGTTATATAAATCACAGTTTAATAAGAGCATGCTAAAACTCATTATTTCAAAAAATAATTACCTGAACTGTACATTAATGAGAACCTTATTTATATAAAGATGAGTGTTTTAGAACAGAATTTGGCAAACAGTGCCAAATAAGAAAAAAAACTACATTGTTATGCAGAGTTCCTCACCGAGCAAATCTGGTCGTTTTTTTTTTGTCTTTGTTTTTCTGAAATTTCTAAGACTTGTTAATTGCATGGATGTCACTTGTGGGAAACTAATGATTACAGCATCATAAAATACAATTTGGTAATTTACTTATCTGGCCCATCGATAGCAATGCTATTTATGTTAAGTTGCAACTGTTTTGATGTAATTTGCAAAGATTCAAAATAAAACCTCAATTATTAGTGTCATCCATATTATAATAACTTTCAATATATTTGTAACCAATCAAATAAGTTTTCCAGTTTGACATTCATTGGTTTCACTTAATGCAAGAAAAACTCTACCTGTATGCAAGGTTCCTTGCCATAAACTACAAATAATTTCATTTTTATCCGAAGGTGGTTGGTTCTCCATCCTTCTAAATGGTGTATTTTTTTTCTAGGCTCACTTTAATGAAAGTAAATGCACTATGCAATTCCCCTTATCACTCTGCAAAAATTAATACATAATTTATTAGATTTTAATTACAATGTAAATATTTATAATACAAAATAGATATGATATTTTAGAATAAATAACTGATTCATGTGTTTTATGAAGTGTACACAATTTTACTAAACTACACATACAAAGAAAACCATAAAAATAGAGTAGAGATTTACAAATGCATATTAAACGAAATTATGAACTTAAAACAATTCTCTCTCTGATCGTTTATTACAGTTACTATTATCGACCGATTATAACTTCACGACACGTAATGTTAACTTTACATGTAGTACGCATCTGAACTTTCTAAAATGCCAATCCGCCAAAACAGTTTGCTCTTCCGGCAGGAAGTTGGATTTTTCTGATTTTGGAATTGCAATTTCAATCCAAAACACCTATAAAAAGTAGAAAATCAAATATTAATATTTCCAAATTTTAATTATACTTATGCTTGTAAATAAATATTTGTATTTTCAAATTTTTGTGCAAACAACAACTATTTTAAACTTATTATGGACAATTTGCAAATTTATTGATTTGAAATTATTTAATTTGTGCAATTAACATAGAAAAAAATGTGTGTTAGGATCTTTGGAGTTAGACCTCTAATCTATTTATTCCCTTTCAGTCTAAGTATAATGATATACGAGGTAGTTACAAAAAGTTCCCAGAATTGATTTATTATTCAAAAGTATGTGTACAATTGATAAATCAAGCAATGTGTCCTTTGGCAACCACATGCTTTTTGCCAATGCTGGTATAGTTGCCAAAAACATTATTGAAAGCTGTCTCACAACAGTGTCTGCAATCCAGATGTTGCACTCTGTATAACCTCGTCTGCATTCTTGAAGTGGCATCCCTTATGGACTCTTTCAACCGAGTGAAGAAGTAGAAATTGCATGAGGTCTGCCGTGAGCATTTGTGGCACCATGTGTTGGCAAATTTGGTGTATGTTCAATTGATCATGCAGGGTGGAATGACAACTTTCAACTGAAATTCCTACTATCTTGGCAATCTGCTCAATTAACTTCTGGCATCACAATCTCGCATACAACCAACACTTTCTCCTCACATGTTGATGCTGACGGACGACCATTTCACAAATCAACAGTGATACACTCTCATCCCTCATGAAAATGTTTTTGCCAGTCATAAACTTGAGAATGCTGTGGAACATTCAACATAGGCATCCTGAAGCATCTTTAAGGTCTCAGAAGGTTTTTTCCCAATAACACACAAAATTTGATATTCACAAGTTCTTCCACGGACATTTTCACCAGACTCCATTTCAGGTTGTCTCATTAACATGACCTTTGGTGAATGGTAACTGTTATCATCTTTGCAGAGAGTATGGATTTGTTTGAACATGTTTCTCTATTTCTGACACATTTGACTAAGACATGCATTACATGTTCTCTTTTTCATTGCCTTTAATTGACTAACCCAACATAATTCTGGAAACTTTTTGAAGCTACCTTGTAAAAGTTTAGTGGTTATAATGGTCTGGACTGGACTCCGGTCACCTACTGCTCAATCGACCCGAACAAAGATGTCCCCGAATCTCATGCCCACGTGTAGGTGTAACCTGATTGGACCCCTGGTCATTAGCTTTCACATGTGCAAAAACAACCAACTCAACTATTTGCTTTAAATATACACACACACATATAAATACAGGGTAATTTATTTGTATAATTTTAAGGTGACCAACTGTCCTCCTTTCGTAAGTTCTGTCCTCCCTCGAAAAGTGTCCTCCTACATGTCCTCCTTTTTGATATTTGAAGACTAATCTGTAAATCTCCATATTTGATTGATGCTGAACCGATTTGTTGCATGTAATGTGATGTGTTTGTATTTGACATGATGGTTCATCAAGGCTCAGTACAGTGCAGCAAAACATGATTATGAAACGCATGTCTCTGCACAAGAGACCTCGAGAGAGTACACTGCATGCAAGTAGCTTTGTTTACTTCTTACTAAAACACAACATGGCACATACGCATGCAGTAGAGATTATTATAGTGTATTATTGTTGCAATGAATAAAATGTTTCTTTTATTTACAATATTTTTTCCTTCAATTTGTGTGTGTCCTCCTTTTCGTCGTAAAAAAGTTGGTCACCTTAATAATTTTCAGTTTGAAAAGTTGTCACAAACTCATCAATTGTACATGTGAGATGCAAAACTCCCTCACTTGTTTACATGCTTTCCATTTTCATGATCTTCAAAAACACAGTTTTCTATGTAGAAGTTAATGTATTTGTCAAACTCAAAGTGGGAGAGATGGTGTCATGGTGAGAAATTAAGCTGGGAAAATGATCAACAAAAAAGTTGAGATTCATAAAACAGGCAATTTCCAGCTTAAATATACAAAAGAAAGGAAAAACACTTTGTGCAATAATAGATAATCTGTCCAGATATCCTGACTTTCAAGTGAGAAAAATCTCCCTCCCTTGATTATGGGCCATCACCCCAGAAGTTTGTAAGTGAATGCTGGAGGAAGTGATAGCCCCATCTTGGGAATAAGAGAGATGCCCATTCTCTCTGACCCAAACTTGGCCCCTAACAACAGATGGGAGCCAATGAATGCAAAAGGAAGAGTTGAATTTTGATCAATCCAAATCACAGATTTTAAGTCCAAATTGTATAAAGCGAACTGACCTCCAAGGACAAGTGTGAGTTGCCGCTATTATAGATAATGTTCATAGCCACTAAGAATCTCGAGTGAGTTGCTGCCATCGTAAAACGTGTTTGTTGTCATCGAGAACCTCCAAGATCGTCATTGCCGAGGATCTTGTCAACATTGGATAGTCGTACCTCATGGACATCTGTCGATTCGACCAGAGAGACTTACTTTCTTCTCCCTTCAACCCTGTGCTTCTCTGGTCAGACCACCCAGTGTCATTCAATCAACCAATCAAGAGCCCCAAAAGTCACCCAAACAAGATCAAAAATCTGTATCCTCACATTGTCTCCTACCTGGACTACCATGTTCCAAGCATCAGCTTCAACTAATTGTAAGAATTTTTTCTTAAAAATAAACACAATTATAATTGTACTGTACATTTGTGTATGTCTCTGTGTCTGTAACCACTACCTCCTTAAGTCTCCATTCTCTTGCATGATCCTGACAGAAGCATGAGAGCTGCAAATAACTTTACTTTGGAACCTATTGTAAGGGTGTTTTACCAACAAAGGTGTCAGGTAATGGCTCACATATGAAGAACAAACTGTGCTGCGACAGCAAAATAATATGGGTCATTTCATTAGTTTCATCATGTGAGAAAAGTGAAGATCATCATCCTCCAAGTTGACTCCATAACACATCAATCAATGTTTGACATTATCCAAAAACAGTGATAATTCTAGGTAAAATTTACTTTTGTAATCCCATTAAGAGTGAAGCAGGAGGAGAGATTAGGTTTACAATAATATAAACATTTTTAGTAATAAAAATGTTTATAATAGTTTTACAATGAATTGGAAAATTCAACAGGTGTGCAGAAATTTGCTTACAAAATTGTTCTCCACTTTTAGCCATGCTGAAAACATCAATTGCAGAGAAAAGTCCAGTTCTGAAGAAAATCTTTCAATGGACCAGGCAGAAAGTGAAGAAACTCTCTCCTGATACACTGATGAGTGAGGTAGTTCTCGATTAGTTTTTAACTTAGAAAACAACAGTTCTCAGGTGCAACAGATACTGGTACAATTATATTTTCAATAATTACTAAAATGTACTACTATTTGCAAGCCACTAAACACTGCTTTTTTCACTTGTATGTAGAGTCACTCATTTGAAAATGTACCTATGTTGCTTACAGTGCATATAAACACTACATTTTGTTTTTGGGTAACATCAAACAATGCATTGGTATGCTGTTTTATGGCAGAGTCAAAAATAACATAGTAGACTAAGTTGTCAATAATACTCAAACTGACAACTTTCAACCTGCTAACCTTCACTATAAAATTGCAAAATCCTTATAAGAATTATAGATTAAAAAAACATTGCAAAAACTTTTACTTAGATATATTGTTTGGCTGATCTGAAATGCAGAATATATTCAAAGCAGAGACTATGCATGCCCAGTATCATATCATTTGATTCTGGAAAATTCTACTTTCAGGATTTGATCAATACAAAAAGAAATAGGGAAAGCACTCTACAAATTTGTTAAAACTTGTTTATTTTTGTTTCATTAAAGCTTTAGTTGTTGATGAAGTAAAGCATGCCTTGCTGACATTAATATCATCTTCATAAACTTAAGTGCATGTGTCACTGTTGTAAAAGTATCAAACATGTCATAGCCAACTTGAAAATTGCAAAATGAGATAAATCCACACTGCTTATGTTGTCTTTTGGTATGGACGGAAGGTAGAGAAATCACTTTCTGCCACAGATGTCATTATTATTTGCATTGTATTGTCATTATTATTTGCAGGCAATACGTCAAATTTTGGAAGCATTTTCAGGTAGAGAAAGAGTCTGCACATCATGTACTAAGTATTACCTTCCTCATCTCCATTTTCACAAACTGTTTTCTTACATTTTGACACTGATTCCTTCAATTGTAAAGACCAAGACATTAAGATTAAATGTAAACTAAATTTTAAGATTTTGACATGCAGATAATTTTGAGAAACCTAAAGTTGGGGATATTTATTAGCAAGAAAAATGAAAATGAGGTTCATTTTTGTATCCAGCCTCTCGAAGTGTCAAAAAATCACCTCAAAATTTGCAACCCATACATAAACATACAATTATCTTACATTACTTATTACCATTTCACCAATGGGGAAACTGGTTAAGAGCATGTATTTTTTTTCTCTTTGCTACCAAAGACAGTCCCTACATAAAAATAAGTAACATTGGCTGTTCCTTATTTTAAAGTCAGTTATTTTTCACTTCAGAATAATAAATTAATGAATCAAATGAAACTGTAATAAGTGCTGTCTATTGTGTTAAATTAAAAAAGATCTTATTCTAATTAAAATCGTAAGTCACTTTGGTACAGTTACCCAAACTGATATTTGGCTTCTTATGATGTGCATTTTGTATATTGGACTAATGCTTGGCACTGCCCTGATTCAATCCCAGGTCCTCAGAGTCATAGCTTGATGATTTAACTGCCTTGGCCATCTGACTGGCATATACATATACATATGTATACACAACACACACGTGTGTGATATTCAGTATACATTCCATTTTGTGGCCTGTCCAATTCTGCCTCTAGGAACTGTGGATTGAATGTAATTTATAGATAAAATTATATATATGTTACCGTTAAAGTATTTAATGCAGTTATTTCATAGAATACCTAGTTATTCCATGGAATAACTGATCGTGTCCGTTAAAGTGTGTAATGTGTTATTAATTTGAGACTTTAACTAGTTATTCTATGAAATAACTAGGTATTCTATACATTAACTAATGAGAGACAGTTAAAGTGTAAAATAAACAATTTATCTAAAATGAAATTAAACTAATGATAGACAATTAAAATGAAAAAGAAGCAATTTATCTAATTTATGCAGCGTATAAATGGTATTTATGGAAACGTACCATAAAATCATTTGTTACAACAAGGATTACTAAAATGACACTTGGAATTACAAAGAACATTATTTTTAAAACAAAAACATTTTTTGTTGACACACTGGGTTTTACACGAACATTTTTTAAATCCCTGACCAGTACCTAAACTTTGAGCTGTAGCAACCGACCGGGGCGATATTGCTACATCCGGTACTCTTCAATTTTAATTAATTTTTGTTCGCAGACACTGAACTGGGATCGGGAATATAATTGTTTTATGCGGGCGTTTCTTGTGCCCAATCGGAAAATCCTTCTTCGGTTATTTTTATGATGATAGCTAAAATAGATTTGGCATCACCTTTTCCTCTGTCAACTTCATGCACTGGGATATGGACGGTAAACCCCACAAAGACTTCAGAATGAGATTTATTCGACATTAATTTCATCTTTTTTGCTTGAATTTCTAAACATTTTTTAGACTTTTCTCTTTCTCTTTGAACATTAAGTTCATTATAACACAATTTGCAGATTTTCTGCTCAACTTCATCTTCTGAAACATAATCTTCCGAACATGATATATGGACAGGCTCCATACATTTGAAGCAAACTATATCTTCACTGCATTCTTTTAAACAGACAACACATACTTTCGTAATGGGATTATTTAATACTGTTTGTTCAACTACTTTTTCATTATCAGGTTGAGAAGAAACATTCATTGCAGTCAAAGTATTTTGTAATTTATCTTCGTCGACCAACGAATTAAGTGCTTCCTTCGGAATGGCAGTTGTTGACAGTCCAACTCTAGCTGCGCAACCAAACATAGCCTCGTAGGGGGGGACCTTTTAATGCCAGAATGGAACGCTCTGTTCTTCATAAACTGGATAAATTTTAACCCGTTACTCCACGAAGTTGACTGGTTGTCTTGCATCCAAGTCGTCAACATATTTTCTATGTCCTGATTGGCTCTCTCTACACTGCCTTGGCTTTGGCTATGTCTTGGTTTGCCATGCACGATCTTAAGCTCTGGCCAAGTTACTTTTAAGTCATCAATAAGTTTGTTACAAAATTCTCTTCCATTGTCCGACTGCAATATACATGGGGCTCCAAACAACAGGAATATATCAAGCAACTGTCCTGCAACTTCTGCTCTCTTTGTTTGAAGAGGTGTTAAAACCAAGAACTTTGTAAGGTGATCTTGATAAACTAAAATGAATTTATAGTTTCCATCAGATTGTGATTGAAAATCTATGAGGTCAACCTGACATCTTGAATTCATATGTGAAAAAATCATGGGCTTAACAACAACATCTTTTCTGCCCGCTTTGCGTTTTTGTTGACAAGATTCACAAAAATTCAAAAAAATCTTAATATCATTTTGCGTAATATTTTTGTAACGACAATTAAGTTCTTTTATCATTCGGTCTCTACCACCGTGCCCAATAGATAAATGAGTTTCGTACAAAATGTCAAACAAAGAATCACTTGAGCAATAAAACATTACATCTGGTGTTGCATTTGTTACTGGGACTATTAATTTTTCTACTCCTTGAACTTCAAGGACATCGTAATGTTGAAGTAACCAATAATCACATGGCACTTTCTTATCTGATGTTTTAGATTTCTTTACATCAGCTATCAAACTTAATAATTTTTCACGGGTGAGCAAAGCACTGTTCTCTTTCACATCACGCTTATTTAGTAAAGATTCAAACTTTTCTTTCATTGCAGCTTTTTTTACGTTATCACTTAAAGAATTCATTGTTCAAGGCAATTTAAGGTCTTAAAAATAATTGCACTTTAACGTAAGCAAACTAAATTAACGTAATAACAAATGACTAAATTATAAAACTTAAAAAAATAAATGTATCTCAATACCTGACACGTGGAAACAGTATTTGACGAACGGCAGCCAGCACTGTACGTGCAAGCAATCGATTAACCGGAATGATCTGGTGCCAACACGCTAAACAAGTTCTCTTCCTATGGCCTGGAATAGTTCATAAATGCAGTAGGGGTGGAAGGTAAATGTATTTGTCGTGTGAGATATATGATATAGATTATTTTACACTTTAACGGGCTGCAGATCGTTATTCTATGAAATAACTAGTTAAACCATGAAATACAAGAGAGTTTTACACTTTAACGGACACGATCAGTTATTCCATGGAATAACTAGGTATTCTATGAAATAACGGATTTCATAATTTAACGGTAACATATATATTTTAATGTTACATAACTAGAAAAGAGTAGTACATCTAAGTTAGGTTCTTCCTTCTCATTCCTATGGTTCTTTTACTTTGTAGCTTTGCAAATGTTTTATGTGAATAACATAACTAAAGAGCAGGCATTAAAAAGCATAAAATAAATTTATTTACTTTTTATAACTTTGAAAATTGCACAAAGATGTAAAAATACATAAATTATAAATGATGATTATTATTATTTGAAAATCTTTGATGATTTGCAATGCACGAATAATTAATTAGAAAGTTAAAGATCTTAATGAAAAATATTGTAATACATAATTACTAGTGATGTAACGAGTATTCGGCCTATTCGGCCTATTTTTCACTATTCAGCCGAATACCGAATATTTAAATCACTATTCGGCCGAATACCGAATACCTAAAAACAGGAGTAAGAAATAACAAAAACACAATAAATTAATCATTTTTGTAACTTTTATTAATGCTGAACATTAAACTATAATTACTAAAGTTAATAAGAAATGGCATCTAACTCTAGTATTAAATTATTTCGTAGTTAAATAATATTATAGCTTTTATCTAGCCCGATATCTTATGGCATTGATGGCGTGTAGGTTAGAATGTATCGGGCATTAATGTTATTGTTTAGTTAATTATGTTATATTCGTATTCGCGTATATTTTAATATTTATACGATATTTTAAAATGAGTTACGAAATGTTTTATTGAAACTTATCGTATTTAATGAAAGAATTATTTATCTATTTCTAGAAGATGAGTAACTAGTATATAATTTATTTTATATATAAAGCAAAGAATGAGCATTTTTCATTATATACAAAAAATAACATTTGAAATCATGTTAATTTTAAAAATATTGACAAAAACAATAGCAACAAAATATCACAAATAGAAACTCCCCAATAATATATTTAAACTGTTCCACAAATGGGGAGAAACTAGACCATATTATGTCACCACTAAAGTATATCTTTAGAGTACTATTCAGTCTACAAATACATAGTAAAAACAAAATTTTAGTGTTTAATTAAAGAGTTAAAAAGATTGATTGCAAATAAAATAACTTATAAGTTATAACTTACGTCTAAATACCAACAACTGCCGAATCATAGCGGGCTATTTACGGCTATTACATAAATTATAAACCAATTTGGCAGTAGAGATACACGTTAGGCTCCATCTCATATTAACTTTAATAATTATAATTTAATTAATTAATTTAAATAATTTAGACCTACTGGAAGAAAAAATCGTAGTGACAGCGGGCCAATAGAGAGCACGGTGCACGATCTTTGCCATAATGCGGTTTGCGTGCCAATTTTCGTACGTGCGTTAATCAAGCCGAATAGTTTGGCCAAATATTCGGCCATTCGGCAACGCTCCTGGCCAAATATTCGGTATTCAGCCACGCTCCTAGCCGAATATTCGGTATTCGGTTGAGGCCGAATATACTATTCGTTACATCACTAATAATTACAGAATATTTTAAGATTATTTATATCATCATTAATTTTATACATTAAGCAAGTATTTTCTTAAGGAAAAAACTGCATCCAATTAAATTTAATTGAAATTTTTATGAGTCAGATAAATTATTCACAAATTATCTCAAACATTTTCCAAAAATCAAATTTACCTTCTAAAAACACAAATGCATCAATTACACCAACTGAAGATTCTGAAAAGGAAATGTGCAAGATTATAAATTCTATAAACCATATCAATATTTCAGTTAACATAACAACAACTTAAATATATTTAATATTACACAGCATTTGTGAATTAAGTATTTTTTGATTAATTTTAAATTTTTAATTAACTAATAATTTTCTTTGTAATCTTTGTAAAATTTATAATCAATCAATACAATTGGTGTCATACACAATCAAATTTGACATAATGCGTAACCAGACTATTCAAGACCCCCTGAATATAGACTTAGAAACATAAATAAATAATTTTATTACAGCTTTATCAAAAATTTGGAGGAGAACAATGTTAAAAGACAGATTAAAAGAACAATAGTTAATTAAGAAATTTATACTAAATGACTATCCGAATAGATTATTGGCAAAATGGATTAAAATTTATAAAGAAAATAGATTTAAGGTTAAATTTAAAAAACAATGATAAATACATATCCATTCCTTATATATAGGGTGTATTCGAATATAAAAATTTTTTTTACTAAATGTGATATAGTAAAATTACTAAATGACATAGTATTGTCTGCAAAGTAAAGAATAAAGTAGATTTTAATGTAAAGTACAATGATCAAATTAAATTGCAAAATATAAATTTTTCAGGTCTTGTGTATAAGTTAAATTATACTATACTTGTAGTGATTATATAGGAGAAATTAAACAAATATGAAGAGCAGGACTGAAGGAACATGAAGCAGCCATTTGGTTAAAATATCATCAGTCCTCATGCTTCCCTCGTTGCAAAGAGAATAATTGTGAAATTAGTACCGGTAATATTAAAATACAGTATAGAGAAAACGATGTATTTTTGCTGTGGTTTAGAGAGCATATTGCAATAATACAATGTAAAAATTGGCTTAATTTAAATCACAGAATGGAGATTAATCCTATATGGTATGACATACTTCTCAACTATATTGTACGGAAAGTTGTTCGGAAAGTTCGCGGCCTGAAATAGAACAACAAACAAAATAATATTAAATTTTTTTATTTTTCAATGTAGTCTCCTTTGTTAGCAATGCACTTATTCCAGCGATGTTCTAGCTTTTTTATGCCATCATAATAGGTCGATTTGTCAAAGTGTGTAAAATACTCATTCACTTCAGAGATGACTTCGTCATTTGAGTGGAATCTCTTTCCAGCCAAGAAAGTTTTTGGTTCGAAAAAAGGTGGAAGCACTGGAGGCTAAATCAGGTGAGTACAGTGGATGTGGAACTAATTGGAAGCGAAGTTCGTTTCTCTTTTGTTCAGTGATTCTGGCAGAATGTGCAGGTGCATTATCGTGGTGGAACAGAACCTTTTTCTTCTTCAAGTGTGGCCTCTTTTCTTCCATTTCTTTCTTCAGTTTTTCCAAAAGTTCACAGTAATAGACAACATTGATGGTCTTTCCTCTTTCTAGGTGGTCAATAAAGATTTAGCATCAGTGGGGAAAGTGGTGGCCTCGGTTATGCCTTTAGCATAACCGAGGCCACCACTTTCCCTGCTGATGGAACTGTCTTTGACTCCTTTGGTGGTGGCGAACTGTGGTGTTTCCATTGTTTTGACTGTTCTTTTGTTTCAGGAGTGTAGTAGTGGATCCACGTTTCGCCAGTAGTCACAAACCAACGCAAGAAATCCTGTGGGTTTTTCTGGTAGAAGTCCAAACACTCCTTTGACATCAAAGTGCGAACACGTTTTTGCTCGGCGGTCAGCAGATGCGGCACCCATTTTGCTGAGACCTTCGTCAT